>NW_027176978.1:256323-348045 GCF_023349555.1 Cebidichthys violaceus | reverse complement strand
CTTCAACCTGCACTCTCTCATCCGTCCTACAGCGGATGGCCTCATATACTTCCCTGTAATAGGCAGGAACTGAGCCTAAAAGAGGAACAACACCTACATGGCATCACAACTTCCCAAGTGTGAGGACATATTTGATCTGCAGCAAACCCCCGGATAACGCCCGCCCTTTAACTTTAGGGTCATACTTTACATCAGCGGCACTCAATACTGAGGCTAAGGCCCTCTTATCACCTTTTATAGGACAGCTCGTTTCATTTCCCATCACATGACTTTAGATTGTCCCAAAACAGATTGTACAGTTTTGCTCTGATAGTTTAAAAAAAAAAAGGTGTAGATTCAACCTTATCATAGCTTTACAGTGGAAAGCAGATAAAATGAAGATATGCAATCTGAGTTATAATATGCTGCTAAAGTACTGCAATGCCCCTTTTTTTCACGTGGCAGGGGGGAAAAAAAAACGCATCAAAACTTTCATAAACCCTTTTCTCCCCCGGTATTATCTGTAGCAGTTATTGTTATTCTTACTGTGGGTCATCGAGTATCAAGAAAACAGAAAACAGGCGAATCGAAATAACGTCAACCACCCGTGGAGGGTTTTAAGATGGAGCAACGTCATTTTGAGATCTTTATGTACCCAAAAGTTCTCATCGGTTCGCTCCCATCGCGCCCTCAGCGAACAGGATTATCCACGTTTTTAAAAAAAACATCGAGTACAAAATAGTTTCGACTGGCTTTGACACCGCAACGCCCAAACACAACAACGCCAAACACAACAACAACAGCAACAACGTGATTAGGGAAAGGATTTGGCAACAATGCGTTAAGAAGAGCGTAAGAAGTTCTCGCACTATACCTTCATTGATCTCTCCTGCCATCGCTCACACTGTCATGTGAGCGCAAGAGCACCTCCATGTGATTTCCTGCAGAAAAGGAAAAACAAGTCATTTATTTCTTAAAGTTGTAGTGGGCGCTGGTTAAAGTCCAAGTGCGGAGTGGGGCAATATAAACTGACACTTTAAACGGAAAGCACGGGCAGCTCACGAGCATGGCGTTTCACACAGTGATCTCAATGTTTAAGTAGTTTTAAGAGGCGGAGAAGCGCTGGTGCATGAGTTTAGGTCGAAGCAGCTTAAACAGCTGCTCTGTTCGTGCAGTCATTACACCAAATAATCTGAGAAATATCGTGTTATTGACAACCTTTTTGTTTCCTGGTTTCACTTTTGCACAATATTTTAGTTTGATTTTATATTCGACATTCTTGAAACTCAGCCGAATAACTAACGTTGCCTTCAAATGCTCCTCGTATGTTTCAGCACCTTTTATTTCTAATGTCGAAAATACAATAATTAAATGCCACAGTCAGAGTATTTGCAGATATGAAGTGGCACAGCAATACAAATGAACCCGGTATGGTTTCTTATGCACGTCATTTTGGTTGAGATGAGGGATATATGCTTTAGGTGCTGTCAAATCTCAGAAATCACAGCAGTCTTGGTTGAATTCACGTCTATAAGCAGTTGTAATATTTCCGACGCTACTTGAATCTCTCATCAGCGCGACACGATGGCGCCTCTGGGCCTCTGGGGGGCGCTGTTGGGTCAGTTTTGTGCCGGTGAGGTGGGCTGTGTGCGGGCCGGGCCGGGTGAACTGCCAGCTGGGTGAATGTCGTGAACAGTCGCCGTGTTTGGCTCCAGTCTCTCTCTCTCTCTCTTTCTCTCTCTCTGCGTTCAGTAACTGGATGGAGGTTTCTCTTGTCTGATCGGTAGAAGTGGAATAAAACCGCAAGAAGAGAGGAACCGAGGAATAACGAACTAAACAAAAACAGGATGTAATCAACCGCCGACCAGAATGACAAGGGGAACAAAAGAGACTTCTTCTTCTTGTGTTTCTCCTCCGAGTCTCAGCGGACTGAACTAACCTGGGCAGCTAAACCGGCTAACGTTAGCCGAGTTAACGCTAAGCTACATTACGGGTATAACTAGCTCTTAAAAAAAACCTCCTTATTTTTTAAACGACATCTCAATGGATCACGTGCACTCGGGAGTTTACATCTAACATTACAACAGGACCCCAGTCAGCGATGCAACATTGAGCGTAAGTTGACGTGTTTAACGAGCTAAATAGCTTCGGGTTAACGTTAAAGCTAGCGTTATAGCTACTAGTTAATGTTAGCGAGCTAACTAGCTACCACCTAACGTTAAAGCTAGCGTTAGCTACTAGTTACTGTTGGTAAGCTAACTAGCTACCACATTACATCAGTGTTTGTGGAGTTAGCGCGTTGTTGTCCTGGTCGTAATTGTTAATACTAATTTATTTAAACTAATATGGCAAGTTTTAAATGTCTATATCCCTTTAGACGAACAATTCGATCTTTTTTATTGATGGGCACAGTCAAAATAACACTTTAATGTTACTTATACCGTGTTTATCGACATTACATCTCGGACACAGACGGACTCGGTGAAGTGGATTCTCCTCTCTCTGTGTGTTCACAGCTTCTAGCATCCTCTCTGCGTGGATCCCCGGTGACGTTAGCTCGCCATGGCAGCGGTGGTGAGCTACTCTCCACCATGGTGGGTGAACGTGCTACACAGACTTCCACATTTCAACTTGATGTTCGAGCAAACGAGCAGTGATTTCCGACCGGAGGACTGGACGTATCAACAGGTAAGATAAACCCTCACTGACCCAAATGTTTATTCTCAGTGTTCAGTGTTTAAGATGAATCTATCCTCCACATTCTGGAGCAGGACGATGCGACTTTCTGCAGGTCTGCAGCCTTTGTATTGAAGTTAAAATGTCTCGGTGTTTTGTCGGTGACAGATGATCTGTTTGCACCTGTTCACCCTCTTCACCTTGTGATCCATGTCACCATCTGTGTGTAGCTGTTCTGTCCACGTCTTGACCTTTGACAGACATCAACCAGCTGGGCGTCGTGTAGTGTGATCCCAGCCACTTTAGTTGACCTAAACCACCATGTACTTTACATTTAGTCAATATATAATTACAACCTGTAGTATTATACGATATAAGGGGCATGTGGACTCTGAAGGAGCTTCACAGACAACCGTAACTCCTCAAGATGTGTGGATTAAAGAGTTCATGGTAGCAGAGGTCCATAAGTAGACTGTAGAGGCTGACGATCAGCTGAGCCCGGGGGGAGGGGAGAGCAGCAGGGCACGTGTTCACGAGTTTAATATTAAAGAGACTCTCTACATTAGGTCAAGTGATGCTTTTTTGTAGTTTTTTTTTAGGTGTTTAGCATATTATCATTGATGCAGATGTCGTTGGTGTGCAGGTTTTGCCTCTCAGAATTCCCACCTGTTAGCTTTGACCCACGGGATCCGGTGAAATGACTCGTGCACGTGTTTCCTGTTTTGAAAAAAACAGAATCTCCGATTGTGTCAGATGGCGCAGCGTTAACTTCAGATTAACCCTTTCTGCTGAACAAAGAAATCCGACAAATCCTGCAAATCCTCCAAAGAGATTCTGTGGAAACTGCTGAGTCAACGGTTCGACTAAGTTAATCTGCCGTCTCGTCTGAGGAGAGGTTGTTTAATTCATCATGGGGGCGTGATGAAGAGATAAAAGTGTCACCATCACTTTGACCCTAAAATAATTACGGTTGTCTTTTAATTGAGTTACTAATGGACTTTGCATCGTTGCCAGCTCTTCTGTGGCGCTGTGGGTTTTTAACAGGCTCAGAGACACTGGTGGTTGAGTGTGTGGCCTTACAGCTTCATAGACTTCTGAGGACAGAGGGGCGTTTTTTTTTTCAAACACAAGGGAGGAATTGCAGACTTGGTCGGAAGACATAAGAGAGTGGTCCGTCCATTTCACAGCGCCGGTGTGATTCACGAACAGCAGAAGTGAATCATCGCTCCTGAGAAACAGGAAGACGAGATCCATCCAGACGTGCATCATCGTCAGCGGGGGGGCGGGGAGGGGGATGTGTTGAAGCTTGTACAGACATTCAGGTTTGAAAATGAAAGTAATCTCAGGTGTGTAACGCTCCAAATCCTCGCTTCACTTTGACTGACCTGTGTAGGTGTCAGATGTTTTGCTGTCAGGTCTAGTTCAGACAAAACGTACCGTTCCCCTGAAGTGTCCACGGAGTCCGTTTACTGAATGTGTCATTTTACGACTTCATTGTACGCGTTTGTCCGGGCTCTCTGAAGTCTAACCGGGAGCCTTTTTTTTTCTTCTTCTTTTTTTTTCCTGGTAGGATGCAGGAAGGGTTGATTGGCTGCAGAATGGCTGCAGCTGTTTGGCACTCAGTGTGCACAGCTGGAAGTAACAACGTCAATGTAACAACGTTGCCGTTTAAAGGACGAGGACATTCGGGGGGGGGGGGGGGTGTGAATGAAATGCAGGTGAAACGGCTGTCGGAGCACATTGCGTCACTCCCCTTCACACCGTTATCTCATCAAGAACAAAACATAAGAGGTGGTTATTAAGCACACTTATTATCACACTTATGATCACGGGCTGTAGCAGCAATGCACCAAAAGTAACATGCAGCACGCTTATAGTTTAACTCCTGGGTAGTTTGAAGATATGGAGGAAATGAAATATCACAATATTTTAGTCCAAAAACCTCGATGTGGATATTGATGTTGCGGCGATGTGTTAGGGTTAACTATTGATGCTTTCACAACATATTTAAACCGATGTGATTTGTGATAAATAATCATCAGTAATGTGGATATGATGACTAAGCGGGTAAAAGGCTAATAATAGAGCAGCTAAAACAGTCAGACAATAGCATCCCCTGTGCTGTACTGCTGCCTTTAAAACCAGTACAGGACATCACTAATGCCATGTTACAATATCCAGAATCTCATATCGTGACATCAATATAATATCCATGTTTTGGCCGTGCTCCTGGATCGCTGTGGCGCTCGGTGAGCTTTGTTTGGTTGAACGGAGCGGAGCAACGTGTTCACTGGTGTTTGCGTATGTGTGATCATCCAGTCTGTCGTTTGTTCACAGGGTCGGTTCAAAGGAAGGAAGGCTGTCTGACCTACATAGGAGGTTTCTCTATGATAGTAACAGTACGTCGCTCTACTGCGTCGTGTTGTAATATTTATGTGTTATAGTTGGAATATACAGCCCATGATGGCTGTTTTTCCGGAAGTATTTATCTGTTAAATTCTCTTCGATACTCTATCACTTCATAGATTGTTTTTGTTGTCTCCTTTCCCACGATTATGAGCACGTTATTAACGACTGTTCCGTACGACATCGAGTACATCGAGCATCTTTTTTCCATCTTTCTGTACAGATGTTGTGAACACCTGCACTCAGTTTAATTCAGGACAAAGAGGAAGACGTGTAATGCATTTATTAAAGCTAAGAGTGTAATATATTCTGCATTTGGAGCTCTGTGCTCTTCTTCTCTGTGGGCCCATTATCTCCACCGTTATTGACGTGAAAGTGCTATCGGTGAAGTGTCCATAAACCCGTCCCTCTGTCCACAGTCCATCCTGTTGCTGGGAGGTGTGCGCTGGCCTGTCTGGCCCTGACCTCCTGTTCCTGCTCATCTACTCCATCTGTCTGTGCTGCCGGCGGAGCAAAAACGAGGGACCGGCCCAACGCCGACTGCTGCTGCACGGCGTGGTGCGTCATCATCGCGACGCTCGTCTGCAGGTGAGAATGATTCAGGACGTGTGTTTTTTTTCTTTGTAACCCTGGAAACGTATCTACATCTCTGGAGCGAGTCATTTTAAAGATGCATTCACGGTTGTACCGTCGCCGCTCGCCGCTTTTGCGTTCACACGCCAGAGACGAAGAGGCAAGAAGCACCGGTCAGCTGACCAATCGCAGCTGAATATGCAAATCATATGTGGATGATGTGGTCAGCAGTAAACACCATGGAAAGACCAGACCAACTAACAGCAGAGGGTTGAAACGTCGCTCAATAAAAGACAAATATGCTTTATAATTCAACACATAAAATGAAGCATTGGTGAAATTAAAGGACTTCATTTCCCCCAAACTGAGCATCTATAGCCAGACTCACACTCAGGCTGACGGCCACAAATTGCATTGATAAACAAGTAAAGTTATAAACTTAATTGGAATTTTTTTAATGAAAACTGCTGAATACATATTCATGTGGGCTCGTAGAAGTCACAGTGGGGATTGTTCCAGTAGTGCTGTGGGAAATTACATTCGTCTGCGTGCGGCACGCTTAAAAGCACAAAAGGCGACGGCGTTACTATAAACGTCACTTTATGTTTTGTAATATGTAGTTTTGAAGTAGGACGGTGCTGAACTGGTCCGTCTGGATCGCTGAGCTCCGCGTTGGTTTCCTGTTTTGCCATCCCGGCCGATTCAGAGCAGCACAAAGAGCCTCTGGGACCCCGTTGAGTACAAGAGCCGCATCACAATCGCTGCATCTGCTTAAGTGTGTTTGAGTGAAAACAGGAAAACCCGTTTCGGAGAGATCCTTTATTTCTTTGCTTTGCTTTTGTTCTTTTTGAGCGAGCTTTTGAGTCATTGCACAAAGCAGCACTGCACCGATACCAACAACATTCATATCATCAAAGCGAGGGGGGGGGGGGGGGGGTTCACCTTTTCCACACTGCAGAGTGTGAGAGGAAGAGATTAGCAGCCCTCCAGGAAGCGGAGAAAACCCATTGATTCACTGAGTGCTGTTAGCTTCCACTTGGTCCGACTTCAGCTTGTAGTGATTCGTTTATCATCATCATCGTCGTCATCGTCGTGCCACTTGATAAAATCCACTCTGTTACAGGAAGAGGAGGGGGGGGGGGGGGGTGAGAGATCGGCTCTTGCTTCAAATTGCATCTCAGGGATCAGAAAAGGGAGTTTATTTTTGTTGTCCACTGAAACACACAAAGCTGTGAAAAGCTTCTCCTCTCTCACGTGTATCAGGACAGAGGATCACACAGATGACTTGTCGGAACATTTTATTTACTTTCGGTTGACGCACCTGTAGAAACGGGTTTCCCATGCCGTCGCCGGAACTGTCTCTCTGCCCACCTGAGGCCCGTCTGTGCGCTCGAACCAGAGCCGACCCCCCCCCCCCCCCGCCTCAGTACGGCCTTTGTCAGCCGTGTGTGGTGGGGGTGGTGGTGGTGGGGTATGGTGGGGCATAGCTGGTCCATTCCTGAGTGTTTCCATGGTTCTGTATGGGCTCTTTCTGCTGCAGCTGAAAGGAGCCTGTTGACTGGCGTCTGAGCCGACAGGGTTAATGCTGAGTTCACACGCCTCTCTCCTCTGCCTCCTCTCTGGCTCTCTTTTGGCTGATCCCTCCTCTCCTCACCCACCCCCTGTCTCCTCCACCCCCCCTTCCTTCCCTTTTGTCTCCCCTCAGCGCTGGCATCGCCGTCGGTTTCTATGGGAACGGCGAGACCTGCGATGGAGTGAACCGGCTGACGTATTCGCTGCGCCACGCTAACCGCACAATCACTGGAGTGGAGACGCTGGTAAGACCCGAGGGCGCAAATTCCACCAACGTGTTTAATAATTCATCGCCCGTCTGCCACGAGCATCGCTGGTTTACCCCCTGGTTACCCCCCCCCACCAGCAGAATAGTGAATCACCATTCTTCTCTCAGCACCGTGTCCTTGTTTGTCCTGCTCCGGCTCTAGGTGTACGACAGCACATCCTCACTGAACAGACGGTAGAAAACACTCTGCAGCAGCTCGAGGGCCAGTACGCGCAGCACGCCGACTACCTGTCCATCATCAGAAGCTGCAGGGCCAGCTGGACGAGCTGGTCAGGCAGATGGTGGAGATCCCCTTCTGGGAAAGAGCCGACATCTCCCTGGAGGAGCTGCCGCCACCGTCGAGCTGTACGACTGGTACAGGTGAGGCCGCGGTAGAGCAAACGAAAGAGACCCACAATGCAACACATTACAGATTCAGCCCCTGTCTGATGCTGTAGAGTAAGGAGTGGCAGCAGCAGTGAGCAAACGCAGACAACAACAGATTCATGTTGCTTCTTCTCCTTATGAGACGCTCAGTGCAGACTCTCACTCGTTCACGCCTTTCTCTGAGCTCACATGTTTAAAGTTACCCGCTCTCTTTCCCCGGCAACACGATGTTGGCCCGAGGCTCTGTTAGATCCGTTTCTATATGAAAGTCTCTTGAGTGTGAATTATGAAGCAGATGCGACAAAGACAACAAAGACCGAGTCGAGGAACCACAAACCTGCTTTGAGTTGGTAGAAAACAAAGAAGAGTTGTAATGTCGACTTCTCTATGCCTAAAATTATAAGTAAACAAGTGACTCGATGTTTTTCACTCACGAGACTCAAAGCAGACATTATGAGATGCCTATTTTAAATGCAAAATGAGGGGTTGCAATTATGCCGTCTAAAGAATTAATATTTTCATAATAACGATATCAGGAAGACGATGTGAAAGGGTCTCTGTACTAATCTCTTTTGCATCCTTTTGAACAGTCTATAGATAAATTACTCCTGTTTATGAACACATTTGTCTCGTTAACTGTTTATTATATTAGAATTTATGAGCGGAGAGATTATGGCGCTTGCTCTAAAGATTGAGCTCTCTATATATAAATATATATTTAGGAGCTGGTGTGCCGTGCTCCCCTGTTGGCCATCTGTTCTTAACGACGTGTGTCCTCACAGGTGGCTGGGCTACATAGGCCTGCTACTGTTCGACGTCCTCATCTGCCTCCTGGTGCTGTTCGGCCTCATACGCAACTCCAAGGCAACGCTCATAGGGTGAGTCTCATCGCGTCCGATCATTCTGGGAGATTATTTTAGCTGGTAATACATTTACACGAAGCCTTCCACCCATCACGGCTCACCTTGTCATCACCGTTTAGTCGGGATGAATTTATGCCCCATAAAGATATCGGCCCCCCGGCGCCGTTCTTCCGGCGTCATTGACCCTGATAGCCTCAGTATTTTTTTTTTTTTTTGTTAATGACACTTAATGACTCACTTAAATCTGCAGCTTTCCCCTTAAATCTTTTGTATATTCAATAGAGCAGCGATTTAAAAAAAAAAAAAAAAAGAAGTCTACTTGCATTTTATAGGCACTAAAAATAATAGTGTAAATGCTCTAAAGTCTGCTAAAGAAAATGAGAGCACTTAGACCGCTCAGCCTTTCCTTTTTACTGCTGGATCAGGGCAAATAGGTAATCAAATACATCCCACATAGTACGTTAAAATAGTCATAAAAATGCTTCATTTATGATTTTATAATCTTCTACGGGAATTCAACAAGTAGTTTGTTTTCCCCCCCCGTTCCACACATTACACATCATTTTCAAGCCGCGTTTAAACGTAATTAATAATAGTTAATATAATCTGTTGATGGGCCGACCGATCTCCTTTTTGTCAGAGCTCTACTTTCTCCTTCACCGTAGTTCAACCTCAACGTTCACGACGTCGACACAGCGCTCGTTTGTTGACGTGAGGTTAGTGTTTACTGCTCCGCTGTGACGCATCAGAGGTCTGGACGCGTACTCGAGGACCACCGTGATCAGCTTAAACACGTCTCCTGCTCCACTGTACCGATGAATGGTATTGCTGTAACACTGCAGGTTAAAGGTACTTAACTTCTCCCCCCCCCCCCCCCCCCTCTTCCTCCCGCCCCCCCCAGGGTGTGCTTGTTTGGCGTAGTCGCTCTGGTGATCAGCTGGGTCTCCCTGGGGCTGGAGTTGGCCATCTCAGCGGTAAGTGTCTCCACCGGAGCGTGATCCTGTGTTTTTTCGGGGGTAGAGCTGCACAGTTCATTACGTATAATCGGGTAACACGATTTTGTGTGTGTGTGTGTGTGTGTGTGTGTGTGTGTGTGTGTGTGTGTGTGTGCGCTCGCTCAGCCAAGGACTGCAGAATGTGGCCTTAGAGGGACGTTTTATTTTTCGCTTAATCTGGAGAGCTGAAGGGTGGAGAGGTCGATGAAATGTGGCGAATAGAAACACCTGTATGATGTAAAGCAAGGCGGTTATTAACCTGTACAGTTTGCCTCCTACTTCTGTGAAAAGCCCGATCTCACGTTTCCTCATCGCACTTGTGTAAATTGCGTAATCTGCACAGTGAAGCTCAAACACCAAAGTGACGGAACAAAGCAAAAAACACATTTTTCAGTGGAGGAGGGATTTTACGCTGAATAACTCCTGAGTTGTCGTATTTGCTTCCATCACGATTCCAAGGTTTTTACATTTTTCCCGTCGAGTAAAACGACTGGGATTAACATTGTCGCCGTACTCTTGCGGCCGTTGTTCAAACAAGACCAAAGCGGTTAATTCGGCTGCTGTACGGAGGACAAAAAAAACCGACTTTATCGTCACGTCGTTAAGATGTAGATTTAAAAGCCTGCCGTCAACCGCTCCCTCGCTCCATCCGACGTGACGGTGTTGTTCTTGTTTTGTCTTTCTAGACCTCCAGTGACTTCTGCGCTTCTCCTGACACGTACGTGACCAAAGTGGCAGACCAGTACGGCGTCATCAACCAAGGTATGAATAACACACCAGTTTCACTCACGGTGGTGGAATGAGACCTCTTCTGAAATGGTGAATATTAGCCATCTCGCGCTGAAGAGGACACTTTAGCCGGAGTTGTTTAATCTCCTCCCCCCCCTCTCCCCCCTCTCCCCTTCCTGCTCTCAATGCTTCTGATTATGGTGCAGCAGTGAGGCGGCATTGTTCCATGTTGTCCACGGCCCATAAAAAGTCTCCCACAAATGACTGCCACATCTGCGGCGGCGGCGGCGGGGGGGGGGGGGGGGGGGGGGGGGATGAGCTGCCTTTTTATGCGCAGTACAGAAGCCTCTAACACATCTCCGCTTAGTAATTACCCCAATCTGTCCCGTGACGGGGGGGGGGGGGGGGGGGGGGGGGAGACATGATGAGCGCCTCGGCTGTGCGTGAGGGAGATAAGAGCAGTGGAGAAGAGGATCAAAGACACAATATGTTTCCTACATCCTCAGTCTGTGAAATAAATTTTTTTTTGAAAAAAACGGACAAGGACTTCCTGCGTGCGTCTTCTTCCCGCTCTCCTCTCTAGATCGTGGCGACTTCTTAATGCACCAACCAAGCGTTGGGTTAATCGGGACAGAAAGCCAGAGCGTCGGCTGTGAATGCTGCGTCGAGCACCAACTTCCTCTTTTGCACTAAACGGTGTTCTGCTGCGTTTGGCTCCGGGGCTGATTTGTGCAGAATGGCGTTTTTTTTTTTTTCTCTTCTATTTTTAACCCCTGTAACACATGTTCAACCGTTGAAAGAAGTCTTTTTTTATATTTTGAAATTATGTTTGATTCTATTATGGAAATATTGCACACAAAGGAAACATATTTTACATTACTTTAGAGAGGGAACATCTTGCTCAGTTGTATATTTTCCCTTTACAGCTCATGCCTCTCTGAAAGAACAGCAGACAAATCTCCAGATAGCAATAAGTGTGTTATTATAACGGCAGATTTATTGCTTTTCCTCCGCTTCATAACTGGTATATTTTCATCACTCCAACGACCCTCGTTGTTATTTTTCATTCCTCTGCTTTCTCCTCGTTGCACCATTCTGTCGGACACACGGAGAGTCCATCTGAGCGCTGTGTCGCGTAGCAGAAAAACACTTGATAGCAGCAGCAGTGACAAAAAAAAAAAAATCATGATAATGATGCAGGAGTTCTCCCGAACCAACTCTATCAATACTCAAAACATCTATTTTTAAGTATGTATTCATTCTAAGCTCTAAAACATCTGCTTGATAACAAAATATCCTATTTGGACTCCCTCTTCCTGGCAAAGTGCAGCCAAATCTCTGTCCAATAAACAAGCTTTTGTAGCCTGAAGCTCACCGGTAATCAATCCGATTGTAAAACAGACGTTGTGTTCAAGTCGTTGTTACTGGAGTGTGAGTGGGTGTGGGTGGGAGTGGGTGTTGGTGTGGGTGGGTGTGGGTGTGGATGTGTGGAAAAAGAAGCCTGATCTGTACTTCTCTGTACCGGAAGTCCGCTCGGCTGCGTGGGAAAGCGGCTCCTGCGACGTCACTCTCTCTCCGTGCGCCGGGTCGGCGTTCTCACAGCTTGTATTTGTGGACGTTTCGCTTTTGAGTCACTCGGCGAGGATTCCTCATCCGATCCTACTCACTGCTGTGGGTTAGCAGCCCGAGTGGGCCGTAACAGCGTGTGAAAAGTCCCACAAAAAAAAAATTCCTCAATTATAGCCGGTTTTGCTTCCTGGTGCTCTGTGAACAGAACACAGGTTTGGTCATGTTGCAGTTTTCACAATAAGCCCAGAGAGGATTAAAGCGCTCTTGAGGGATTGTTTAGCTGGAGCCTCTGTGCAGTAAGAAGGTTTTTTTTTTTTTTACCTCAGCCTCTCGCTGGCTTTGTGTTCTTGTTGCTGCTGCATCATGGGAAATACGCTCTCATGTATATACTGTTACAGCACGTGTGAACTTTGTTCTGTTTGGAACATTTCACCGCAGAGCTCGGGATCGGCTCAGCGGGAGCTCGGTTCCAGAAGCGGTCGAGCTCTAACGAGGCGAGAGGGGAACGCGACAAAATGCAACGCCACCGGACTGTTGGCCTCTTTAGCCGAGCAACAAGGCGGTGGAGGAAGAGGGAGGCACGATGCATCGTGACTTGAGAGACGCAGAAATCCAAAGATTTGATTCAGTATAATAAAATGAATAAAATGCAGCTTTTGATTGGGGTATTTAACACCACTGTGCTCATTCTAGTCCTGTGTGTGTGTGTGTGTGTGTGTGTGTGTGTGTGTGTGTGTGTGTGTGTGTGTGTGTGTGTGTGTGTGTGTGTGTGTGTGTGTGTGTGTGTGTGTGTGTGTGTTCTAATCCTTGCTGCTTATCGGCCAACATATCCATAGACACTGATCTGGTGTATCTGCAATTAGCTGATCTCAGGCGTTTTATCCGGTGAGACTGAAGATAATGGTTCCAGGTTGTCGTCTGTGACTCTGCTGACATACTGTGTTGCTGCTGTCCTTTTTCACCCACAGACATCCTGCAGCACTACCTTAGTTGCAGTTTGGAACGAACGAACCCCTTCCAGCAGGTTTGTGGTTCAAATCGCTACATTTGATTCTGCATGTTGGGCTCTGAAATGAGTCGTGCGGTTCAGAAATCGGGTCAGAATCGGGCTGAAATGTACCGTGTATGCCGAGCTTTAATGTGGCGGTGATAACACTCAAATCTCAGCAGCAACAGCATTCCTCACATATAATCTGTATGATGCATATGAAGCTGTTATCGGTGAGATTTCAAGCGGGAACAATGAGTCACCGCCTCTGTTTTTCCATGTAATAAGTACAATTCCTAACAGGAAAAGTGATGCAGAGAAGCTCTTCCTGTGTGTGTGTGTGTGTGTGTGTGTGTGTGTGTGTGTGTGTGTGTGTGTGTGTGTGTGTGTGTGTGTGTGCGTGTGCGTGTGCGCGTGCGCGTGTGCGTGTGCGTGGATTCAGGCACTTTTCTTCCGTGCATCTTTACTTTTGCTTTAATGGACTTCCTTCAGCACACCACATGAATAAGTCACAGCTTGAGTGCTGCTGGAGTCCGGCCGTCTATTGTTAGTACGACGGTAAAGAAAAGGAAGCTATAGATACGACATAGAAGCCTTTCAGCTCGCGTCTTATGAGCCGTCGGCACGCTTTCGCTACACGTCCACGGTGACTACAAAGGGAGACAACAACCGGAGGCCCTGATGAGTGAAGTAGTGGGAATACTTTTGCGATGCTGTGCTGCTACATTCTTCCTACTTGATTTCAGAAACTCTCCGGGAGCCACAAAGCGCTGGTGGAGATGCAGGACGACGTGTCCGAACTCCTGCGCTCTGCCACCAGAGAGTACAAACAAACTCAGGTATGTTTCCAGCATCGTCACGCCGCTCTTTACCAGACATGCCACATTTACAGGGTACACACACACACACACACACACACACACACACACACACACACACACACACACACACACACACACACACACATCCCCCTACCAGGCCACAAGCTGTCCTGTACCGACAGAATCCCTCAGTGAACGGGACCACAGGACCGACCTGCAGAGGAGCGAAGTGCACCTGCCTCCACATAAAGGTCTGCTGACGGCCCACCTGGGACCCGCATTATGTCCGTTGAGCCGCTTTAGGCTTTCACCGGTCCTCGTCGATACAACACTGGCGTATTGTCCCAGCGCCGGTCCTTAACGCCGTGTTGACAGAGGCACAAACGAGGGCTGACATTGGGGGGGGGGGGATAGAGAGGGGCATATTTTCACTTCACGTGCCCACGCGTAGAAATGTGCCGAGGTTGCGGAAATGTTTATATCGGGGCTATCGGACGGGTTTTCCGCTGGAGGAAGGGTCTATTCAGATGTATCGTACAGTCAAATCTGCGTGTTCAGCTGGAGCTGCCGTGTTCTGTTGTACGTTGATGAAAGACACCGATAAAGAATTTTGATTTACTCGTCACCCACTTCCTTCTTTTTTGCAAATGTTTGCGTCTTCTATTCTTGAACCATTGACAGACAGGAAACTACTTAGTGACATTTTTATAATGCAGATAATGAGAGTTCAAAAGCTCTTTTTTTTTTGGTGGTGGTGGTGGGGGGGGGGTTCTGGCATCCGAGACTCAAGTTAAGCCTGTTTCAAAATGTCTAATTGTGTGTTTTTGTTTTATTCCAGGGAAGTTTAGAAGAGATCCAGGGGATCCTGAACACCACAGAGATCAGTCTCCATCAGCTCACTGCCCTGGTGGACTGTCGCAGCCTGCACATGGTGAGCAGGGAGGAGGAGGAGGAGGAGGAGGAGGAGGAGGAGGCGGCTTACAAACCGTCCTCGCTGTAGAGTCGATTGATCAGCTGCGACGTCTTCGTGGCGCAGCTCGCTCGTACAAAAGCAACCTTTTCCTTTTCACGCGACTACGCCTGTCGCCACCAATAACGCTTGCCTGTCCTGGACGCGACTTCTTAGTCCGGTCGATGCTGGCTTTGTGCCGTTTCTGATCGTCCCTCAGTGGCTTCCAAACTCCCAAGTTCACACGCGCTTCCTGCTTCCTGCTCCGACGGCGCTTATTACTCGATGAAAATTGGGAGTTTCTGCCGTGCCGCCGCATACAGAACGCAGATTCTCTGTCGCGATACTGTCGGGTGTTGTGCTTCTTTTCAAACCTGGACAAATGCCTTCCTTCGAGTTTGCCAACCATGAGCTCATTGGTTTGACCTAGTTTAAAGGAGAAATCACAGCAGAAGCATTTTAAAGATTCTTAGAAGCCTTTTTTTTTTTTTTTTACTACTTCAGCATTTTTGCTTTCTTTCCTCCTTGTGTTTCTCAAATGATGTTTTGTTTTTGTTAAAGCAAACCGTGACCTGGTCCCTCATGTCGTCATAACAGTGGTGTCTCTCCTCGTTGCAGGACTACGTCCAGGCCATGACGGGGCTGTGTTACGACGGACTCGAGGGCCTCATCTACCTCGTGCTCTTCTCCTTCATCACGGCTCTCATGTTCAGCTCCATTGTTTGCAGCGTGCCTCACACCTGGCACAGCAAGAGGTGAGACGTCCACCCCGGGTGCCACACACACACACACACACACACACACACACACACACACACACACACACACACACACACACACACACACTCGCCCTTCAGCTCACCACCGCAAAAAAAAAAAAGAAAGAAGCTTTTAAGCAGAGTTTGTGTGCGGGGACTGCGTATACAGTGAGAAATAATTTAGGAACATAAGCCTATCAATAAATGATGGTTTCATGGCATTCCTCCTATTCCTCTTCAGCACTCGCAGTAGGAAAAACCAGAAGTAATTTGGGATAAATCAGGCCGTTTTCATCACCGGGACTCGTCCAGAAGGCTCCAGCTGCTTCCTGAAAGAGATCGCTTCCCGTTATTACACTCCCCCCCCCTCTAATTGTGCCGAGTTGGCCTAAATCGTAACCACCGCCTGGCCCGGTGTCTCTTTCTGCAGCAGATGGGTTAAAATCATCCCCGATCGTCCTCGTCTGCGGCAGATAAGGTTTACGAGGAAAGTGGTCTCCCGGACGCAGCCGTCTGCTCAGCTGTGCCACGTAATTAACTGATCCCTGCTAACAATCGGGGGGGGGGGGGGGCAGGGCATGTTCATCAGTGTGATCTCAGCTGGTGCTTCCTGTTGTAAAACAAAGGCTGACACGCTACCAGTGTGTTGTCTCAGTGGTCCCTGCTAAGCTTGTTCAGTGTTACTGTCTAATTCATTTGACCCCGTCTGGCATTATATGAAGACTAATAATGATGCTGAGTCAGCATACCTACTGTTGGATTATTATTATTATTATTATTAAGAATTGATCCGTTTTCTCTGATGCACACTTGGGTACATAAGTCTGTTGTTGTACATTCATTGCACTGAATGAATCTCTATGAGCTCTTGGCTTAGCTCTGCTTTGAGAAGCTGTCACTGTGAGGTTTGACCACTAGAGGGAGACAGACTCCATGACGTCGCTGTTGCTCTGTTTTCACCGTGTTTGAGTGCATTGTTGTTGTACCTCACATATTGGGCCTCCTTGTTTGAAAAGAATGCATTGGACTCAGATTCGCTCTGCTTCTGTGTGACGACGTGAACCAACCCATTTATCGTCCCGACGCTAATTTAGGGCTTTTTCATTTTTCCTGCAATAAAAACCCTGATCCAATTACACGAGGCTATTTTTACCATCTTTTGTTCAGTCCCATTAAGGTCAGCGGGAAAGACTGCGTCGTCTTTGCTTCACGCAGCAGAGGATTCATCTGGTTCTCTCCCCCTCAGGCAGTGATGGGGGGGGGGGGGGGGGGGGAGGGGACCACGTGTCTTCTTCCTGCTCCTTTTGTTATCAGTCAGACGGGACAGGGGGTCCCTCTGGTGGTGGTGGTGGTGGTTTTTACCCCTGTGCTGTTTTGCAGGAACGAGGAGGACAGCGAGGACGAGTCCCTGAGCCACGGGGGGAGGCAGAACCACGACAACCTGTACCGGGTCCACATGCCCAGCCTGTACAGCTGTGGCAGCAGCTACGGCAGCGAGACCTCCATCCCCGCCGCCGCCCACACCGTCAGCAACGCGCCCGTCACCGAGTACATGTAAGTCACCACTTCATGTGGAGTTAAAGTGACGGTGTGAAGGTTGTGTGGCTGACATGAGATACTTCATGTACTCTGGAGAGAGGAGCTAAGCTCTGCTATAGAAAGCCATGCAGTGGACGGCAGATGCAGCTGTTGCTCTCCAGCTGTGGAGCCTGTGAAACTCAAAGCCGGCTGCCTCATGAGTCGGGCTCATGGGGGAGGGGATTCTCCCCCCCCCCCGATCTCTGTGTCTTTAGGGCCTCGGTACGCCGAAAGCTGACGTGGAGAGTTTCTCGTGTGCGGCGTATTGTTTCGTAATCTCTAAAGCGCCGTGTCGGGGTTTATGCACCTCTCAGCTTGTTGTGTTTGATCTCGATGTGTGTTTTGATTTTCAACAGGGCTCAGAACGCCAACTTTCAGAACTCTCGCTGTGAGAACACGCCTCTGATAGGACGAGAGTCTCCTCCGCCCACGGTAAGTGTCGCATTTCCTGTAACCAAAACACACAAAAAAAACAAAAACCACACGAGAGCTGTAGGAACACCTCTGAGTGACCATCAGCCCCTTATTCTACACATGATCCAGGGACCAACATCAGGACTAAACTAGGAACTGTTCCCGTCTGCACTCCAACACCGTAAAGAACCGTGACGGTTAGGCAAGTTAGACCAATAAAGAATTCAAAAACAATGGCGGTGTTTGAAAGTTATCATAAAGAGTCATCCTTCTGTCGCCACAGTAATCTGTGTGTTTGATGCTCATTTAAAACCTTTCCTCATCGTCGCTTCCTCTCTCTCGTTCACACACACACACACACACACACACACACACACACTAACTTTGTTTTTAAGTTAAAGGAATATTAAGAACACCCAGTACTTCCTTGTTTTGTGAACACAAGTTGAAGCAGCCGCAGTGTCTGTTTAACCAATCAGCGACGGTCAGCCTTAATATTGCCTGAACCATCGTAAAGTACTGGTCCCAGTACTACTACTACTAGAGTAGTAGTAGTAGTAGTAGTAGTACTGGGATGAGACAGTTGGGGGACCAGTATCTGGAGAGATCTTTGAGGGTCCGTCCTGCTAAACACAGTCACACAGAGAGTCTCATCCAGCTCTGCACTCGACCCTTTTCCATGGATAGGGAGGCGAAACTAAGATGAATTTCCCTTCATGCATCAGTATGTGATGGTGTCAAACCAGACGTTATATTTATCTTAGATAGCAGTGTTTTCATTAGATAGCAGTGTGTTTTGTTTCTTGTCTTTTATTTGATACAAGTTGGAAAGAAAATACAGAATCCTGCACGCTCCGTCATTTTGACTAATTTGAATGTCCTCAGAGCTTCACCGGGCGCATCACAGACAAACAGCTGTTTATGGCCTTTATACGCATGTATGGTGCAACCTGTGCGTGTGTGTGTGTGTGTGTGTGTGTGTGTGTGTGTGTGTGTGTGTGTGTGAGTG
Source organism: Cebidichthys violaceus (assembly GCF_023349555.1). Classification (NCBI taxonomy): domain Eukaryota; kingdom Metazoa; phylum Chordata; class Actinopteri; order Perciformes; family Stichaeidae; genus Cebidichthys; species Cebidichthys violaceus. Next base: position 329,532 of record NW_027176978.1, on the reverse strand, counting down.
TGTGAGTGTGTGAGAACTTTGCCTGATGACGGTCTGAGGACTGAAGCATCATCTTAATGAAGTAAGCGGAGGACAGAGAGCCGGATTCTTTGTTTCCCTCCAAGTCATCAGTTAGTGATCATCCTCTACGTTATGCTGAAAGAAGCTCTCTATAATTGCGACTTTGTTAAAAGTTACTAAGTTTAAACGTGTGAGGACCCCCCCCCCCCGACCTGACCCCCCCCCCCTCCCTGTGGCCATGTGTCTGCCTGGACCTACAGCTGCTTTGTGTATCTTCTCTATACTCTCTTCTTGTCGTTCTTTTTCTTTTTCTTTTTGTTGTCGTTTTCCTGCGTATCCATCCAGTTGTATTTGACTGCCGCGGACAGTAACAGCGGTCACAGCTGGCAGTTAAAGCCTTCGGAGAGTTCAAGATCGTTTTGGTAACCTCATCTGCTAACAGGTACTAAACATGCCCGCCTCCTCCTCCACCTGCTGGCCTGCTCCTCCTCTGTGCCACCTCCCAAACTCCCAGCTCCGCTCACCCTCTATGCAGGTCCCACCAGGCCCCCCCCCCCCCCCCCCTGCTCTCCTCCCCCCCATGTCCTGACTCTTGCTAAGTGTCCCACCTGGTGTCCCACCTGACGTTTTGTTTCCTGTGGCCCTGGGCTGCATGTCTCCCCCGTCCCCTCCGTCCCCCCCGTCCCCCCTGCACCACAGCTGTACTGGGAGGAACATGTGAGGCTCCACCTCCTCCCTGAGGCTCATTGTAAACTATGAGTCGGCGTTAAACGGTCCACTGATCACCTGGATCTGCTCTGTCTTGATTCTTGGGTTTGACATTGAACTCATGGAGGGGGGGGGAGGGGTTTAAGAGTCAAATATTTCACACCTGTATCTTTATAATCATTATGGATTCAGTTATTGGGTGTGGAACATAGAAAGCAACCATTTTAAGGTGCCACTTTTTATGATTTCTGACGTTATTTTACCCACAGCTGCAGCATTGTGTGGCGCAGAGCGATCTGATTGACGAGCTCCGCTGCCGTTACTGATTAGAACTGAACACATTCAAGCTGACGGGTGTTTGGGTTCATCAGTCTGTGTGGAAACGTAGACGTTATTGAGTCTCAAAACGCTCGTCTGAAATTGGACAAAACAAGACCACCTGATGTATTATTATTATTATCAGCAGAACAGAAATGAATGACGATGAAAACGATCTTTAATTACAGCTCTACATATTTGTCTTTAACACGCGAGGGTGAGTCTTGTTGTCTTATCCTCAACAGGCTGTCCAACACTAGACAAACATATTAACGACTGAAAAGCAACCAGCGTAGCGTTTCCACTTGAGTTTGAAATGCAGCCTTTTTTTTCCGTGCTTGTATCGCCTGTATCTTAAATCTAAAAAGCATGGGTGCATCCTAAATGTTTCTGAATGTGCACGAAAGGTCAAAAAAGTGAAATTATTGAAACTAGAATTTAATGTTCTGTATTTATTTACACATCTCCTTGTAGTCTGATGTGGTGGTCCTCTGTGGTGTCCTCTGTATACGAGTCACTTCACGTCCCTTTAGAGTCCAGCAGTGTGGAGGCACTAGTGTGAGAGGTACTCTGTGTCTCTGCTCTGTTGAGGGTTTCATGTTTTATTTACCTGAAGGGTTTCTTCTCGCTCAGCAAAGCACTGAGGCTCTGAATCAGTTTGGAACTGATCCGTTTTATTATCAGTCATATAATAATGAAAAAAGAAGAGTGAAAGCGTTCGTCGTGTTTGGTTCCGCTTGTCATTTTCTCTTCTTCTTCTTTTTTTTTTTCTTTTTTTTTTAAACCCAGTACACCTCCAGCATGCGGGCCAAGTACCTGGCCACCAGCCGACCAGAACCCACCGACCCTCCTCCAGCTCACCAGACCCCGCTGGACTCATCCCGTCTGCAGCGCTGACGTCTCTGGAGCCTCACCTCCAGTCAGCCGCTTCTTGTTCCTCTCACCTTTCAGTCGCTCCTCCTCCTCCTCCTCCGCCGTCTCACTTGACTACAAACAGGAAAAACCAAAATGTGCATTTTCTTTCTTTTTTTTTTTTTGCTGTTCAGTTGAAGCAGAACTTGATGAATCTCGTAGTGCTCATACCGTCATTACAATCCTTGGCTGATGTTTTCTCTTTACGGGACCCGATGAGTTCATCTGCAGCTCTGATGCGACGGAGCCCGAACCGACTTTTACACTCCGACTTGTTATTTCTTTTTACACGTGAACGCACCGCGACACGTCTACCAAGGCGCTGCGGTGGACTCTGGAAGCGCTCGTAGACTAACGCCGACTACTACTGGTTGTTGATTTTGTTCTGTACTGCACTGCGCTGTCTCCGGGACGCGGGGGAGGTTAAAGCCTCACACAGTGGGAGGAACCCACTGTCGTGTGGACGTCGTTTCTCACGTAGACTAGATTAAGTTCACGGTGCACAGTCTCTCTGCTCGAGGAATTTTAAAGTGCAGATCTGTTGATGTGTTTGAATCATCGAGTATAGATTTGCATCTCTCTCCAGTTAAAGTTACCGTACTGTAAATTACACATGGGCTTGTTTTTTTTGGTGTTTAATCTGACGTCTGGGACCAGTTTTCCTGCATTATTGCACGTCTTGCAGGTATGATTTTTTTTTTTTTTTTTCAATTCTTATTTCCTGTGGCTTTTTTTTTTTTTTTTTTTTTCACATATACATTGATGAGCCACTATTCTACAGCAAAAGACTGTAACTTGTGAAGCTGTGAACTGTATCGTGACATGCTCTGAGAGGACAAAGAAGAGCTGCGTGATGGAAATGCAGCTGTTTGGCAAAAAAAAAAAGAGTCTCAGCAGGATGACGACGTTCATCCCCCCCCAAAAAAAAAAAAAAAATAGAAAAAGTGAGTTCAACAAAGACGAGACGTTTTTATACTACTGGAAGAACGTCTTTTAGTTTTTACAGCCCTTTGTAGACGACGGTGAAGCAGAGACTTCTGCAACATGCCTCTTCACCAGACTGCTTGTTATTCTCTCCATGTTCCTGTTGAGCCTCATCTTTCTGAACAGAACGGGGAATTGTCCCCACACACACACACAGACACACACACACACACACACACATCCTTGATCTTTGCCACCAAATGCAGCAGCTTAGAGTCAGAAGCTCCTCTCACAAGAATCTTAATGCAGGTTTATGCGACCGTTTGCATACGAAGAGATCGTCTTAATGCATTGGCAATGCAGCGTCTCACAAATGTGTTTTAGCATTTCTAGCTACGCGGATGAGAGAGAGAGAGAGAGAGAGAGAGGATGCTGTGAAGGGGGTCGAGATAACTCCGCTCTCTCTAATCTGGAAACCTGCTGACTTCCTGTCGAAACGAGACGATCCTTCAAACGCGGAGCGAGATGTTTGTGCTCCTGCTTGCTTCTCTTCTAGATGTGCATTGTGACCAGTTCAAGAGGTGATTCTTTATGGTTTTTAGACTGTGCCAACAAGTGAAGCACAACTCTTTTACTCTCTGAATATCTTTTTAAATGTCTTAACTTGAGGCCACTTTGTAAAGTCGACCTCTCCTGGTTGCTCCTGTAATCAAATGAGACTTTTTTATTTTTTATTTTTTTTTTTTTCAAAATCATTTACGCTCTTTAAACATTATTACACACGACGCAGTCTTTGTGTTTTTGGGTAGTAGTCATATTCTCTTTGTTGTTTGTAATGCAAGGCGGTTGTACAGATTATAAACATTTACAAATGGAGGGAAAAAAAAAAAGTGGCTGAGATTGACATTTCAATTTCAATTTCTTAAAAAACTTATTCCACATTTTTTTTTTATATTTGATTTGTTTTTAGTTTTTTTTTATTTTAGAATCTCTAGCGAGCACGATGTGTTGCTTCATTAATGTGAATACAGTAAATAGATTTGAATTTTTCTTTGAGTTTTTTTTCTGGAAAAAAAATCACTAGATGTAATTTTGTTTTTTGTTTTATTTTATACATAATTTTTGCAATCTCTGAAATGTGTTCATGTAAAACCTGTGGTTATATTGAGCTTGAATGCTGTGTTTTAAAATTAAACAACCATAACTGTAGAGACCTGCTCGTTGGATTATTGGATGTAAAAGCTGAAGCAGACACTAGGGGGCAGCACTGCTCTGATGTCGCCACATTCACCACAATAAAACACACAAGATGCATCTCTTTAAGAGGGAAATAATACAAAATATTAAATATTAATAGCCAGGGATTCAATACAGTTATACACATGAAAGATGTTTCACCCATACCAACACATTTTTTTTGTACTAGAATCATACAGTTATGCTGCCCGGAGGATTTTATTATTGCATTTTGTGTGTTTTTAACCTGAAGTTAATCAGGAAGTCTCTTAAATTACATTTTCTATTTAACAAGAGAGACCTGATCGAAGTGGCTCCGACCCTCTGAGACACTGAAGATGATCTGGGATCTGCTACGACGAAGCAAATTGAACTTATTCTGTCTCTCTTGCCGTTTCCTGGCTTCACTGATCACTGGTGATCCAGGATAACCACACAGATCCAATTACTGTTGACATCATCAGAACACCACGAGTGTAGTACGAAATTTGGTTAAAGCGACGGCAAGAAGTGATTCAACGAGGCTAAATACGAACAATATCAACAAATATACAGAATAAAGTAAATATATTTGCGGTGCCAATAGTGCTAGTATCTCTCCTACAGAAAACATGTATGATGGTATCTCTCCTACAGACTACATGTATGATGGTATCTCTCCTACAGACTACATGTATGATGGTATCTCTCCTACTGACTACATGTATGATGGTATCTCTCCTACAGAAAACATGTATGATGGTATCTCTCCTACAGACTACATGTATGATGGTATCTCTCCTACAGACTACATGTATGATGGTATCTCTCCTACAGACTACATGTATGATGGTATCTCTCCTACAGACTACATGTATGCTGGTATCTCTCCTACAGACTACATGTATGATGGTATCTCTCCTACAGACTACATGTATGATGGTATCTCTCCTACAGACTACATGTATGATGGTATCTCTCCTACAGACTACATGTATGATGGTATCTCTCCTACAGACTACATGTATGATGGTATCTCTCCTACTGACTACATGTATGCCGGTATCTCTCCTACAGACTACATGTATGATGGTATCTCTCCTACAGACTACATGTATGCCAGTATCTCTCCTACAGACTACATGTATGATGGTATCTCTCCTACAGACTACATGTATGCCGGTATCTCTCCTACTGACTACATGTATGATGGTATCTCTCCTACTGACTACATGTATGATGGTATCTTTCCTACAGACTACATGTATGATGGTATCTCTCCTACAGACTACATGTATGATGGTATCTCTCCTACAGACTACATGTATGATGGTATCTCTCCTACAGACTACATGTATGATGGTATCTCTCCTACAGACTACATGTATGATGGTATCTCTCCTACTGACTACATGTATGATGGTATCTCTCCTACAGACTACATGTATGATGGTATCTCTCCTACTGACTACATGTATGATGGTATCTCTCCTACTGACTACATGTATGATGGTATCTCTCCTACAGACTACATGTATGATGGTATCTCTCCTACAGACTACATGTATGATGGTATCTGTCCTACTGACTACATGTATGCCAGTATCTCTCCTACAGACTACATGTATGCCGGTATCTCTCCTACAGACTACATGTATGATGGTATCTCTCCTACAGACTACATGTATGCCGGTATCTCTCCTACTGACTACATGTATGATGGTATCTCTCCTACTGACTACATGTATGATGGTATCTTTCCTACAGACTACATGTATGATGGTATCTCTCCTACAGACTACATGTATGATGGTATCTCTCCTACAGACTACATGTATGATGGTATCTCTCCTACAGACTACATGTATGATGGTATCTCTCCTACAGACTACATGTATGATGGTATCTCTCCTACTGACTACATGTATGATGGTATCTCTCCTACAGACTACATGTATGATGGTATCTCTCCTACTGACTACATGTATGATGGTATCTCTCTTACTGACTACATGTATGATGGTATCTCTCCTACAGACTACATGTATGATGGTATCTCTCCTACAGACTACATGTATGATGGTATCTCTCCTACAGACTACATGTATGCCGGTATCTCTCCTACAGACTACATGTATGATGGTATCTCTCCTACAGACTACATGTATGATGGTATCTCTCCTACAGACTACATGTATGCCGGTATCTCTCCTACAGACTACATGTATGATGGTATCTCTCCTACTGACTACATGTATGATGGTATCTCTCCTACAGACTACATGTATGATGGTATCTCTCCTACAGACTACATGTATGATGGTATCTCTCCTACTGACTACATGTATGATGGTATCTCTCCTACAGACTACATGTATGATGGTATCTCTCCTACTGACTACATGTATGATGGTATCTCTCCTACTGACTACATGTATGATGGTATCTCTCCTACAGACTACATGTATGATGGTATCTCTCCTACTGACTACATGTATGATGGTATCTCTCCTACAGACTACATGTATGATGGTATCTCTCCTACAGACTACATGTATGATGGTATCTCTCCTACTGACTACATGTATGATGGTATCTCTCCTACTGACTACATGTATGATGGTATCTCTCCTACAGACTACATGTATGATGGTATCTCTCCTACAGACTACATGTATGATGGTATCTCTCCTACAGACTACATGTATGATGGTATCTCTCCTACAGACTACATGTATGATGGTATCTCTCCTACAGACTACATGTATGATGGTATCTCTCCTACAGACTACATGTATGCCGGTATCTCTCCTACAGACTACATGTATGATGGTATCTCTCCTACAGACTACATGTATGATGGTATCTCTCCTACTGACTCCATGTATGCCGGTATCTCTCCTACAGACTACATGTATGCCGGTATCTCTCCTACAGACTACATGTATGCCGGTATCTCTCCTACAGACTACATGTATGATGGTATCTCTCCTACAGACTACATGTATGATGGTATCTCTCCTACAGACTACATGTATGACGGTATCTCTCCTACTGACTACATGTATGATGGTATCTCTCCTACAGACTACATGTATGCCGGTATCTCTCCTACAGACTACATGTATGATGGTATCTCTCCTACTGACTACATGTATGATGGTATCTCTCCTACTGACTACATGTATGATGGTATCTCTCCTACAGACTACATGTATGATGGTATCTCTCCTACTGACTACATGTATGATGGTATCTCTCCTACAGACTACATGTATGATGGTATCTCTCCTACAGACTACATGTATGATGGTATCTCTCCTACAGACTACATGTATGATGGTATCTCTCCTACAGACTACATGTATGCCGGTATCTCTCCTACAGACTACATGTATGATGGTATCTCTCCTACAGACTACATGTATGATGGTATCTCTCCTACTGACTCCATGTATGCCGGTATCTCTCCTACAGACTACATGTATGATGGTATCTCTCCTACTGACTCCATGTATGCCGGTATCTCTCCTACAGACTACATGTATGCCGGTATCTCTCCTACAGACTACATGTATGCCGGTATCTCTCCTACAGACTACATGTATGATGGTATCTCTCCTACAGACTACATGTATGATGGTATCTCTCCTACAGACTACATGTATGACGGTATCTCTCCTACTGACTACATGTATGATGGTATCTCTCCTACAGACTACATGTATGCCGGTATCTCTCCTACAGACTACATGTATGATGGTATCTCTCCTACTGACTACATGTATGATGGTATCTCTCCTACTGACTATCTGTATGCTGGTATTTGCTTTCTGCAGTGCAGCGACGGACCACAAGCTGCATGCAGATCAGTCTGAGAGGAGCAGAAAAGGCCGTCCTGTGTTCCTGACCTCTCTGGGCCGACAGCAGGCGGGAGGTCAGTGTCAGCCTCAGCAGTCTGCTTAATTCCACTTCCTTCGTCCCGCCAGCCAGCTGCTGTCGCCCTGAACTCTGACGTCTCGTGTCTGAAGTCTGGGTTACAGAGAGACGGAGGAAGTGGACCTCACTTCCTGTTAGACTGATTTTATCTTCTGATTCTTAACATATTTGGAGCAGGCATTTACTATCTTTAGTTATTTGCTCAACAAATCTTTCACTGAACTTCCACTATTCATACTACAAACTGATTAAAACGCACCCATTTCTCTGCAGTGACTACAATACTTTCCTCTTAATCTTTCGAGGTATTTTCTGCCTGAAAAGATGAATATCGAGATTACATCATCTCCTGGGTCCCCTGCTGTTTATTGTGGGGGCCGAGCTAAACAAAGCAGTAAACAAACAAAGCGTGATGGAGGCGGGGGGGGGGGGGTTTACACAGACACCCAGAGATGCAAATGAACAATTCACAATTCACACGGTCTCACTGTCGAGGAAATTGAATTACCCGGCTTGTTGCTGGACTGGAGGAATGCATTACTAATGCTTTGAGGTGAGGAGCTGAATGGAGAGGGAGGGGGGAGGGGGGAGGAGGGTGGTGGTCCGAGCCCCCCCCCCCCCAGACACTTCCTGAGTCTGGCTGGGCTCTCTGCCAGGTGGTCGGACCACGGCTCTCCTTCTCCTCGATGCCAGGCAGCTGCAGGACGGCCAGGAGACACTCCAGAGATTTAAAGCTGCACGAGGAAAGACTTCCATTTAAAAAAAAAAAAAAAAGCTCCCGCTTAAGCCGCCGGAAACACGGAAAACTAATCATGTATCGGAGCATAAACCTGTGGGTTTGCATGTCAATACAAATACATTTTCCAAAGCGGCATCCCATAAATATTCAGATGCATTTCCCTCCTTTCTGACTTCTAGTAGATTGTATTAATGTCGTGTAGCAGCAAAGTTAAGCTGCTGTTATCTTTTAGTTACATGACGGGGTGTGTTTTCTAAACCCTCAAGGTTTTAACTACTGTATATTCTGTTAGCTAGTTCAATCCAGTGGTTCCCAACCTACGGGTCGGGCCCCCTCCAAAGGGTCACATGACAACTCTCAGGGGTCGTGCGATTAATGGGAGAGGAAGGAATGAAAAGAAAGTTTCATTTATTTTTTTGGGACTTTTCTGGGGGGAAAATATGGGATATTTTTTACCTCTTTGGGCCTTAAATATTTAGACACACATGAAATGTAACAAGGGGCCCCAACTAGATACTGTGTGTGTGTGTGTGTGTGTGTGTGTGTGTGTGTGTGAACCACTGGTTTAATCCTCAACAATAATAATAATCATATATACTAATAAGCACGAGTGACTACAGACACATGCATGTAATGAAGTCAGAAGCTCTCCTGCCTTTCACTGCTCATAATGTTCACTTTCTCCACATGATCACCGTGTCAACGCAGGACGGATGAGGCTCCGGAACACTGAATGCAAACACAGGACGTTCGTGTCCTGCTTGCGGAGGGAATCCTGCTGCTTTGTTGCTGCCATGCTTATGTGAGGGAGAGGGAGTCGAGGGGGGGGGGGCGGCGTGCCTGGTTTGTCTCCTTTGTGGCCGGGCTCAGAGGGAGGCAGCTGTGTCCTGGGAGTCGCCGCTCAAGTTATTCACACCTCACCTCCTCCAGTCGGATGGAAGCACGTACGTGAAGGATTCATGGAGCCGTCCTCACCTTGACGCTTCAGGACTTTCTCAAAGCTCTTCCCTCTCTCTCCTTCCTGTTCTTCTGTCTCTGATCCCAGTGGATCACCAGATGAACCACACTATCTAAGCTAACCACGGTTACAACTCATTTTTTTACAAAGGACAGAGCTTTTGGATTCAGGTGCAGTCAAAGTATTTTCCATATTCTTATAATAACACTGATGTGTTATCTCTAACTGAAGTTTCGCAACGTCTGTCGTTAAACCTTCTTCGCCTCTTAGAGGCATTTTAAAAAGGCATAACACAATGCAAATAAAATACAAAACACTGCACACAATACAACGCGGCTCTCACAACCTCATTTGCATCCTTATTTGCATTTCTGCAAAGCACCATGACTCAGTTATTTTACTTTGATGCAAATGATACCATCATAGAACACATTTTATAGACAATATAAGCTGTAATTAATGTAGAGATATCAGTAAATATCAATGTGTTATTTTTATGTAACAGTTTGACCTTTTCCTTTAAAGAAACAAAACCAGCAGGATGAGGAATATGACACAATGACTGAGTTCATATCAGTGAAACTAATACGTCTGAACCTACGTATACAATAAAGGTGTCGACATTCAAAATAAAAGTTGTTTTAAATAACCTAGCATTAGTTAGAATCATTACCTTTAACATGCATAAACAGTATATATTGTTTCATATTTGGCCTTCATGGTGTTCTGTTAAAAGTCTTAATTTGAATACAGTTTGTGCAGACCTTTGCAGGATGAAATGAATTTGGTTTAAAACACTTAATGTGAACATCAATGGTTTCCTGTAATGCCAAATTCCTCAAGTCCTTCACTCAAGTGCTGCTCACGAGGAAGTTCAAGTCCCTCTCCAGCAGCGATACGCGATACCTGGATTATGGTAAACTCCCACTTTTAGAGCACATGTAGAGCAGGATTAAGCACTGAGCCAGTTGCTGTGAGATCTCTCTGTGGGCCACGTCCCGCCGCTCCTAATCCTGCAGACAATGCTGCCTGTTAATTGGAGACCGACTGATATAGCAGAGGGCAGTCACGAAGACAATGTGCGAGTGGCCAGCGTCTGTGTAATCCCCTGCACTGTGAGGAATGTCCCTCTGTGGCAGCCATCCACACTCCACCACATCCTCTCCAACTCCTCACCTCCCACTCGGGGGGGGGGGGGGGGTTTCCATTTTACAGTTAAGAGTCGTTGTTTCCTTTCTTTTTTTTTGTATCGAGTCAAAACAAACACAAAGAGTGAGCGACTTTGCAGAGTTGTGAAATTTCACATGTCGCACTGATGGGAGGTGCAAGAAAGCACACCCAGGTGTTTGTGTTGTAATCAGCAGGAGACGAACCGTTAACAGACTTAAGTGTTTCCTGTCAGTCCACCTTGAAGCAGGGCTGAAATGATGTCACTGTGAAGCCCCGATAGCCACGGTCTTAAAGGTGTGTCTGTATTTAAACGTGTAGAAAATATTAATAAATATCAATAGGCCACATTTTGGAGTGATGATTGGTGCATTTAGCTGGTTGCTGGTGTTGTGCACGCTGACTCAAACAGAGCCATCGTTAGTGTTATTAGTAACATCTGTGCATTTCCTACCATGACACGTCAAAATGAGTGCTGCTGTGAAAAAAGACTCATTGTAGACAAATGGAAAGATATGCAAAAATATTTTTTTGGTCTTTCTAGATGTTTTGTGTCTCTTTTTAGTTATTTAGTGGTGGTTTTATGTTGCTTTTTAGTCATTTTGCATTTATTTGTAATCCTTCAATGTTTATTTATAGTCGTTTGGTGCATGTTTTGGGTCAGTTCAATTATTTAATGCATCTCTTTTAGCCATTTTGCATCCCTTTTTATTCATTTTGCCTCTTGTTTTGCATGACTTTGCAGTTGTTTGATTGACTTTCCAGTCACATACGTTACCAGTCACCTCAGATAGAGACTCTGGTCCATTGGCCTGGTGTCTGGTGAGCCTGTTCAGTAATCCGTCCATGATATTAACAAACCAACTAATACCACCTGACTCTGGTAGAGCAGGCATTACTGGTGGCCAATCAGATTCCAGGGGTGGCCCAATGCCACTGCTCTGACACCACTTTTTGGTATTTGCACAGATAAATTTAGTTGTAATGTCAGTGAGATATTACAACCTGTTGTCAGATTTAAAGTTAAACTGTTGCTCATGGGTTAGAACCAGTCACAACAAGACTCAAACTCCTAACGGCTTTTAGGCTGACATGGGTGACAGACCTGGTTTCTCCCTGAGGCGATAAACTGTAAGCGGGCAGAGTTCTCCTCAAGTGTGACTCAAACTGAGACAGACACAAGTCATGCGGGACTCTTCATGTTTTGTATACAGAACATGATCGACTTTTTGGATACTGGATCCTTTATCGCTGGAAGATAATCAGCAACAGCCTCCAGTCATATTTCATGCTCGCTGACAGTTAGGTGGTCAGCCATGTCTGCAGTTGGATGTTTGTGTTCTTCTACTCTCTCACCTGTCTCATATGCAAAACAGCTGAAACTACTGAAATCATTCCATTGAATGACAGATTTGTACCATTATAGTACCTTTTTTACCATGCGGCAGCCTCCTGTGCTGAAAAGTGAAGACAACGCGGAAGTGCCTACAGCTGCAGTTCCTCAAATGTCCACTTGAGGCTGGTTCCAAAAGGGAGTCCATTCCCATAGACCCCCATGTTAAAATGTCCAACTCTACAGCTGAAATAAACGTGTTAAGAAACTGGTATAAAAAACGGTTTTGGTCTCTACAGCCAATATTCCCATTCATGACAAGTGTAAGGGGGTTGCATTTTTATATAACTCACCTGTTTAAATAAAATGAAAGGCTTAAAGTTAGGCATAATTGTGGGCGTGGCCTTTTTGAGTGACAGTTGGGTGTCGTCGTAACTGCCAAGATCGCGGCGGCAACCGGAACGACCCGACTTTGAGCCTCACAACGGCCGTTTAAAAACTAACACGGACGCCGCGTTAAATATCTAAATATATTTAAACAATGCAGTTTACCGTGGAAGAACTACTGAAACCCCTTACTTAAGTTAGAATACCTCAATGTTAACATACTCCATTAAAAAATGTACTTCAGGGAATAGTTCGACATGGTAGCGAGATAAGATCTGTCAGTTAGCTAGCTAAATGTTAAGCTAACGTTACAGCTAGCAACTGGTTAGCTTAGCCTACCATCATGAAACGGGGAATCACCTAGCCTGGCTCTGTCCAAAGGTAAGAAAACTGCATGTAAAGGTCACTAATTAACACGCTGTGTCTTGCTTGTTAAAACTGTGTGTAGTGTAAATGTGAAAACATCAATTGGCTGTTTTTCGTTGGTCATTTGGCAATACGTTTGTATGAATTAAACAAGCTTGTGTACTTGTATTTAACTAAGTATTAATACTAGCAATTGATTCACTCTACAACCAGTTATAGAAACACTGTCACTACAAAACATTTAGTGTCTCGTGTGGTTCCTCCTCTCCGTCCAAACTGTCTCCCTGTGTGAAGCTGAAATCTTGGCCTCGGCTCGGAGTGTAAATTTAAATGCTAATAGCGTAGCTACACTTCAAAGCTCAGTCCGACTCCGACTGTATATATTATTCTGCGTCTTCTGGTATGGAAACAGTCATAATTGCAGCAGCAAACGTTTAGGAAAGATAAACAGTGGAAAAGCACCAAAGTACAGTAATGACATGTAATAACTCATTGACTGTAGATGTGACAGATTAGTGTGTTTGAAGGATTACTGACGCAGAGGGATTAGAAATGAGCGGGAGGAAACAGTTTTAGGCTAATTTAAATCTCAGACCATCTACTTTATTTCCTCTCCTTGTTATAGTACACAAACAAACTTGCCTTTTTTAATGTTTTTACCAGTGAACAAAAACACTCTTAACTATGTGTGCACATCTCTTCTTTTATTATTTAAAAAATATTACATCTAAGTGAGAGTTTAAAAAGATTAGGGGTGCGTTAGACCAACACTTTAATGATTTGTTATGTATGTAAAAACCTTTATCTTTTGTAGGAAAAGATCAGTGTGCTGCAGATGTGATTACTGTTTGCACATCCACAGCTTGCCAGTTTAATAAGACGAGAGTTTTATACTTAAGCCACATGCCCTTCTTTCCCATGGGTGCAGTGCCAGAGGAGGCATCTCTCTCTCGCTCTCTCTTCCTGTCCTGTGAAGCTGATCAAGCGTTTGCCACTGAATACATGGTGATTATAGCTCAAGACTGTGTTGATTGTTCTTTGTCATATAATGTATGATTGGAAACTTCGGCACAGATTTATTGTAAACGTTATACAAGTCGACAGAGAGAAGAGAGAGAGAGCGAAGGGTGCAGATGTCTGTTTGAATATGAGATTTTAGACACATGAAAGACTGCAGTTTTTCCCACTTCACGTCTCTGGAAAGCAAAGCCGTGGTTATGGGTTTGTGGCGAGGATGTTTGCTCCGAGTAATTTGTCTCCCATGCGAGGCTTTGGTGATGGATCCTCTGCTCTGTGTGCGCCAGAGTTCAGCCAGCATGTGCACATGCAGGATGATGGCGTTTTAAACTGCACTTTTGTGCTGATAGTTAGTAAAAATACAAGTAATCTGTCTTTTAGTCAGAATTGTATTCTCGACAGAGTGTAACGTCTTGTGAGGCAGTTTTTTAGACCAAAATTCATTCAGATTTGATAATATAATATGGAAAAATAGTCCATTAGAAGTAAAAGTCAGAGAAGAATTTTATCAAGTTATTATATAGTAGGATTGATGCATTAACATGTAAGCAGTGTTTTATTGTTATTGTCTGCCGTGAAGCAAATTTGACCCATTTTTATTGATTGTTGGCTGCTTTACTTTACTGTATGATAAAGAAAAATCATATTTTCTATGTTTAATACAGATATTTCAACTCTTAATCAGTGAATAAATTAGTAACTATGCTCTCCAATAACTGTAGTGGAGTAAATAGTAGAATACTTCCCTCAGAGTAGAAGCATAAAATAGTCAAAAATCTAAATACTCAAGTTCTGAGTGGCAACCAGAATGATAGAAAGTGAAATAATCATTTATATACAGTTATATATTTTAGTCCAGTGGCTCCCAACCAGCGGTTAGGTTAGAATATGAAGTATGGGGGAGGTTTCATTTTTAAGTCCTGCTTCACAAATTAGCATTTTTGGACTAATCGCTCGTTAGATTTGTTTTGTGTAAAATTCAAATTATTCCTTCTTTGAACCTGTTATTTAAATGAAACTATCTGAGAGGTTTAAAGGTGACGTCACTCAAAAGAGTTTAATAATGCCTCGTTTTATAAAGTTATCATATGTTTGTGTGAAATTGTCTGAAAGGTAACTAGTGTCTGTAACTGTCAAATGAGGTAGTGGAGTAGACACATATAAAGAAGCATGAAAGGGAAAAACTCAAGTACAAATACTTAAGAACACTAATAATAATAATGACTATTTATATCGCAGTCAGTGCTTGACTGAATGTAGGCTACCGTTACCTTCCACCACTGCATTAATAAATCAATAACACCAACAGAAGATCCATTATTTTCAACATTAAATGTCTCGTCTGGAACTCGGAAGACAAAAGTCAAATAAAAACACGACCAAATATGTAATGTTTTCTCAGTGGTTATGCACTTTTATTCAAAGTTGTAGGTCCCACCGTGGGTCCCATGGTAGCTAATACCAGGATCAGCTCATAATCCCTGAGAAGCCAGTATTGGGAATGAACCGCTGGAACCCTCCAGATACTGGAGAATGAACACCACAGTCACTTAACGCAGCTCAAAGCAGTACAAGAAACATCACGTCATGTGTCAACCACAAAGGGGAAATTACATCCTACACATTATACTACTCATTTAAAAACAAAAGGGCACAGTACACAATACTGCAGTCAAAATGTACAAGGCCACCCAATATGGGTGAGAGGCGACACGGAGGGAAGGAACCCCTCCATGTGGAAACACTCATGTTGCTCCTGTAAAGCTCTCACCTCAGCGGCAACCAGCCCATAAATATTATGTGTAAGTAAAGAACATTCATGTTGGGAACAACAGAGGAGCTCAGCAGCCTTTTGTGCAAACTATTGTAGACTGTGGCTCACATTACACACACGTGGTTGTTATTGAGATGCCAATGTGATCTTCACTAATTCTTCACTGTTGAACCTTTTTTTTTTTTTTTTTTTTTGAGGTGAGCAACTTTTCAGGAGCAATTTGAGCTCATTTGAAACTCAGCTGTGCAATTTTTCAAACAACAACAATAAAAAAAACATTTTTCAAAAGCTGATTGTAACCCCCGAATCAAAATCTCTTCCACTCCATTCATCCTCCATCGTTAACAAAGTGTTAGTACAAACACGAATGGAGAAGAGATTTTGACGGGTTATTTTTCTTCTTCTTTGTTATAGTTTGGACATAAATCTGAGGCATGTCATTAAAAAGGACGTATATTAGGTCGGTTGACCGATAAACTATCGCAAAGGGAAAAGTGCTTAGTCCTGATATACCTCAGATTAGGTCATCAAAGGATGCATTAGGGAGTCCGCCAGCTCAGGTCATGGGAGGAAATAACACTGTTAACTTAAAAGCACGACAAAATCTTCATATTAGAGCATTTGTCCGGAGTCATCGGCGTAAAAACATCTAAAACACAAATGCCAATTATATGTGATAAAAGCCAACGAAAGCCTACAAGGAAAGACCTGTACGGCTTTGCATTTTGTTTAAAAAGCGAAAAACAATGTTAATGTGAAGCTGGCAAAAAAGGCTTGAATATATGTCAATACATTCTATGAGAATTGCAGATACATTTACAAGCAACATATACATCGCAAAGCTCGACTGATTGCCGGCAAAAGCTTAACGCTGAAAGCTACTTCCTGCCCGAGAGCTGGGGTCCTTCCACCAGAACATGATGGGGCGAGGTCCTGGCTCCGGACAGGAAGGAATAGTCCCGAGGCGGGCCGCACAGCAGCCCAGTAAAAACTATTAAAGACCGCACACGGCTGCGGCGACAACACAGCAGCCGCGCGGTCTAACAACAAACGCTGGTCCCCGCGAGCCTTTCAGATACCGAGGCGCGACGGGGACGAGGATGAGAAAGGAGCGGTCGCCCTAGAAGGCAACCTGAGGGGGACACCACGGGGTGTCCGGGTACAGGAGACAGTGCACCGACTTGAACCTGGAAGACAGCGAGAAGAACGTTTGTCAGACTTGTTGAAAAGTGTTGAAAGTGATATAAATCCGTCACTAAATCCAGAACAATCTCTCACCTCGATGGATCCTCCTCCACAGGAAAAGCCCCTTTGAAATTGATGATATTACTCTTGTTTTCGAACATCCCATAACTGAGAGTGATCTGGAACAGCAATTACAGGGGAGACTTAGAACATGGAAGAAAAAACAACACCAACAATACAGGACATGGACTGTGTGTTTAATAAGCCCCTCACCTGCTTGTGTATCTCCGATCTGGACACTTGTTGCAGGTTCTCCAGGTGGGAGTGGAACAGGTTGCTGCGGGTCAGAGGAACCCCCAGAACCGACTCGATGATGTAGCCGATGGTGCAGTCGTCGGGCAGCCGGATCTTCTCCGCCGTGTTCATGAAGTGGCCGCCGCTGGAGGGACAGAAAAATACATCACTTGGTCAGTTGCCGTTTTTCACCCTCAAGACTGAGCGCTCTGTAGATAACGCGGTGTGTGTGTGTGTGTGTGTGTGTGTGTGTGTGTGTGTGTGTGTGTGTGTGTGTGTGTGTGTGTGTGTCTGTCTGTGTGTCTCAGTGCATCGGTATCTCACCTGGCCCACGGGCTCATCTTCAGCGCCAGACCTCGGCTCACACAGAAGCCTGCTCCTCCGGTAGCGAACCAGAAGTTGACCGGTTTCTGTAAGGACGCAGAGAAGTTGGTCAACATGCAGAATCATCCGACGAATACAAGCCTGCATGATGTTTAGAAGTACAACTCGACAAATATCAGAATCTCCTGCGTACCATCTTGTTGTCGCCCAGCCTCTCCGTGGCCTCGATGGGCCGGTCCAGACTGGGCTTACCGATGTACATGTCCTGGGTGTGGGGGTACTGGGACAGGTGCTTCACCAGAGTCCGAACGTTCACATAGTTGTCGTCATCTACGTGACAGAACCACCTAAGAAACAGAAGAACCGTTAGATCCTGAGATATTCACGCCAATAAATAAAGAAAATAAAGAAAATCACAATTCGAATAAAAATCAAGGACTTACTTTTTCCCCGACTCTATGAACTTATCGTATTCCACCGCCATCTTGCACGAGAGAGCTTGTCGGCTGTGAGCTGCAGAGCAGTTTGTGTTGATTGCGTGACTCCCTGTGGCAGCAATGCAAGAAACAAGAGGGATATTAATGAAAGATGACGCCATGAATGGAGGCTTTATGTATTTGAATACCATCTTTTCACAGAAAAGAAAAAAAACAACCCTTGTAAAACTAAGATTTCTCATTAATTCAGCGTGCCCTTTCTAATAAAACAAAGAGCATCTCAGTTCCCAACACGACGCTTACCGATTTTCTTTTTCAGCTCTGCATCCTCTCCGTCTGTGAAGATGTGCGTCTGTAAACAAACAAAAGGGAGAATTCAGATCGGCGGTCGTTAAATCCACACAAAAAATAAATAAAATATGACAAGCGCTTCGGATGATCATGTGAAGCGGCCGGTCACACGATCACATTCAACAGTGTGTCCAAAGCCCTCCTTCCTCACATCCATCCAGTGCGCCGTGATTAGCATCAATCAACATGCCTTTTATGCAGTGGAGAAAACACATTGAGTTAAACAACCCCCGGCTCTGATAAAGGCCTTTTGTCCCGCGTTTCACTCTCTCCATGGCAACTGTGCTGCCGCCCCGAAGCATCCCAGACATAGAACAAAGCAGGAGGCAGACTGTCCGCCCCCACACACACCCCATTCATGTATCCCATGCCCCCCCCCCCCCATTCACTCTGCCGGACCTGCTGCCGGGCTTCAACGTGTTGAATGCGGCTAAAACAGAAGCAAACAGCAGATAAACTACCAACACGATCCTCTTGTGTGCTCGCCGCTGTATGACTGACGGAGCGGCGCATCGAGCCACGAGACTGCGGCCGCTTGTTAAATGTAGCAGTTACTCATAAAAGGAGTTCACAACAAAAGGATTAGACTCCTCTTTATGACGCCTCGCACTGAGCAGGTGCAAGCCGCTGAATGGAGACCGATGATGAAAAGAGGCCCCCGAGCTCCGTAAAGCGCCAGCGGTGTGTGTTTGCCCTTCGCCTCAGGTGAGGCAGCACCTGCCCAACGTCACGCTACCTTATCTGCGCCACGTGTCCCTACACGCCGGTGTCAACTTCTGTGTCAACCACGACTCGCATTCCTGCAAACTTCTCTGCCGCCGAGCAACTGCGATTTCTTGCGCTCTGCGTCCAGAAACACTCGGATGAAATGACTCATCTTTCTACCCCCCCCCCCCCCCCGGCCGCCCGGATCAGTTCGTGGAAGCAGATGTTGCGCGATGCTGAAGCCGTGAGCCGGTATTTGTTTAAGGAAGAGTGGTGGTTTGAGTGGAGAAGGGATCAGAGGCTGGCGCTGTTTGCTTTAAAGCCCGTTGAATAGACGGCCTAATCACTGAGGCAGCTGCCAGAGCTGCCAGGGCACTGACAGGGAGGGAGGCTGGGGGGGAGAGAGGGGAGGAATCTCGCTGCTGATTAGTAAATTGAAAACCGTGTGTGGCCATTCACCCCCCCTCCCTCCCCCCCTCCCCCTTAGGCCCACGTACACGGCCAGAGCCCCTTGAATAGAACAATGCTGTGAGTTTTCATGCTGGGTAAAGTCTCCACTGGGTAAATTCTAAATATGTTTGCCAGCATTTGCATACAGCTGCAGGAGTTAACTAAAGAGAAACCTCCCTGGGAAGGCTTTTCTTTTCTTTCTTTCTTTTTTTTTTTCTTCTTTCTCCCTCTTTGTTTCTGAACTGAAACTTAAAAAGAACACTTACTTTCCCTGAATACTAATTCATACCACAAAACAAAACAGATGGCCGTGTGTGAAGCAGAGATAAGAGGAGAGGAGGGAGATGAGAGCTGCACTCCTGACCACAGGAAGACCTGGCACGGTCCTGTCTGAGCTGAACGTGGTGCCTGGCTGGCTGTCTCCAGCTCCACGGGAAGGAAGGGCATCAGGACCCCCCCCCCCCCCCCCCCCCAACCACTTCCACCCCCACCCCACCCTTCTGATTCAAAGCCTTTGTAGCCCATTTCATCAGGACAAATCATTTGTACCACCGCTGTACAGGATGGAGTAAATGGCGTGCACTTATTAGTCATATATATTTATTTTTTTTAAAACCATCTGTCCTCTTCAGTGACACCCTCCCACTTCACAGCAAAGCCATTTTTTAAAAAGCGCCCATTGTTAGGGAGGGCAGGCTAATTATCATACTCTTCAGAGAGGAATGCATGGCACACCGTGAAGACGCCGGTGCCAGCTGCTAAATGCATCTGAAGCGGCGACTGTACGTGCGAGTTTTACAAATCGATCCGATCTACTGTCCGGAGACGTCTGGGATCCATTTTCTTCTTCTTGTTTTATGGCCCTGCTCTCAGTGCAAAGTTATATTGCTCAAGGGTGATTTATAGAAAACAGGAAGGGGTTCTGTACCAGAAAAAAGTTATGTCATGATGAGAAAGAGGCTTCAAAAGCGCCAATTCACAGATAAAGTGGGTCTGGCAGTCAATAGCCTCAGAGGGTAAACCTTTTATATAAAAGACACAAAATGCTATTATCGCCCTGAATGGGCTCAAAGATTAAGGCGGCCACAGGCGCTATTGTGTCAGCAGATCCATCAGAGATAATCTTCCCTCTCTGTTCTCGTGTAAACAGCGGCAGATAGCGGCTCCATCTGCACGCGAGAAGAAGACGCGTCCCCGCCGAGCGGAAGAGGAACACAACAAGGAGTCTTTTAAAGTGACGTCTGCGTGAATGAGACTTTTGTCCCTCGTGTGCGCTGCTGCAAAAGTGATCCAAACTTCCACAGATGTCCATCAGCTGAGCGTGAGAATCGACCGAGGACGGCCATATGCACACGGTGGGAACTCGGAGCATCATATGGCTGGCATTAGGGCCGTCCTTTGTTTCCGTCTCTCCTGACCACCTGGCACCCTTCCTCTAGGAACTCCCTCTTGCATTGTGGGCCCCGCTCTCTGTCCTTTTTCTTTTTTGTCCACGCAGCCACCCACCAGCTGCCCGCCCCGCAAGCCCTGCTGTTAACTCTGTCGGATGGGTTAACTAACATCGTCCAGTGCAGTGATTACAACCAATTAGCACAGGCAACTCGCATCCGAGCAGATGTTGCGGTGCAAGGTTTTGGGCATTAAGGTGAGCCGTGCAGGTGATTGGGCCTGTTATCAGACACAAGAGAAGAAAACCCCAAACTTTACCAGTGAGGTGAACCTGTGTGTGTGTGTGTGTGTGTGTGTGTGTGTGTGTGTGTGACAGCGGCCGAGGCAAATCAAAAAGACTTTTGAAGAAGCACATCTGGGAGCAGGATAAAATCACTTTGAATAGCAACTGTTTCCTCCACATCATAGCCGTGCGTGTCTTTGTGCACCCTCTGGCTTCTCAAGGCCACATCTTCACACTCAGCGTGCCGCATAAACTCTCCTATAGAGGCACCCCTTTGTCCCAGGCATCCCCTCAAAAACGAAGCCCCCCAGTTTTCCCCATCCCTCCAGTGAGCTTGACCCAGACTCGGCTCCCACGTTCCCATGGAGAGAGGGGAGACAAGGGGCTGGGAAAGCTTTTCTTTCCCCTTCAGAAAGACGCTTTGTTAGTGCTGGAAGGGGGACAGCGCTGGAGTCGGTGCTGTGAAGCATCCATTGCAACCGGGGGCATTCACAGGGACACCCAAAGAGAGGGGGGATAATAGAGGGAGAGAGAGGGGGGTGAGAGAGGGAGAAGTGGGAGTCCTGAAACTGCTCCCTCTGGTTCTCAGGGACATCACTCAGAGGAGAATAAAAAGTGACAGAGCCGAGGAGACTCGGCGCGGTTAACAGGACTTGTGTGGCTATTTCAGTGTGTCATGTGGGACAATGCAGCACTGTAAGCAGCCATCAAACGGGGCATCACCTGCGTCACTTATTGTTCAGCTCTGCAGCCCAGGCAACAAGCCCACCATCATATCTGCACACATACACTTCCAGCTGCACACATGCATCCCACATTTTCTGCACTTTTTTTTTTTTTTTTACCTGTTGCATGCTTCTTGAGATCCACGTGTCCAGCAGCAGATTCAGTCTGGACTGGTGGAACTTCTTGGTGGTCTTCACGGCGATGAAGACGTCGTCGGCGCTGATGTCCTCGGCTGGAGGAGGCTCAGCGGCGGACGCGGAGGAGCGCGCGGGCTGCTCCGCCTCCCTCCGTCCCCGCGTGAGTTTGGTGAAGTACGCGGAGAACCCCTTCTTAGTTTGCGCGTCGCGCTCGTCGTCCCGCGCGGCGTCCTGGAGCAGGGAGCGCGTGCCGGCGTCCCCTCCCGTGGCCCCGTCGTCCACCTGACCGCGGTGATGCTGCACGGCGGCCAGGACTAGCAGCAGCAGGCAGAGGCACGCTGTGCTCGCTACAGAGATGGCTGTCTTCTTATTGCTGTTCATCGACATGATTCAACTTTAAAAAAAAAAAAAAAGACTACAAAAAAAAAACTATGAAGCGGCGCAACAAATCCCCAATGCAAAGTCCATAAGGTGTTTTATTCTCTCAGTGAAACAAAAGGATGAACACATCCGTCCGTGTGCATAGCGGAATCGCAAGTAAGTAGTTTGTTACAGGGGAGACTATATCAGCTTCCATGCTGGCCACGCCTCCTGGGAGGGCCTTGAATGCAGCATGCCAGCAACGGGGCGTGGTTACGGGGTGGGGGGGTGGGGGGGTATGCAGAGTTCAGTTTGCCTTTTTCAGAGATAATAGGAGTAAAAGATTGACCCAGAGAACACAGAGCTGCTGGTGGTCACGAGGAAAGGTGTGTTTCAAAATGCACCTGGAGGAAGAGAAAGTTTATCCTCCAGATCTAAATCTAATCTTTTTTTTTCCTTCTTTTCAAGGTGAAGCTATCTGAATTGCGCCGGGTGTTCACCAGAGAAACGGGCTCTATTGTTCGTCACTGACCTTGTGAGGACTCTAAACAGTTGGCCATTCCTGAAAACACTTGTTATTCAAATTCTGGCTCTCACAACCGAGTGCCGTCTGCTGCCGGGAGGCTGAGCAAAAGACATGAGAGAGTCCATTTAGAGTCCAAACGTGCAGCTGGTGGAGCCTCAATAACCTCCCCGACGCCGGGCAACAAATGTCTGGTTAAACAGAGGTCTTTAAATTTTGGCACAAGATCGAAAAAAAAAAAGCTGCCGAAAACACAGATGAGTTTGGTCTCAATCTAGATGTTGGGATTAACTCCAAAAAAGACGACACTGTCACAGCTCTCATGTCTATTTTAACTCATCCCGCTTAACTCCTCTGTCTTTACCTGCACCTGAATATTAAGCAAATCTTTTGCGAGAGAAATAAATGTATTTTCCACTGCAGGTGTTTCATTCTTTTAGTTCTGGGACATCCAGGACATACGTTACCTCTGTGCTTTGTTGCTGCTGACAAGGCCTTTTGTGTCCCTTTTAAATTTGAGCACAGAAAGGCTTCTAAAGGCCAGTATAAGAAACCAGGCAGAGGGGGTTGTCTCGGAGGCCTTCATTCTTCTTCCATCAACCGCCTCTTTCTTGCAGGGCATTCGTCGCACCTCAGAAACTCTTTTTGGGTCCTTTTTGGACTTGTGGAGACAATGTCAGCTGTTAAAAAAATGGCTCCAACCTCCTTCTCTGTTCAGTTTATTTCAGCCTTTTGCTTCCTCCACGGACACCAGCAGAAAACCCCCCCCCCCAGCTTTCTTGTCCCCATTTGAAAATCAGCCCACACCTCATCTTTGACGGCCCTCCATCTAACGTTACTGCTGGATTAAATCCAGCGTCTTCAGACAAGCCCACTTCCTCACCAGAGAGCCCACAAACCCACGAATAAACACCCCAGTGCGCTTGATTTCTCTCCCCCCCAGATCGTATCAACACGCTGGGGGATCTGAGCGGTCTGTGAAGCTATTTATAGTTCCTGCTTTTACAAAGACGATGACGTATGACGCACATAGCCTGCAGCAGGTAAACGATCCCCCAGCATGCACTGGGACCACAGTGTCACAACAGCCCGCAAACTGTCCAGGAAGCATCGTTTCAGCACTAAATATCTTCTTTTTATTATTATTCGCTGATACACGCCATAAAAGCAGAGAACACATGTGCGCACTCAGCTCTGCGAGATGTCGGTTATAACTCGATACTCTGAGGATCCAACATGGAAGACATTAGCTGGAAGCCACATCGTTCTTTTCAACTCGTGTTTCCATTGATCTTATATTTCTGTCAGTTTAACATTCCTCATGCTGGATGGACCGCCGTTTGTTCTGCTTTTCTGAAGCTTTTGTTTATTACGGATTCAAATCTGCTCAATTGCAGCCTTTCATATTTTAATGAGTCTTAGATCTCCTGCATGCTAGACTGTTGGATCATTTCATAAATATATCCATATCTCCTTCCTTCATAAAGGATCACAGCAGCGTTAAAAGTTATAACTGTTGTGTAAAACATCAAACGGGGAGATTTTGAGTCATTAAGTTAATGTAAACATATATGTTTTATTAATTTCAGAGCTAACAGAGACTCGCTGTGTGTCTTTAACGCATGTTCAGTAAAGTCCTGGTCGTCTCTTTTCGTCGTAAAGAAAGCAGGAGCTGTATTAAAGGACAAATTGAATGAGACTGCACCGTGAACCGGGATCAGTCTGCGGTTCTGTTTATTTTCCCAGCATGCACACCCCGGCTCTGATTGGATTACAGCTCACACCAGAAGCGAGAGCCAGGGGACCGAGCGTCCCCCCTCAGATCTCGGTGTCGGTTTCCCTCCTAGTGCAACATTAGAGGAAACTCTCCGAGGACCGAAGGCTGAGAACGCTTCAGCTGCCCGACGGACAAATAAATACCTCCCCTCCTTACTGACCTGCACTTCCTCCAGCTCAACGCAGTGAACCTGTGCAATTAGACTTACGTTGAGATGAATCTCCATAGTGCGTGAGATAGTGACGATGCAAACGGCTGCATACGTGTTCTTCTTTCTCTCTGAAGTATCAATACTGGCTCAATGTTGTATCACGCTGCAGTGGAGGAAGTCTTCAGATAAAATATAAGACGCATAATACTGCAAATGGAAAAATACTTCATTTTCGGTAAAAGTCCTGCATTGAAAGTGTCATTTAATTAAGTATGAGTATAGGTTTATTATCCCATCATGCATCTGTGTGTTAGCATTGTGGAGAAAGTTTATAACAACACATCATCAGTTCATGTGTGAAACCCGTACTTTGTAAAGCTATACAAACAGTTATATATACATATATATGAATAAATAACATATATCAATAAAAACTGCAGCGACACTCTCATACGGTCACAGAAATATACGTATATATAGTTTTTATTTACTGTGGCAAAGTTGTTTAGTTGAGCTGTAAATGATCAACCAGAGCTGAGGAGAGGGTCAGGTTACATGCTGACAAGCCTGGACATGTTCAACGTAATCTATTCTGTTCAGTAATAATATAAAGACACGTAAACCATCTCTAATATGTAATCAATCTGCGAGTCACTCGGAAATACAATAAATCAGGTTCCAGTCGTCTCTGCTTCCCAACAGCTCAAACTCCTCTACCCCGTCCAGAACCACGTGTTGTTGGAAACTAGATATTCACTGGAGACCTTCAGGTTTCTATTCCCACTAAGAGCTCACTGAACTCATGGGACCTCTAAAAGCTGCTGACAACGTTGACTTATTTCCATATCATAATGTGAATTTGAAGAGGTTGGTGGTTGCATGTATGTTAGAAACAAGCCTGTGAAAAGGTTCCTTGTGTTGAAGTAAAGGCCATTTGTTTCTCCAGCAGTACACAGTGTAGCTGCCGCACTGAGCTGTACAATGGGAGGTCTCAGCAGACAAAAGAAAAGGGGCATTGAGGTACTTTTAATTGTTTGTCGTGGAGTTCTCTCATCGGGCCTATTTCTCATTTAAATACAGATGCAGGGGTGGTGTGCGTGATCTGACTCGGTTTCTCTGTAATCACAGGATGTAGCTGTACCGCTACATGAGGCAGTGTCAGCAGCGATAAAGTTTACTCTTGATTTCAGACACGACTCTTTAGATCCAAAGAAAACAGGAAACTCACGGCTGGTGGTTGATGTCCTATTTTAAAGTGCCCCCCCCCCCCCCGATTATAATTGTTCCCTTTTCACTCTTCTCTCCATAACCAGGCGAACACAAGCTATTTGCATAACTGTTCAGACCTGCTCGTCACCCCCTGCTCCTGCCCTACTTCCACTCCGTCAGCCTAATGCTTCCCAGCACACTCTCTCTCTCTCTCTCTCTCTCTCTCTCTCTCTCTCTCTCTCTCTCTCTCTCTCTCTCTCTCTCTTTGTGCCTCCTCTTGTTGTTCTGGGAACGTACGCTGGTCGACACTTTCAATTTGGATGACTCATGGTCTCGTCTCCCGAGCTCAGATGCATTTAGAGAGTAAATAGGCCCCAAATTATGAGAGACTGGCATGTTTTTTCTTCTTCTTCTATTTGTTGTCTTTTTTTTCTCCCCAGTGTTGCGGGGAAGGCTTTGTGTTGTGGAGCATGAAGAGGTGCAGAGATGTGATCTGCGAGTGTATTATGGTGGAAGAATAGGGCTGTGGGATCTGATACTGATGAGAGAGAGAGAGAGAGAGAGAGAGAGAGATTGTGTTATTTCACTTTTTCACTTCTTCTCTGGAGGAAACTAGTTCCTGCGACGGGTCTAACTTGCTTGAGCAGAGTAGTTGTCGGTATTCAACTTCCTGTTATCACAGGAAGTTATCCTGGGTGGTGGTGGAGCATTTGACTGCAGATCACGACGTCTCTGGTTCAAATCCAGATGCCCTGGTGCTTCCTTCAAGAGTCAAATATTTACAGAAGTGAATCATTGAGCTGCACAGTCATGAAATAAGAAAAGACTTTGCTCATGTTTGAACAGAACAGTGATAATGCAACTTTAGTTATCATCTCTAAAACAATGAATACTATCTCGGTGTCATAGGACACATGGAGCGTCGGTGTACTGAGGCTTTCCTCCATTCATGCTACATTTCTTCCACAGGTAAAAAAAAAAAAGAAGGTGAGTGGACTCCCTTGGGTCTCCCTCATCAGAGCGTCCTGTTACTTAATCCGTTTAGAAACGACCAACCCTCCGCGACCTCCTTGCTTCCCGGGGCCTCGGGGGCTTTGCGGTCTCTCCCAGCGGGCCCAAAGGAAAGTACCGCAAAAACATTCCCCATCAGGAAAGGCCCGGACATTTCTGAGGTGCCTGGTCCCCCCCCCCCCTCGATTGTCACAATATGCTCTTCTTGATACTGTGAGATTTCAACCTTTTTTTTTTACTTGTTGTTTTTAAGACTCGTGTGGATTTTAAATTCGTGTTTTGGTAACGCGGAGCGGCAACGTTCGGTCGTGGTCTTATTGTTTACGGAGCTGATATACTGCAACATTGAGGAGCCGTGACAATGAAAAGCAGATGTGACCGCGGGGCAGTTAAATGACTTCACTGCTGTGTGAAAACAGGGAGAGACGATGTGGTAAATAGGTGAACATTCAGCGCTTTAACACACAAGTTAAAACCCATCTTCTCTTTCCTGTCACTTTTCTGTGATCTCTCATCATTTTCCCAGCTTCGCCAGCTGTTATTTATTTTCATGATCCGTAAATTGCTATTAATATGCGGTGTTAAATGACAGCAGCAGGACTCGGTATTAAAGGATAATGGCTAAATGGGCCAATGCAGGGGCCGAACACATGGTGTGTATTGAACAGAACACCTGTCAGGAAATCCTGCTGCATTACAGACTCCGCCAAACACGCACCTTTCCTCCCAGACTGTCCAACCTGGTCAGCTGAGGGAATCCCTTCTTTTTATGGGATCCAGGATTAGTTCCCGGCACCAGGCTTGGCCCGGCTCCAGCCGCGGGGGACCGAGAGCAGCCTCCGTCCCACAGAGCGGCGGTTTATCTCTTGCGGTGGGTCCAACTGGGCTGATCCTCTCATATTAAATGGATTAGCGGAGGCCTTGTTCTGCTGTCAGGAGCTCGTGAAAAGAACAGGGATTTAAGCATGTCGGCATTTTTTCCCTTCTGCCAAAATTCCCAAACTGTAAATGTAAATCATGTGCTCATTGAAAAGAAATCTGGCAGCCCCGCTCTCCACGGGGCTTCTGAAACGTTAAGTAGTTCCGCACGCTAGTGTCAGAAACATGATTCGTCGCTGACCTCTCGGTGCATCGGCCGCGTCCAGCTCCTGTAGTATCCGTGGGAAACTGTAGCATTAGTGCTGCTTACGAGCCTTTTTTTTTGATTTCCCATGGGACACATCCATGACCGGAGCAGGTTAGGTTCGGGACCCAAATGCTGCACGGCATGACTGGGATAGAAGCGATCGAGTCACAGATATCAGGAAATAAATCACACGAAGGGTGTGAGGTTTTATTCTCTGGATTTATTCTCAGATAGAACGTCGCTGTTGTACCTCAGCCAAGAATCTATCGAGTTATTTCATGTCGTTTTTCCCGTCCTGGAGGACTTCAAACACAGACGCTGTTAGATCTCGAGCCCATTCTTTGAATAAAGGGACGGCAGGTGCTCGTCCCGGGCCTGCGCCGCCGTATTAATCTCCTTCAGACGGCAGCCGCCCCGCCGCCCCCTCGCCGGCCTCCATACGGGCGCCGCGCTAATCACACCGTTTAATAGGAGGCCGTCTGTGGCGGAGCCCTCACGCCACCGCAGATATGCTGAGATCAGGCTGGGCACAAACAGCACTGACCCCCGGATCAGCCCCCTGGCCCTGATCCTGGACCCAGACGCTGCGCTGTTAGCTTGTGTTAGTCTGTTTGCAGCCAGCAGGCCTTAGTGCGGAATCTCTACGTTGATGTCGCCGCTGTCAGGAATTTGTGCTTTAGTGATTGTAGGCAGAAAGCCAAGATGAGATTCATCTTGCGTTTGATGTTTCCCCCAAACTTAACTAAAGCAGTACTTTAAAGTCTCCTTACAGTTTTTAAGTTTCTACTCTACGAAAAAACGGTGAAAATGTTCTGCAGAGGCTGTAGTGTTGTCTTAAAATGTTCAAAATGTCCACATTTATTCACACAACCCTGGTTTACATTGTAGAGAAGCTTTTTTTGTCTTCAACATGACATCAATTTGTCTTTGTTCAGATAAGTCAGAGCTTAACGAGGAGGCCAACATGCATGCCACCCAACTGTGTGAATGTGTGTGTGTGTGTGTGTGTGTGTGTGTGTGTGTGTGTGTGCGTGCTTATGCATATGTGACTGTGTTTGTTGGGTGGGCTTGGCAGTGAGGTTACATGTCTATTTAAACACACACAAGCAGAGTTACGTCTCTCCCTTCAGGTTCCAACAGTCTTGGTCACGTGATCCCCTTTGAGCCCCCCTCCCCCTCCCCCCCCCTCTGGCTCGGCTGGACTCGGCCCAGTATCATTAAAGTCTGCGTAGGCCATTCAGCGAAGGCAGGACCGGCCCCCCGATTGAGGCCACACTTACTCCACTGGCCCTTTCCCACAACCTCCAGGCACCTTGGAGGAAGTCACCCATGCAGAACGTCGCTGCCTAATCAAAGGCTGAATGTCGAAGTTGTCCCGGAAGGTTTGGCTGCTGCGAGCGCGGCATTAGCAAAGCACATGCTCCCCTTTCAGGGAGAAACAATGCCGCCCATTGTGTTCGGTCCACAAGTGTCTGTTTTGATTTGGAAAGAAGGATCTCACAAGTAGAGAGACAATGAAGAGGACATCTCTGTCTGTGGGAACAGCACACGGGACACTGTGGGGACCGCACACCGCCGCGAAAATGAACGAGCCCCGCGCCTCGGGATCGTCCTGGAGATAAGAGCCGGTGAAGATATCATCAGCTGCCAGGGCCGCTCGCTAATGTCTGCTGTAACTGTTTTGACAGGTTGAATTTATCTCTGTTTTGAACTGGTGTAACGAGCTCTATTGGGCCCCTCAGAGATGTCAAAATAAGAGCTTAGTGTGATAAATGGATGAGTCCGCCGGATCCCTGGATTTACTCTGATAAGAGCATTAGAGCGCTCGTTAGCGAGAGAGATAAGCGCCATAAAATCACCTGGAAATGCAATTTGTGATATCTTTAATCCAATATATTTAGAGACTGGGTGTAGCAGTGAACGCACAACAATAAAGCGAACAATTCCTGAAAACGAGAAAGCGTTAAATGTCGTCTTCAAGTTCCACCCCACGTCCTCTGGCCTCTTCGCTGGTTTATAAATACCAGTGACCCATCTTTAAATAGGACATTGTTTCGTCTATTGTCTTTCCATCCCAGAGCTGTCCTGATCACTGATGCTGAAGCGCCGCGGTAAACATCCTCTGACCCTCCGAACCCTCCACTCCCATCGACTCTGACCTCATGTTGTTAATCCTCAGTTACACTACCCAGGCCTCTGTTTTAGGAATGTGGCCAGTGTTCTCTGTTTCCAACACGGGATATCGGTTGTAGACGTTACAGTTGAGCTTTGTGTTTTGCTGATGGGATTAAAAAAACTACAGAATGGGGACATGTTCTCAGAATCAACCCCTCGCCCTTTGTGATCCTGTGGAAACCAACTATATCTACAAGTATTTTTACATGCACCTGTTTTAATGCACATTTTTAATTTGCACAAAAATCACCAAAGAAAAAAACTAAAAAAAAACCCGTTTATACTTTTGGCTGCGTCAGAAAAGTTGGTGTATCGACAAAAGAAAAATCGGATGAACACTAATGGAAACAGACTAAATGAATACATGTTTCTCCTGATGCGCTTAACTCTGAATATGGAAACACAGATTAATGAGACAGTTTGTAGGATTTGCTAGCATTTAGCGGTGTGGTTGCAAATTGCAACCAGCTGAATACCCGCTCCGCTCACTGGAGACTGCGTTAACGTGAGCTGCTGAGAGCAAAACCGCGGCAACAATGTTCTACTTTAGGAGCAATGGATGTGAGACATCCGCTGGCGGTTCCGTGGTTTTTACTCTCTGAGGCTCACGATAAACACAGTTAGCGTGTCAGAGGACTACGGTGGCCTTCAAACGTAAAAAAAAAAAAGGTGAAAAGCTCTCACTAGAGCCAGTGTGTGGTTTGTCCGTTCTGGGCTACTGTAGAAACATGGTGGACTCCGTGAAGAAGACCCGCTCCCTGTGAAGATATGAAGGGCTCATTCTAAGCTAACGAGAACACAACAATTCTTAGTTTCAAGTGATCAAATTTCTCTCGGTAGATCCCCTAAAAAAAAAAAGCTACACATTGCCCCTTTTTTATTTTATTTTACCAATTTTTTGTTTAAGACAGGAAGTTAACAAGTGGTTGTTGTTT
The DNA here is from genome assembly GCF_023349555.1 of Cebidichthys violaceus. Classification (NCBI taxonomy): domain Eukaryota; kingdom Metazoa; phylum Chordata; class Actinopteri; order Perciformes; family Stichaeidae; genus Cebidichthys; species Cebidichthys violaceus. The sequence continues at coordinate 298,227 of NW_027176978.1, read as the reverse complement.
TTTTATTTGCATACGAAGCTTTCCTAATTTGTTTGAGACGTTAAAAGGAAAAAGCACCAGCTCAAGAAGCGGGAAATAAAACTTGCTCAACACGGTTTGTCCTTTCAACGTGATTAGGCTCAGCATCAGACTGTTTAAAAAGGAGCCCTTTAAAAGGATGTTTAGGGGCTTGGAGACGGGGGTGCGCTGGAGTGCTGGTTCCCCATTCTTCCCATTATCCGGCTTGCCGTTTTCATTGGAATGAAGGCCATCTATCAGGAGCCCCTATGGGTCTTTTGAGACGTGAATGAAAGGATCACTGTGAACAGACCTGTCTGTGGGTTGCTCAGACATAGGAGACAACAGATGTGTTAAACATAGCCGGCTCCCTCGCACACAATAAAAAAAAGAAAAAGAAAAACCGGGGGCTGCATGCTCTCTAATGGATAGGCAGCTTTATGTTAATTGCTGAATGGAGTCGGTCAAGGCTCCTGCATGCTTTCAGTGAGCACGTTCAAGGATCAATCGCTTCTTCATAAAGGAGACATCACTTCCCTCCACTTTCAGAAAGAGAACAGCTACAAAGAAAAGGCCGTAAAGATGTTACAAGACATTTAACCAAACTGCACCTTAAAACCCAAAGGTTTGGGTTGTTTGTGCTATAGGTAGGCAGATCTCATACTAATAAGTCTTACTGCTTCATTATGATTGATACAAAACTACGATCCATCCAAGATCAGGATTCTGGCCGTGGGAATCGGATTGAAAAACCAAAAGAATTTACCTCAAATATGTTTTTTTATGTTTTTCCTAAGAAATGTCTGTATTTTGGCTCGACGTTTCTCAGTTGCCGACAACCAAAGACTTCCAGTATGATCGCAAACGGTGAGACCTTGTTGCAGTTTTCTGCGGGGGCCACGCTCTCCTCCTGTATTCCTGTGGGAATCAGGATAATCCAGGCAGATCACAGCTTTTTGTCGGGAGCACAGATGCTTCAATCATTTACCCAAATGGATTTTTAATTTGTTTACATTAAGTTCTTATAAATCCAGCAACATGCAGTGCAGCTATATAACAAATATATATGTTTTTAAAAAAGCAGATGTTTAGTTGATTCCATCCAAACACTTAGAGGTTTGACTCTAGCACCCCAGCATCCTTCTGTGACACCGGAGGGAGGAGCAAAGGTCCCTGCATCAAACCCCGGAGCCTAAACAATGGGAGCTTGGCGTGGACAGCCCGAGGCGAAGCCATCTGCCACGGAGAGAGCGGAGTCCCTTTGTCAGCTATTGTGGAATGTGGAGGCAGATTGATGAGAGCCGGGTGATTCCTTTAGGGCCCGGCGAGGCAGCAGGCAGCGCAGAGAGCCCGAGTAGACACCACAGGGAACTCCCTCTCCTTCTGTCTCCACACTCAGCGGTCACATGACGGAGCAGCCAGACGCTACAACCTGGGAACATGATGAGGGAAAGTGTTGTGAGAAGCTGGTGTAATGTTGTGGACAAATACCACGTCAGTCCTGTTCTCAGTGGACTTTTAGGTCATTTTTTTTAGCAGCTTCTTTTCTCAATAGGTGTAAGAATGTTTTCTCCTTTGCTGTGTTGTATGAGAATGTCATGCCAGGTCACGATGGTGTGCCTGGATCATGACCTCTGACCCTCTCAGCAGGTGTCTGAGGATGGCCTTTATTGAGAAAAGCCCGTCCAGAAGCTCTCTGGCTTTTGTAGTGGGTGGGTCAGGGGGAGAAGGGGGGAGACGGGGCAGATGTTGTATGTGAAATCCCCCGGGGGAAAGTGTGCCGCCACCGAGGGAAAGGGTCAGGGCAGAAGGGCGGATCTCTGACACAAACAGCACAACAGACAACTCCGGTTTCCATGGCAGCTTGCTGCATCACTAAGCCGTCTGTTCTTGAGGCACATAAAATAGGACTTTAGGCTCTGGGATCACTAACAAAACAAGCCTTTATTCTGCTTCTGATAGCACAGCGAGTCCAGGATCTGCTTAAGAATCAGAGTCCGGATCAGATTTAGTTTCATTTGAATATTAGATGGTTCCAAGGTAAACAAACAAACAAGCAGTAGTTCAGTTTCATGAATTTACCTAAATTCAAAATGAGGTATTAAAATCAACTTAATACATTTACTAGTAAATACTAGTAACATACAATTTTGAGCTACTTTACTGGAGTAATTCCATTTCATGGTACTTTATACCTCTCCTAACATGTTTTACATAAAAAAAACATATATGATAATCTTACAAAAAAGGTTTGTAGGTAAAAATTACGTAACATTTTTTGCATTATGATTCTAAAAATGACCAGACCTACTGTATGTTTCGTATTTTTTTGAGTGATGTGTTTCATTTGGTCACCTGTCAATAGAGAGGTGAAGTCCCTCCCTCTCCGGTGTCCCCCATGGGACCTTATTAATAAAAAATAAAAAAAATTATATATATATATATATATATATATATATATATATATATATATATATATATATATATATATATATATATATACTGTAGTCAATGGCAGGAGACCTGTTTTAGTTGTACCATGAATTAGACATATAATGTTAGGTAATTTTGCAAGTTAAGAAAGTCACATCCTGGTTTGCGTGAGACGTCCCCTACACAACTTTTGTGTGTGCAGTCTTTCTAATAACAGATTTTCACAGTCTTATACTTTCTGATTATTACAATAACATGCAACTTTCTTGACATGTGAAATTATATTTAAATTGACAAATGGCATATGTGTAATTCATGGGACAATTCAAATTATTATAAAATAATAATTTGTCCCTTACTATTGAACACCGTATAACGTCCCATGGTGGTCTACCGGCACTCCGCCTGTCTACGGTCGTCATATTACCCAAGTAGCTCTAACTTCCAGGGAAACACGTGAAACAGATGTACGTCAGAGAGTAATTGTAAATCACTAAAACATCACAGAATTATACACAACAGTAATACAGCATTTTTTTTCTGCCACACAGCATACTTTTTCATTTTAGCATCCCATTTTGACACACTTGAATTCAGTAGAGACCTAATTTATTGATACATTTCAATATCAACTAAGCTTACTATGATGTGTTAATACAACATGTGGCTCAAGTTAACGCGTACAGTTACATTCAAAGATTACAACACCATTCAACACTTTTTAGTTTGATTGTTTTGACCACGGATAACAGCGCTGGGCTAAATAACGTTAGCTAAGTAGCTAGCTGTATGGGTAGTCGACTCATCTATCTTACGTTAGCAAGTGTACACTACGTTAGCTAACATAGCTATTGTTAGCTAACGTATCTATTGTTAGCTAACGTATCTATCGTTAGCTAACGTAGCTATCGTTAGCTAACGTAGCTATCGTTAGCTAACGTAGCTATCGTTAGCTAACGTAGCTATCGTTAGCTAACGTATCTATCGTTAGCTAAGTATTTCTACATAGTTGTACTTTTACTAAGTATCTGTATACTTCCATCACTAAAGCACAACACCATTAAACTGCTGTTTTTATTCGTTCATCTTTACAGATTTACGGCAAACATGAACTTGATTGCAACACTTGAGTAAATTTATGTACACTATTTTTAGGAACAATATTTGGGCATCATTCCCGTCATTCTTTGCTCACATTGTTGTTTTTTCTGGTCTACTCTTCAGCAGACCGCACAAACAAGATGTTAAATCTTAACCAATAAACAGTGACTATAATAAGAAACTTTAATGTCTGAGGACGGTGTCAGCTGCGGAGCTTCAAAGCGTCAGGGTGCAGCAGGAATAAGACAAGATAAAAAGCACAGCTTGTTGCCCTCACTGTTTACTGTAGCTGGACTGTGAGTCATTTCCTTTGAGGTGACGCTGGCAGAGGAATGCGACTCTCTCCTAAAGTCTTTGATCAGACGTTATTTCAGTATGCACTAAATGGGCAATAAACCATTCGCTTCAATTGGCTGAAGGAGATCCCGCTGATTCTGGTGAGCTGCTCACATCCTTATTGCAACAAAATGTTAGGAGGGTGTGCTTTTTATTCAATATAGGCGTACTGTATCTGAAACCCTTAATGGACAGGATTATACGTCATCCTAGTGGCAACATCCCCAGAGCTTCTCAGAATCTAAATTTTTTAACATCTGACCGTGAACATCAAAGCTTACAGAATGAATGGCCATAAAGGGCATGTGATGCGTTTTATATTAAACCACACAGAAGTTCAACACAAAGATCTTTGTTCCTCTCAAGCGTTGCATAAAGGAAGAGCTAACTCGAGTGACAAATATAGCTTGCATCAGAGATTACAAACTTTCTGCAGTAAAATATGCAGGGGCAGAAAACTTACCCCAACAGTCTTGATGTTTTTTTTTCTTCCTGACCTTGTCCGTAAAACACCATTGTTCATTTCTCAGTGTTTCTACAAAGGTCTCTCTCGGCGATAGTGGTCGCAGGCCAAAGGCCCGCCTGTCAGTGCTGTGTCACATGACATTTGTATAACATTACCGGGGTCACAGCCCACGGCCAAGCCGATCGGGTCAAATGAAAGAAAGAAAATCGTGAACTTCAGCCGGCATGAAGGAAGCACAGGTCAAATCATACTTAGATATGCATCTTCAGCCAATGGTTGGCCGTAATGTTTCAAAAGAACTCCTCAAAGTCTCTGGTCGTCTCTCTGTAGAGCTATTGTTGAAGAAGATAAAGGAAAGAGGTCACAAAGAGTCTCATATCATATCAGGGAATCCATCAAGGGATTCAAAAGAGTGTGAGCATGTTCTCAACCTCTTATCTTTTTATTTTTGCATTCTCATGACTCTCACTTGTCTTTCTGGCTGGCTCAGAGTTTTTACAAATATGTTTAAAATCAGCATTCTTATGCTGACGATGCTAATATTGAGAAGATATAATGCTCACCATCTTCATTCAACATGGTGGCATGCTAACGTTTGCTAATTAGCACTAAACATAAAGTGCCACTGTGGCTGATGGGAGTGTCACTAGTTTTGCAGGTATTAAGTCATAAATTATGGGATGAAGGAATCACCGAAGTCTGAAGGGGACATGAATGTCCGTACCAAATTTCCTGGCAATCCATCCAGTGGTTGTCAAGACATGTCGTCTTAATTCTGAGGGCTCCATGAATGTCCGCACAGCCACTGCAATGCATCCTGTAGTTGTTGAGGTATTTCCGTCTTGATCGAAGTGGTGGAGCCATGCTAGCAGGTAAAACACGACGATGTGACGTGTTTTCTTGAGGTTGCTTGTGTTGAACTTTGTTTATGGATTAAATTACGTAAGAATGTGGGCAAAACAATGTGGCAGGAAACTAAATTATAACCGCACTCATTGTACACCGACAATTATCTTAGTACCATGCCTAAACAAATTGAACATCACAGACAGAAAGGAAATTCACTCAAAATTTAGGGGATGATAAACAAACTTGACTGGACGCCTAAAGTATCCCTGTCTTCTGCCAGAAAGGATACAGGTAGCGTCATACCTCCGTGAGCCAACACAAACATGGAAACCCCATCACTGGTCCGAGCAGAGGTGAAGGGAGGAGTCTTTTCCTCCCTCTGATTAGCAGGAAAGAGTCGTCATCCTCTGACATCTCTTTGTCTCTGCAGTATTGACGGAAGAGATCCTGGTTTCCCAGGTCATCGCCGCTGCTCCATCGGTGTTGACCTTATACGTTGGCCTGAATTGTCTCCCCACGACCAACGTGAACACAGTCACGTCACCAGGAAGAGACTGATTTTTACCTTTTGTAGCTGCATGTCTTAAAATATCATGTTAGATCACGGAGGTTCCCATAGGAATGAATGGACTTTTGGTTTAATCGCATACGTGCACAGATCAATGTGAAAACGAGGCATTAGTCAGTGACCTCTCAATCATTACATACACACATTTTTTTCCCCAAGTACTCTGAGGATGGCCGATTCAAGCCATGAAAAACATGACATTGGCCAACTTTATCTTCTGCAAGCCAAATTCAGCTGTGGCCTGGAAATAACATAAAACAAGTCCTGCAAAGAAATCACAGGAGGACGTCATGTATGGGAACGATGAACATCAGTTGGAGGGTCTTCAGAAGCTTTGAGGACGTTAACACATTCCAAGTCATGCTGTAATGTTGCATCTGGAGTTCTTTGAAGGTGACAAACAACTATTTCTAGTTGGACAGCTTTATTTGACTTGTATAAGACCTCATGTTTACCCCAATAACCACAATTTCACAGCTCTTTTTAAAACCCTGTGGTTTGCTACGTGTCACTTCATGCTTTTACCCTCATGAAGTTGTGTTGATTGTAAAAAAAAATCTCCTGCAGAGCTTTAAAAATAAGAAAGAAGACCTTTTTGAGATCATTCCCTGGATAGTATCATCAATCCTGTCTGTGTGTTGGCGGAGATTGGAATACCAGGACAAATAGTGAGTAGGATGTGAGCAGCCCAACTCTGACCTCCATCTGCAAAGCTTCCTCTCCAGCCTCTCTGGGTGGGACTCCCCCCAGGCCGCTAAAACTCACACATATCTACTGTTCGCCAATCATGTCTCCAGTTATTCGGTGCTGTGCCTTCTCAGACTGGATATAGTGTTTCTCAGGGTGCTGAGGTTGTGGACCCTCGTCGTCGAGGGTTTGTTGCGGTTGGGCTGCTGCCACCGGCGATAATAATCTGCAGTGATGGAGCAGGAAATCAAAAATAAGCTGTAGAACACGCTGAATTAGTAGAAACAGCTAGTTAATCCGCTTTCGCCATAACAATAAAGTAACAGACATGTTTCTCAGCAAACATCTCAGCGCTGAGGTCATGTGCAAGAGAAGGAAAATCATCATTGTGGGAAACCGAGCCATGGCTGTGTTTCATTGGCTGCTTTAATTTAAGCAAACAGCACCGAGGAAAGGATTCAAAGACGCTTATAGAAGACGGCGATGTCATTAGTTGTGCAGGTATTTGTTCGTAAGCCAAAGTATTAGACAAACTGAAATGCTGAACCAATAACGGCACAAAATGAAAAGTCAGGAGATGAAAGTTACAAATCATTCTCTTGGGACCATGAATGTGTGTAACAAGTCCTTCCAACATTTGTATGATAAAAAAACATGTCAACCTTATGGTAGCGCCAGCAGATCAACAAAAATCATTTGAATATATCATCTGGAAACCATGAATGTCTGCGCAAAATGTTTTGCCAATCCTTCCTAAAAAAGAAAACAATTTGATCTGTGCTACAAGAAGAGTCAGAGGATCATAAATCAATAGTATGTATCCTCTAGGGACCTTGAATATCTGTAGCAATCCATCAAATAGTTGTTGAGATATTTCAGTCTAGTGGGCCCCAGAGCCGTAGATAAAACATCCATTTTGTTTTGTACATACAGTAATGGGAGGACATGGATCAGCATGTGGCTTGAATTTGCCAGCAGAGTCAAACACTTCCAGCCTTCATGGAGAACGGGGTTCAATGCGATGCATCGCTCAATCCCCTCAGGAAGTGTGTGCACCAGTGCAAGCAAAGGAAGTTTATTCCCGCTCCACAGATCTCTGTTTATGTTGGGGCCAACTCGCTAGGATGCGGAGCGGCTTTAATTTTCTTTTTCTTTCCATGTGTGTGTCATTAAATGAGTCACTTTTTCTTTTTTTTTTTCCACATGATAAGTGCAAAGCAAACAAATTGATTCTGTTATTATTGATGGGAGCGCAGGATGTAGCTCTTGGATAAACCACAGAGATGTGTTTTGATGGAAGGGAAGCCTCCTCTGTGTCTTCAGTGTTGTCAGATAGACCAGTGTTGAGGCTGTTTGCTGTCATTACTGCAACGATACGCTGATTCTCTTGAGTTTGGGCATTTGGTCAGCAAACGTAACAAAAGGACTGTCACTGAAATCAGTCTCTAGCAGAAAAAAAAACACATTTATATCACAATGATATAAAACTCTAATAAAGACATAAATAAAAAACAGCAACTCTGCTGAACAGAGATTGTCCTGTCGTAGCTTCTCAAGTTTTGAAATTCTCCACATGCATAATAAGAGAGATAAGAGCAACACTCTGTTCTTAAAGGTGCATAATACGAGATTGGAAGCATATCTATTGTCTCAACAGGCAAAGGTGTTGCAGAGATAACAGTGTTTACCTGGGGGGGGGGGTGCTAAACTTCCATGACGATGCCGTTGGCCGGGACGGCGTTATCGGCTGCCATGCCAACGCAGTGCAGCGCGGCGGCCATGAGCCAGACGGACGCGCTCACATGCACTAAAAACACACTCGGCCGGCCCGCCTGTGTCAACAAAGCAAGGTGAACCTCGGACAGCGACACACCGAGGGAGAGCAACTACATTCTCTGCTCACGTAGACGTTACTCTATATCTTTACATGGCTAGCAGCTGTTTGCCGCTATGCTAATGCTTCTGTGTATTTAATGTATCACCTGTAAAGGGTTTGGATGGTGGTGTCTTTATTAAGCCTTTATAAACTCAAAACATAACATGAGAAGTGCAAGGAATGGCTAGCAGTCTCTCTGTCTGCTCTAATGAGAGCCGCCAACGTTAGCATGTCCGGCTAACATGCCCAGTACCGACAGTAGAAACATAACCCAGTGTTTTAGTAAACGTACACCGTAATTCTTCCCATTTTACAGCGTTGTTTTTTGTACTGACTGTGCACTAGTACAATAACCTGCATACCGACAGACGGGCACATGGGAACAAGATGTGGAGTTCGGGAATAAGGGGGTAACAACAAACCTTTTTTTAGTTAACAGTTAGGTCTGCTTATTCTTATGTTGTGGCGTACAATATGACTTACTGAGCAACATTCTGGCATTTGGGAGGAATTTAAAGAGGACTACTGGGGTTGAACCAACTGAGCCAACGTTAGCTTAATTAGGGGGCTAACGTTAGCTAAAGCGGATCTAGCTTGAATCTGCCACTTGCCAGTGTATGATGCAGTTAATAGGCCTTCAGGATTTTCCGTAACTTGTGTGCATTTAGGCTGTATTAAGTCTATAAACACATATCAGTCTTATCCACATTTATTTTAACATGAGTTTATTTTCATAAAGGTTACAAAATGCCATGTTGTCCCCAGAGGCTTAACATTACAAACAATCTGCATTCCCTCTCTTTGAATTGCGGTGGTCTTCACAGATGCAATCTATCTTAAGATAAGGCCATTTACTGTTTGTTTTGGGGTAGAGGGAATTGTATGATTTGTTATTTTTCTTTTGAAGAATGTTTGGGATTTGCTGTTATCTCCCTCCATGTTTTACACACAGCAGTGAAACAGAGATGTCCTGGCAGACAGGCACACAATGGCACAGGGTTATCAGCAGTGTCACTTCTTCAGCTCCTCTCGCGGTGAACCCCCCCCCCCACCATGTTTCTCAGAGAGGGGGCAGAAAAGGCATGTTAGCAAGGGGCCGTAACTTCCACTGAGGACGGGGAGGTTGTGATCTCCGTTTCTCTCCACTTCCATTTTTCACACAAAGACACCATTTACACAAAGACACCACTTAGATGGTCTTCTCAAGTTCTTCTAATGACCTGTGACTTTCAAATCACCCGTTACGCTCTGAAAGTACATCTACATCAACAATTTAGATAACTGACATCAAGAGGAAACTTCATTTTGGACAGTGAAACGTGAGCTTCTCACCATTTTCAAAATCCAACTCTAATGTTTCCCCTTTTTCTGTCAGTGGAAAAAGTTTTCACCGACATCAGCCGTCTCTTTCTGAATTTGTTTGAGACTCCAGTTAAACCTTTTCCAAACTAAAAAAAATATTCATAATCTCATGATTGTGTAAAGATTTTCTTTAAATGACACGTACCATATACATTTGATTTAGAGTGTGTGGGTCTGCCAAGCTGGGGAGGCAGAAAATATCTTCCAGATTTCTTGAATCACAAAGTTCATGCATTGAAAACAAAAGCTTTAAGTGGAAAAGTTAGAAGGTTAGTAGGTCGAATCTGTTTGAGTTCTTATGCGAGAACAAAAACACACTGTTTCTCTTTGCACCGTCTGTCATGTAAAGAACTCCATCTCTTCTGTTCTCTCTTCAGCTGCAGTAGACCGAGACCAGAAGATACTCTCCTCTCCTCTCTTCATATAGAAACAGGTAACGAAGCAGAATGAAACACTCCCTTCACTTCCTTTCTTTTAATATTTGCACATAAGCACAACAGGGTTTAAAATACATCCTCATTTAATTGGATCGTCAGGGTTGTGAAGCTGCAAGTGAGCGATACGTGTTTTATCGCTCTTAAAGCACACAAGTAGATCTCATTTATCCACACGCTGCATTATGGGCATTATCCTTTGCTTTCATTTCCATCATCCTTTTTTAATCTGTCTCTTGTGAACTTTATAGAGGTTTACCAAAACGAGTAACCCTTCAAACGCGCAATATGTAATCAATATGTAATCCTCTGCCGCTACTCGTCTCTCGATCAAAACACGTCGTGTTGTCCACGTCGTGAAGTAGCGGCGTCTTCATTGCAAACAGCTTCTCCCGGTTAGGATTCCTTCAGTGTTCGTTGTTCAGGAGGTTTTTACCACTGAGGTGTTCTCTCCCAAAAAACAGACCAGGTGATTAAAACCTGTATTAAAAAAAACTCTGAATAAAGCAGAGGGGCTGCGAGCCGAGCCGCCGCTAACTTATGACCAAGATTGAATAAAATGTAGAGTAAAAATGTGGTTTAAAACGTTCATTTATGACAGCTTTTGGCTGACGACCACGATGCTGACGCAGGCGTAAGAGGATGTGATGCTATTGACAGGGAACCAAATTAATTAATTTGATTAAAATGACAGATTTCTTTGAAAATTGTTGGAAAAATTTGGCATAATGTAAGTGCACAGCTCAGCAAAATACATCATTTTTAAACATTTGTAGAAGTAACGTACCTTTAAGGGAGGAACAATGTTATACAGCAACATACTATGGGCCTAATGTACTGGGCCTAAAAAGCTAATTGTGCTGTCCATTATCTCTGACCCTCAGTACAAGGAAAGGTTAAAGTCATTTGCCTCGTATATATATATATATATTCAGAATAAAGCCGTGAAAGTCTAATTAATAATTCAGCAGAGCTCAGTGAGAACTGGGCCGCGGTAACAAAATGTGACTGAGCTGGTGGGAACCGAGGTCACGCAGGACCTGGATGGTGTTTTCTCAGGGAAAATTAAAACAGTGCAGAGCAACAAAAAACAAAAAACAAAAAAGACGACGACAACAACCACTCTTCTCCACAACACTGTGGTTTGGTTAAGTTTGTTTGCGAGAACTGGGTTTTCAAATTGCAACTGCGGTGAAACCAAGGCAGCAACTTTATGGACTGACAGTTCGCGTGGGGAGACGTGGTCGAAGAGCGACAATCTTCTCCCATCGAGAAACGACACCAGAGAACTTTAAATAAACATTAAATGTGTTATTTTTGATAGCAGACACAGATTCGTTCTGCCGTCTGAGAAGTGGCTAATTTACAAATCTGCAGCGTACAAGAACGGAGAGTTCGAGTGACCAAACTAGCTCATAAAAAAAGAATAGCCGAGCATGCAAATCTAAGAATAGCCTCCCTGAAATCAAAAGCAATCTGTGCCTTAAACGCAGACAACACAGTAGCTGTCTGCAGGTCATGACAAGAAATGAGATCCAGCAGAGGAGGCGAGATGGAGGGATCGATTACTCCGAGGTTTCCCATGATCCGGGCCTCTCTCCAGGGAGAGCGAGCCTCTGCGGCGGCGCTGCGTGGGTCTCTCAACTGTCATTACCACCGATGGGAGCCACAATAGGTCAGGGAGATGAGATAACATTGTGAGCGGCGGAGCAGCAGGTGAGAGGCTCAACGGGGCGCGATTAGGTATCCGGGTCCCAGGGTGTAGCATTGCCTGGGGCCTCGGGGGGCCTCGGCCCCGCCATCTGCCAGGGTGGAATTCCTCCTGCTTGGAGAGGAGCTGCTCGATATCAGCGCAAACTGTTGCTGTGGGGCGTTGCTTTGAGTTCCTCCTGTTACCTTTTATAGAGAGAAGTGTTACACTTTTACAAGTTCCTTTATTACAGTCTCAAACACAAGCTCGAAGAATGCAAAGAAAGGACGGAAGAAAGGACGGAAACTCCTGGTATTTGTGTAGTAATTCCGTGCTTTAAAATGTAAAATGTATAGCCGTAACGGAGCGCGTCTGCGTGCGCAAACGTATTCCATCTGCTGACCAAAAGTCACCGTAAAGAAAGAAAGTAACGCTCGTTAGATATGCAGTCCAGATCCAGCCTGTGTGAGGCCATCAGTCAGCGAGAGCACACCCCGGGGATGCTCCGATGACAAGCCATGCCGGATGGGTTCCGCACATGACCCGAGAGCGCCGCTGCGTGCAACACACCCGTCCCCGTGACCCCCGCCCAGCGCCAGACCCCCGCTTTGATCTGACAACACGGTGTAAAATCGGAGATGCCCACCGCACTCACGCATGCCAGACAGACGGGCGTGAAGGCGGCTGAACGCGAGAATATTGAATTAGGAGCTGTCGTGTCAAAAAAAAAAAAACGGGACGTGTCGCTCACCACCGACACCAGGTGAGCGGCGATCGATCGCCGCTGGTCTTGGATATCTGCTGGGTTCAGATTGCTTTGATTCACACGGGAAATCAAAATCAGCTGTTTAAAAAAACAACAACAATGTTTTCATAAAGTACGCAGCTCAAAAAGGTGTGAGAGTGAAGAGCAGGAGCCACATCTGTTAAATCACTTACAATCAGTTAAGAGGCTCACTGCTGCAGATATCAGACACCGATAACTGTGACCACCACCTCTTAACCTGAGAGTAATAGATCTTCACACGCTCATTATTCTCCAGATCTACTTTCACCAGATCCTGACCCCCCCGAACCCCGGACGCTCGGCCTTACCAAAGCCTCATTCATAATGCGTCGCTACGGTGTGCAGCTCACGCGCGGCCGTTTGTTAGTGACTGAATGTGACGACGCGTGTTTATTTTTGAATACGGTGTTGTCAAGACACCGGTCCGTCGTCTCCGGCGCAGGAACATTGGCGGTCTTTGTGCAGCTCTGTCGGGCTGATGACATGTCCAGATGTGGAGGGTGACCCCGCGCTGACCCTGAATGGAGCCCACAGTGGTCCTGTTGTGCCGCCCCCCCCCCCCCCACCCCCCCAATGATGGGTTTGATGGTTGCTTATTATAATGCAAACTAGCCAGATGAAAATCTGTGGTAATGAAAGCATGAGACTAGAACTCATTCACATTTGAGCTGATCCACCTCTTGTGACCTTGAATGGATTATTGTTCTACATCATAATACCATAACATAAGTTAAGGGAGTATCATAGATTAAGCTACCCAGCAGTATATACAGTAATTCAAAATGAGTCCCACCTTTAACAGATGCAACATTTCATTGATGCTTAAAGATTTAATCCTCGTAATCCAACGCTGGATTATTCTGAAATGGACCACTTTGCATAATGAGTTCTACTTTTTGTGCATTTTGATGTTAATAGTTTCATACTTTTACTCCTGAATGCATGCCGCGCTTTTACTTCAGCTTTAAAATGTGCGCAATGAACTACTTCTGGCTAAAATGCGGCCTGTTGTTCGGCGCAGACAAACAGAGTGGAGGATGAGGGGCTTTATCTGCTACAGCTCAGGCTCCTCCACACATAACATGGCCTCCATCTGTTCGGCCCATCAGCTCTGCTGCTGCCGCTTCTGCTGGAAAAACAGTTTGAAGGGCTGCTGACATCCTCCAAACGGCCCAGAACAAGGGTCCACCATGGGACTATACGACCCCCCCCCCCCCCCCCCCCCCCCCCCTGCTGCCCAAAACCTCCTGCTGGGCCACCAGAAGGCCTCTGTTTTGATAGTGGCCATTACCCTCATTGGGCTGACCCTCTGAGCTAACATCCCTGCCATTAGATACACAAGTAAGCACGACTCCAAGTATGCTCCGTGACACTGGGTAAACATGTTGGCAAACTGGAGGCATGTGGAGTGAGACGGTTCAAAAGACTGTTTGTCTGCTGCCACAGACAGAGTTCTGATGCATGACACACAAGTGCTAAAAACTAAAAAAAAAAAGATGGTTTGGGTGTTTTTCACTCCCTCTTTACAGAATAGATTTATTTTGTATATTTTGGATCTCTGACCTCGCTGGGCTGGGCGGGTCGTCGGCCTGTGACGGATGGAGCTCTAAATCTCAATCTACGCTGTTCACCGTCACCTTTTGGCGATGCCTCCAAATGGAAAACTGAGAGTAATAAAGCAGAGAACATGGAGACGGGGAGAGACTGGCTTCTCCATCACTGAAGCTCACATCACCACCTGGAGAACTGCACGGGGCTCGTCTTTCAAGACGTGAGGGAGGACGTGTGCTGTTTGAATAATCTGGGTTATAATCTATGATAACATGCAGTTAAAGCCCAAAAAAATCTTTCCGGGCGGTAATTTTTATTGCAGGAGTCAGAGGTGATAATCAAAGGGTTATAAATAGAATCATTAAAATAATCCCAAAAAGCTCACAGTGATGCAAACTGTTCAGATTTCACAGAGCCGAACACATTTATTTCATGGTCCGCCTTCAGCACCAGTGTGGGTGCACTGCTGTCCTGAGAGCTAAACACACTTCCAATAAAACAGTGAAACTATGATAATCGTAGTGAACAACTTTAGTCTCCTCATTATCTAATTTAATATTAGACAAGGAGGAGATTTCATAAAGAAGAGTTGGAGAACATTTAGCCAAGAAAATGACCATATGACCGTCACTGTGAGTCTGTGCTTTGAGCTACATGCTAATGTCAGAATGCTAACATGCTCACTGCTGTTACCAGTTGACATCCAGGTGATGTCGAGATGAAAACTCAAAAAATACAATTATTATTAAAAATAAATAAATGAAATACGAAACATTAAATAAAAAAAGATCTTGAGATATTTCACGCTACTAGCATAGCTAAAACGTAACCTAGCGGTCAAACTAGCTCCAAGTTCAACTAGGAAGGAAACGCAGTGATTCATCTACGACACATTGAGTCCACGAAGATAAAGGTAGGAAGAGAGCAACATACATAACAGTTGGACCAACAGTAGCTTAATAAACAGTTATGCTACTTTAGATTGACGCATTAGCGACACATTAGCCACAGGCAGCTATCATAAGCTAGCTTAGTTAGCTAAGCTGGTCATCAACAATCACAAAACGGCTTTAATCAAAGACAACCTTTGAATAATTTAGTTTTGAGTAGCAGATTAAAGATGTGTGTGCATATTTGCTCGGTCACAGATCTGATGAAGTGGTTTGTGTAACAATGTTGGTTAAACTACAACTACCAACTATGTTTATCAGAGTTGAATCATAAAGAAATGATGCAACTCTGTGGCTCGCAAGACGCCACTGTGTCACAACAGTTTAACATTTACTAGCGCACATTGACAGTATTTGTTTTATTGCCTGGCAACACCGGTGTTTTCACTCTGAAATCACAGACAATCAAACGCTTACATCACTTTTGTGCCACAATGAATTATGAAAAGTTGAATTTTGTTCGAAGCTTATATCCCAGGTTACATTTTTAAAAGCCGCAAATTTGCTCCAATGCTCTTATCTTGATTTTTTAAAGAGTAGAAACAACAAAAAAGAGATTAGCTGATAACCAGCTATACCAACAAGCCTTTCTAACAGCACATATTCATCACAGTCCAACACTGTCAGCTTGGGGTTGATTATGGTCGCTTGGACTTTTTGAGGGATCAGACCTCTGCCCTCAAACAAACACTCATGTGGGAGCATGCATGCACTCATGTGGGCTGGGTGGCCTGCTGGGCTGCCTTGCTCCCTGGGGTGTCTGCCCGTCAGAGGGGCCTCCCACCCTCTTGTAGTGTCTGCGGAGGGAAGGAGCTGGGAAAGCCCCCCCCCCCGTACAAGAGAGGACAATCTGTGGTTAGAAGCCCAGACACTGCTGTTTATGTAAATATTGTAGCATGGGGTGGAGAGCTGGGATCTCTGTGAGCACAACAACAAAGATACAAAAGCGAAAACTGTAATTGAGGGAAATGCTCGGTTGTTCGAAAGCAAAGTCTCACGACGACGGCCGCTTAGCCTGCCGATCATTAAACGATGGGATCCACTTACGCGGCTGAGCTCACATTCACCACTTTCTCCTCTTCACGTCATCACCATATGGTCCACATTCACTGGAGCAACACGTACAGCATCATTATGTTAATGCTGACGCCTCTGTTGTAGCACTTAGCAGACAAGAGGCTCAGAATGAGTGGAGGGTGGATGTGGGGGGGGGGGGGGGCATCGATTCCCATAGAGAGAAGCTGTCATCTGAAATAAGGACACATGCTAATGACTCAGCTGATGCAGACAGGACATTTGCATGTGTTTATTTGGATGTGAGACTCTGCTGAGCATCATCAGGGCTGTAAGTGTACAAAGGAAGGAGGTCATGTCTTCTGATGGGGACGGTGATCCATCCCGTTGATCCTCTCTTTATAATCCCTCCTCCTGCTCTGACCAGCGAGTCCAGCAGACTTTCATCAAGGACGGAGGACATTTAAATGCCTTCAAATATTAAACTCCGACATGAGAGTTGTGTTCACAGCAGTAATAACTCAGCTGATGAATAACTGCTGTGTTTCTAGCGTATTTATAGTTGTAATAATACTGTTAAATCCTGCCTTGTGCTCTTCTTTAGACCCACATGTTGGGTTTACTACCATCATATTGGTGCGTCTTTACTTCACCTTCATTACTTAAAGGAAAACCAGACAGGAAAAGAGGTTTTGGGAGAATAAATTCCTTCAAAGTATCCAAACTAACAGGTTAATGCTGGACATTCAATCAGGCGATCACGTTCCTGATTGGTGAGTTAATCAGTTAGTTGGTTAGACGTTTTTCATTTTAGATTTATAACAAAGCCAGAACTGCCAAGAAGTAAATCCATTCATAGAATGAGATCATTTACACACACACACACACACACACACACACACACACACACACACACACACACGTGTAAACAGGACTACCTGTAGTAATGTAGACCGTATCACAAATACTTGTTCAACTAGTTTACTTCTAGTTCTCAAGGTTTAACAAATATACAAAGTGGCTCCTCTACATATGCATCATTTATGTGTTGGATTCAACTTTAACAACAGTTATCTGTCACCATCTGCTGGACAACTTTCATTTATGCAAAAAAAAAAAAAAAAAAAAAAAAAGATTTTGTGAAACAGTAGGAGGCGCTGAGGAGCCACCATGCAGCCTCCACCATTAAACACAATGTTGTATCAACTCTGAGCTTATGTATAGCAAATCTTGTCTTTACATTCTTACACAGCTTTTTAGTGTTTTAATGAGTTTTTTATGTTTCTTAATCGTTTTTCATGTTTCTTAATCGTTTTTCCTTTTTTGCCTATTGTTTTGATGCTTTTAATGGTTTTATGTGAAGCACTTTGAATTGCCTTGTTGAAATGTGCTCGACAAATAAACTTGCCTTGCCCAACATAAGCAAAATATTCACATCCAAGCATTCAGAATTCCTTAAATTGGTAGTGTTCATTAAGGAAATACTGATCAAGCTGTATCTGGGTGGAAGAACAAAAGGTCAGAGGGTCTTTGAATTGACTCACAAATTCTGGGTTTTACTGTCGTCTTGGTAATGCTTATATTTAATACAATTACGTTAAGAGTAGGAAGTTCATGAACAAATAAAAATACCATAGCTTCCATTGTCAGGCTTCATAGTGTTTGAAGTCTGAATAAAATAATTTAAGAGTTTGGCCCTAAGAAACCGCATCGCTACCCGATCACTACCTCTGAGCAAATGTAGATCCGGTTACAACTTCTGCAAATTTCAATATTTACAAAATAAGATTTGAATTTACTGCCCACTATGATTGGTGTCACTGTCTAACATAATCCTATATTATACAAATATATAAAAAGATTAAATTGTAGTTTTTTTATCAAAGACTTAATTTTATGCTCTTAATCTATAGATTTAATCAGGATTATTTTTCTCTATTCCAATGAGTCAGCCATATACAACTCCTTGTCTCACTAACTGATTATTATGCACAGGGGAAAAACTGAGTTCACTTAGTGAAAAAAAATAAAATAAAAACTAAAAGGTGGAGCAGAGCTGGTGATGTTCATGTATTATTTGGTGTTAAATGATTTTAAGGGACGATAAGACAAAACACAGAAGAGGCAACTTAAACAAGGTTTTCTTTATTTGACAGTGGGACAAGTTAGCAAACGGCAGCCTTCCTGTTCACAGTCACACCTAAAACTTCTGGAACTGCTTCTTGGCTCCAGCAGCCTTTGTCACCTTGAGGACGTTGAACCTCACGGTCTTGCTGAGCGGTCGGCACTCTCCGACAGTGACAATGTCTCCAACTGTGACGTCTCTGCAGAAACACACAAAAACAATACGTCAACAGGTGGTTGGGGAACATCTGTCCAAGACCAAGCCGATACAGACTCAGCCGTGTTGGAGCAGGAGGCGTTTAGCGAAGCTGCATCAGTGTTTGCCAAAAGGCATTATCGTCACAGCTTCTTGAGCTTGGAAGACCATCGTGAGAAAACATCATTTGCAGCAAGTTATGATCTACTTTTATTGGGCTGATAAAACCACATTAACTAACATCTGAACAACAGACTTGTGATAAAATTTGGCCAGGGGCAAATAAATAACCGCACTATTTTTCAAAACCTTTTACATATCCATTTACAAGTCTGGAAAACAACATTTACAACCGTTTGCTTTGACAGTAGAGCCCTGAATTAAAGGCATGCGAGCAGCGTAGTACCTGAAGCAAGGCGACAGATGGACAGAGATGTTCTTGTGCCTCTTCTCAAAGCGGTTGTACTTGCGGATGTAATGCAGGTAGTCGCGTCTGATGACGATGGTCCTCTGCATCTTCATTTTGGTAACCACACCTGTAGACCAAACACACAAAGGGAATTTAAACATTACAGTGTTTAAGAGCTTTCTATGGACATAGAAACGCTGAAATCAGTTCATCTTCAATAGGATTGTCATTCGTGCATCAGTGTTGCCATTAGGCGCTATCGTCAGAACCCGGAGGGCTTGGAAGACCATCGTGAGAAAACATCATTTGCACGACAGTGACAAGAAAAGAAAAAAAGGGGAAATTCGATGTGAAGTTTGTAGTAAGTTACCATGTTAAAGACACTGGCTCTGGCTTGGGTTGCTTCACCTGTACAAGGATATGTTGATTTGCAGTCAGGAACATTGCTAACCTTGTGCTCAACAGTTACAATTGAGACATCAATACTCACAGTACCATGGTGGACATAGTAACAAACAATGCTGGAATTAAACCAATTTCAAGTCCCCTGCACACTAAATGTAGTCAAAAGTCAAAGTAACCCGCATCGTGTTCCTTTTCCACCTTATATTTCTGTAAATGATGCACCGTAGTTTGGTTTCCTTCAGGTTAATTAGTTTGTAGTGTTTCTTATTATATTGTAGCAGAGTGTGGTGTTTAAATGATAGCAGGTTATCTGTTGCAGCATCCCAAGCCAGTGTCAATGGGCTAGTGTTTAAATATACTGTAAAGTGTTAAAACTTACCAGAGAGGATACGGCCACGGATGGAGACATCTCCAGTAAAGGGGCATTTCTTGTCAATGTAAGTGCCGTCAATAGCCTGGTGAAAACAAAAAATATATAGTTAGTCACCCCATGCATATTGCTTTGCTATAAAACCAGGTGATATTTTTTAACTCTTGTGACTGCATCAGCATTGCCCTGAGGCATTATCGTCAAAACCCTGAAGGCTTGGAAGACCATCGTGAGAAAGACATCATTTGCAGCTAACAAAGAACATACAAGCCCAATTATTCTATATTAGTTTGGATACTTTTCTGAACAATTCAAATTACCTCTCTTGGGGTTTTGAAGCCCAGCCCCACACTTTTGTGGTAGCGGGGGAGCTTTTCCTTGACCTCCTTGCCACCATCTGCGACCAGAACACGCTTCTTGTTCTGGAAGATGGTGGGCTGTTTCTGATAAGCCCTCTCGGTCTGTGAAACAAGGAGATCATCGAGGTGAGACCACGTGAAGCAGGAAGCACGTTAACTTGGCCATCCGCACTTTCACGCGCTGTTAGGACACATCCACATAACTCCGCCCGGCCTAGCAAAGATGACTACTTCAACATAGACTTCCTCTAATAAGGGACTAAACCTCCTCCCCTTAGCTGAAACGACATGTTGATACAGTATTAGACGGGGTATGTTTTAAAGAGAATTGTTACCGTTTACATTATATACAAAACAATGTTCTGCTAAGAGTTATCGTTGAGTGGTAGCAGGCTAAGCTAACCTAGATAGCATTCCGGCTAGTTTAACGCTACACGAGGGTATGCAGAACGTTAACAACAAAATGGCAGATATAAAACTCTCTCTGTGGCTTTAAACGGCTCGTGACTGTGTATTAAGACCATGTAAAGACACATACGTAATATATACCGCTAAATAAGTTCATTTAAATGGTAAAAATATCAATTTAAATTCACCACGCCGTTTTCCCGAACGTACTTGTGCATCCGCCATCTTTGCCTGCCGAGTCGTAAAGAGGCCTGTGGATGCGCGCGACGGACTGAAGACCGGCGAGAAACAGGAAATGACGTTTCAAAAAAGGGCGAGGTTCTAAATATGCAAAACACGTTTGTTTTGTGTCGTTTAACGTCACTTTACAAACTGATAGACGCGGTAAATTGTGTGAAAGTCGCATTTAAATTGTTCATTATTTATCAAATATATCTATAAAAATCTCACCTCCACTTATATGACGTCATCATATCACATCAGTTAGCGCGTCTGAAAACCAGTTACCACAAAAACAATTTTGTCACGTGATTATTAGGAAGCGCCTCGCGAGCGATCTAAACAGACAACAAGATGGCATCGCACCCGGGAGGAGGCGATCAAGGTACCAGCTAGCATCGGCAATGTTTTTTAATTAAATTGACTGTGACAGTGTCACCAACAGCGTGGTAGACATACATAATCTCACACTTGAATAATTAGCTCTTGTTTTGCGCCTGTGGCTCGTTTGCTTTGCTAGCAGCAACATTAGCTGAACTGAGGTTAGCACAAGAGCTAACCTAAACGTTAGCCGTTACTCGGCGTTTGTATATAGCTTTAGGTGGCTAGCTTGGTTAGCTGATAGCTGTACAAGAGTGAGTTAGCAAATACGTGTGAGTAAAACCGAAACACGTATCAAAAGACTACCGTTATGGCTTTTCACTCCGACAACGTCAAAGTCTCGGGCTCTTTAGACGTCAAATATGTCGAAGCCACAACATTAACTAACTTTGTATTGACTTAATGTTAGCACCAATTAACTTAGATATCAACTAATGTATAAACGCTACTGCAGATGTCCCTCAAACGGTTCTTTTACACACAGACACAGCGGAAATGAAGAGTAAAGCACAGGGGTAAATATAAATATAAAGTTAGCCACTAATTATCAACAAAATAAGTTTGTTTTTTTGTATCTGGTTATTTAAAGTGTGACTAATGTAGGTGACGTCACTGTAAAGTGTGGCATCATTCAGATTGAAGTGACGGTAAAACTAGTTATACCAGCAGCAGGCGTTTTTAAATTCTTCACTCGTGTGTTTCCTGATTTGAGATAACTGGTTGTCTAACGGTATCAGTATTTGGGTGATTTAACACCGACCTTTGTCTTTCAGGCAATGGCAAAGACCAGATACTGGAACTAGGAGCTGTTTTGTTAAAAGAGTGAGTATTCATATACTTATACGGTTGGGCTTCTCATTATTGAACGAAGTCAGATCATACTTTATTACCATCTGTTTGTGTCTCCCTGCGTAGCTTCATCTACGAGCGAGTTCAGCGGCATGGAGACAGCAACACTGCACTGACCAGGAC
The DNA here is from genome assembly GCF_023349555.1 of Cebidichthys violaceus. Taxonomy (NCBI): domain Eukaryota; kingdom Metazoa; phylum Chordata; class Actinopteri; order Perciformes; family Stichaeidae; genus Cebidichthys; species Cebidichthys violaceus. The sequence continues at coordinate 276,283 of NW_027176978.1, read as the reverse complement.
ACAGCTGGGCGGAGTGGAGCTGAGTGACCCCAACCACAAGAAGCTGGCCATGTGTCTGCAGCAGATTGGAGATGAGTTGGATGGAAATGTGGAGCTCCAAAGGTGAGCTGCCTGCCTTTGTGTCATGCCTGAAGAGTCATTAATGAGCGTGTTTTACCGGTTTGGCCGTTCTGTAATCACTAAATGTTGTTTTCCCCAGAATGATAAACAACTCTTCGCTCAGTCCCACAAAAGACATGTTTCTGAAAGTCGCCATTGAGATCTTTTCAGATGGAAAGTTCAACTGGGGACGGGTGGTTGCCCTGTTCTACTTTGCCTGTCGACTCGTCATCAAAGTGAGTTCAGCAGCTCTGTTATAGCTCACCTCATAATTGAAAACAAAGTTAGAGTTATGACTGTCTGAAAGTCTGAAGCATCTCCCTTTCACACCTTCTCAGGCTCTCGTGACCCAAGTTCCTGATATCATCAGAACAATAATCAGCTGGACCATGGACTACCTCCGGGAAAATGTGATCAACTGGATCAGGGAGCAAGGTGGCTGGGTAAGAAGCAAGCTACCAAATGCAGCTCAAAATCACAATTTTTAAGTAAATAAGCTTCTGCTCCTGATTCCTTGCATGGAACATGCTAATACTTGTGTCTGTTGTTGTTGTTTTTCAGGAGGGTATTCGGTCCCACTTGGGCACGCCCACATGGCAGACGTTGGGAGTTTTCTTGGCCGGTGTTCTCACCACTGTTTTAGTCATTCGCAAGATGTGAGGAGTCTGTGATGAGCAGACATGTGAGAGATGGGGGGAAAGAAGTACGCCTGAGGTTCATGGGGACCGGAACGAGAACGTGAAAGAACATCTGAGCGTGAGCAGAAAGAAGCTAACGGCAGAGTGAACAAGTTGTACAGGAAGAGCTTGTATTTGGACACGAAGAGCCACCCTTCGTTTCTGCCTCCCTTTCATTTCCAAGGACTGGGAGACTGAACGCATTGTCACACCCATAATCCCTACGCCACTGAGGAAGATGGCAGAGAATGATTACATGCACAGAGTGTGTGTGTGTATGTGTGTGTGTGGAGGGGGGTGTTGAGGGGGAGAGTTGTATGACTTTAACAGGGAATGCATTTTAAGTAATTTATTTTTTACTCGGTATAGACACAAAAACAACATACATAGCATTTCTGTTATCTGCCCTGAAAGATTATATGGACTGAAGTTAATTTTTAGTTTATTTTTGTTCCACTCGGATTGCTTTTCTGATCTCCTCTCTCTCCATCCACCTCACCAGGTGCTACAGAGTCCACTTTCATATGTATTTGTGAGTGTTAACTGGTGTAAATCTGTAACCATCTGCTGCCCGTGTTGGAGGGCGGTCTCACGGACGCAGGAAGACGATGTAGACGGATCTCATCTACGATAATATTTTGGGCTCAAAACATCCCCGAATCATTTCTCCCCTCTTGAATGCACGGCTCAACCTTATCTTCAGTGGACGACTTAAGCGCCACAACAGGGATTTATGTACAAAGTTATGTTTACATTCGACATGCATCATCCGTCTCATGATCTCAGCCGTGCAACATTTAATCATTACGCTCCTTATTGGGCGTTTCGACCAGCATTGTGACCGTAATGCGGCTCCCACTTTAAAAACAAGAAGTCAAGCCCTGCCTGTTGTTGTCTGTGGTGAGTGAAGCTCCATCTCATGGTGTTTCCTGTTGTTTATGGACGATGAGCTGCAGACACAGACGGCACCGGGTCGCTCACAGACGCTTACCTCACAGTTTCACAGTACTGTACGTCTACTGGCGGTATTCAAACTGCAATCTTATCTACAGCTGGCTTTTTATACATTGTTCTTGTTTGTCAGTGCCTTGGTGTTTTTTTTTTTTTTTTTTTTTACTATGAAATCACTTTGATAATTCTCAAATTTTCACTTTTTTTCTATCACATTTGTAAAGCTGAAATGAGTTTCCAGTCCCCCGGGAAATCTTTCTGCTGTGCTCTTGTCTGTTGTAATATGACAAATAAATCTTTTAACGCTGACCTGTGTGTAGTTAGTGGAGGAATCGGTGGCATCGCTATGAAAAATGAACCTGATCATAAACTAATCAACATGTCGGCATGCTAATGTTAGCATTTAGCTTGAAAAAGTGCTGTGCCTGAGTGCAGCTACACAGCTGCTAGCATAGCAGTATATTCTTAGAGTAGTTTAACTGCATTAACAGTACTGGAGCATTACATATAAAATATGTATTGAGGGAGGTATTGAATGATTTGATAAAATATGTAAATTTGGGAATTTTCTGCTGAACAAATTAAATGACAATCAGCAGTTAGCAAAGATATTATAGCCTGTTGGGAGTTTTTTAAGACTCTAAAGTGGACAGGCTTCATGATAAGAGTATTGCTATGCTTAGTAAATGTAGTGGTTAGATTCTGATACTGCTTGTGCTTGAGGACAGTGCTTGACCCTAACCCTAAAAGGTCAAGGGGTCGCCAAAAACTCCTGAGACTCAATCTCAAGGGCTCAAGAATGTCCGCGTCAAATGTCACGGAAGTCCAGTCATTGCCGCACTTTCAAAGTCACTTTCGGTAAAAGACGGCAACTTTCATCTTCTAAATTGTGGTTCAGGGGGATTTCTGTTCTCACAGCGGGTAAAGAGGAAAGGTCAGAAGGTCATCACATAGTTCAAATAGTGATGTAATACATCAAATGTGACCGGTAGCTGACATCTACAGACTTGCAATTAAGTTTAACGTCATACAAGGTTATTGGAAGATAAAGATGAAGTAGTTAGAAAACAGCAGGAATGATCACAGTCACTGAGAGTTAATTAAATAAAACACACTGCATAGTTTCCAATGCTGTTTATTGACTCAATGCACACATGCAATAAGAAAGGCTTCATCAAAACACGGGACACGTGTGCTTAACACCGAGGACGTACTGGTGGATTTATTTTTTGGTCCGATATCAAAGCACAGTCCTCCCACATTGAGACAAATGTAAGGCAAATGTTTGTAACAATTCTCCAGAAGGCCATGTGCGGGACGGTTACGGAGCCACTGCGGCCGATGGACGGAGGGAGCCGTGGTCTCTTATCTGGTCTCCAGCACCCCGTCTCTGATCCTCCACCTCCAGGCGGAGCTGAAGTCCGGAGCAGGAACGCAGCTGAGCTCCAGCCCGGACTCCTGCACCTCCTCATCGTGAGCTACCTGCTGGCCCTGCTGGGTTTCCAGGGTGAAAACCCTCTCGGTGATCTGAAGGAGCACACGTAAGCATTAAACAGATGTGGACAGATGCTTTTAAACACCTCAGAAGAAGACACGTGAGCGTGTGTGTGTGTGTGTGTGTGTGGGGCTGCTGTTCCTCACCTGATCACTGATTCCAGTGGCGATGTGGCCCACCTTCACCCGGCGGGTCTCCCTGATGCGGATGCTCCTCCTGTTGAAGTCTCTGATGCAGACGTCCACCCCTGATCACAGAGCAGGGAGCTGCACGTGTTAACAGTTTGGCACTAAATCGTTTTTATAAAAGAGAGAGATTGTTAATGTTTTATCTCACCTTCAAAACAGCAGGGCGGTGGTAGCTGCAAGTCCATACTGGAGACCTGCAGGTCCGGCTGACTGTTGTAGGAGAAGACACCGGAGCTGAAGTCGTCTCCTGGACTCATAGACCAGCGGCCAGAGTCCTAAAAAAAGAGGAAGCCAAACAGTTAATATTTCAGATAATACTTCAGCCAAAATGGAGGAACACCAAAGAAGCTGTTTGTTTAAAATGGAACCAATTTTGCAATATCTTGAGTATTTGGACAGGTCAAATTAATACATTTCATAAAGATTTGGAAATGTCTTATTCTGTGACAACAGAGCACAGCTCAGATAAAATGATAAGTTAAAAAAATAAGTGTTCAAGTTGTCAATGATCTCACCGGTACGTAGCTTTAAAACTAGGATGTATAACAGGAAAACAATTTTGAACAAATTCCACTATTTGGGGATCTACGTGTTGCAAGAAGATGATGGCAATTAAAGCGCCAACTTTTGCCCCAAACTAACAGCTGTGAATGTGGACTCACCTTTTTGTCCCACGGCTCCCAGGTGGAGATAGGGTCGCTGCTGAGACACGACAAGAGCTGCTCCTGCATCTCAGCCGAGTGGAGCTGGGACAGACTGCTCAGGTAGAAATCTGAGGAGCGAGCGGAGACGAAAACGATGAGCGGAGATCAAACAGAACAAAGAAAGCAGAGCTGTGAGGGGGGGGGGGAGAAACCTCACCTCGCTCCAGTTTACGCAGCTCCAGTTCAGGCACAGTGGTGACCTTGTGGCCCCTCTTGTAGCTGGGCTCAGGGATCAGCGTTTGCGGACAGAAAAGCGAGCCTCGCTTTGACCAGTTGCGGTCGGCCTCTTCTTCGTCGTCGTCGTCGTCGTCATCCTCCAGCTCCCCCGCCCGGCTCCCTGTTGTGATCACTTCCTGAACGGAAACCTGATGCTCATCCTCGTCGTTCACGCTGCTGCCGATGCGTTGCAGGGAGTCGGGAGGTTTGCTGGAAATGTAAAGGGGCTCCGTGTAGGGTCCCCTCACTGGACTGGTGAGTCCTCCCACTGCAATCACACAATCACAACAAGCCTTCACAAACCGAAGATGATGCATTCAAAAAGGGGGGTTAACCAAATTCACCATAATGTGCTATTTACATAGATTTGAGTGTGTTTATGGATATGTGTGTGTGTGTGTGTGTGGTTACCTTCTTTCAGAGCTCTGGCAGCTTTTCCTTTGAGCTCAGACGCCGACGCCCTCTTGGCCGGATCCTTCTGAAGTCCCGCCTTGATAACCTCCGCCGTGAGAGCGCTGCAGCTGGGTGGGATCTCCCTCAGCGGCGGCGGCTCGTTAGCAATCTGTTACCATCGCAAACACGGACTCGGGTCAAAGGCCGGCGAGGACATGGCCCGCCAAGAGACCAAACAGCCGGGTGTGGTGTGTCTGTGCGTGTCGCTGTGAGGCGTACCTTCAGGTAAAGTCTGCAGGTGTAGTATCTGGTCCACGGTTGACACGCGTTGAGCATGTGCAGTAACATACAGCAGCTGCTCCACACATCTGCTTTGGCTCCGCGGGGTTCCGCTTTCACGATCTCAGGGGCCATGTGGGTCTCTGTGCCCTTCATATCTGTGTCGAATTACACCGGGGGGGGGGGGGGGAAACAATAAGACACACGAGTGGATGCATTCCACGTTCCTAAGTGAAGCGCTAGAGTGACGCGGTGTTTACCGGTGGACCCGCTGAGGCTCTGTCCCTGGTTGTCCAGTCTCTCCGCGTGTCCAAAGTCGCACAGGAAGGTGTCTCTGCCGTCCTCCGACAACAAAACATTGTCAGCTGCGGGAGGGGGGGGGGGGGACACACAAACAAGCAAGAGTCAATAATCCGCCGCGTTACCACTGATTTCCATGACTTGTGCTGTGTAGTTTATGGGAAGACATAATTAGAAACAGGGCAGCTGCACAGACACAAAGCAGTCTACAGATAAAGGAGCAACGAGAAGAGGGGAGCTGTGACGTCATCGAGGGACAGCTGCTGCAGGAGACACTTTCATAGGGAGTGAACTGGAGGCAAACAGACAGCAGGTGGCGCCTGAGCTGCAACAGCACTATCATGTTTGTCTTCCTGTTTCAGTCTGTTTTCTTTCTCTTCCTCTAACTCAGTTCTCATTTTAGTTTTTCTCTTTCCTTCTTTTTTTCTTCTTCTTTTCTGCTTCTTTCCACTGTTTTCATCTTCTGCTTTCTTTTCTGCCGCCGCTCTTTTGTTCTCTCGTCTCTCTAACTACTTCCTGCTCCTCGTCCCATCCCCCCGCTCTGTTTCGTTCTCCCTTTTCTTTCTCGCTCTCCTGATTCTGTGCACATGCGCCGCCTCTAAAGATCAGCGGTGAGTCACACTGTGGGAAATTCCCAGCCCGTCGTCTTCACTGTGGCAGTCTGGTTTCACAACACAGGTGCTGAGGATCAAGATCTACTGTATCTATGACACTTGTGTTCCACACAACAGCTGCAACACAAAGACATGAAATCCTCTGATGAGAACTAATTAGAAATGTGATTTTTGTTTTCCACTAGTTACCCCAACAACGAAAGGCTGACACATTCAGCTCTACTGTTTACTGTGTTCTTTAAAGAACCAACATCTGCTTCTCGCTTCGCTTTTGTTGCATTTCAGAAACGCAGAACAAAAATATTTAATATGAAATGCGTTAAATGACCTCTATGTTTGAGGATTTTCGGCAATATGGCCAAGCCCTACCCTCATGACTGGGCTGTGCAGTTTTGGACTTATAGCGTGACGTCGGCTGGCTTCTCTCCAAATGTTACTTCATTTTCAACTTTTCGCCTGAAGGCCTCTGGTTTTATTTCCCAGCAGCCCTTGCGTCGCCACCGCCGCAGGTTAAACTACCCGCATTCAAATGAATGGGAGGACTTTTGTTTTTCACCTGGTTTGTTGTGAACGCAGCCTAAAGATGATGATAAAAGTGCTACATTATACGTCTTTTTACGCCCGTCTGTTAGAGGGATGGCTTTTTATGATATTATTCCTATTATTTATTACATTGTAACGTACCTTTAATGTCTAAATGCACCACTTTTTTCCTCCGTAGGAACTCCAGAGCTGTCAGGACCTGCGAGTGGTAGTGGAGACTCAGGTCCTCTGGCAGCCGGCCGCGCTCCGCTATCAGCTGGCCCAGCGAGCCTGGAATAACAGATAAGAGATATCTTGTTAATATTTACTCCTACACATTGCCCGATTCAACTGTTCCTTTTTTTTATTGTTGCCTGGAATTTGCTGACGAAGGAAAAGCGTGACGTATGTCGCCGTGTTTATCCAGCAGGCATCTCCCACCAGTCATTTCTGGCCTCACGGAACCGCCCACTTCCACATCTCGACGAGCATCTGTTTGTCTCTAATCTTCATCATTCTCATGTGTTCGCACTTAAATTCATGGCATCGCACAGAAACCACTTAATCATTAAGTGCGTAGGAAAGGCAGAAAAGAGGCTCGTTTACCAGATTTGTGGTCCATGATGAGGACGACGTTCGGCCCCTCTCGGACCACTCCGAAGAGTTCCACCACGCGAGGAGATCTGAGGGCGCTCCACGCACCCACCTCCTCGCTGCTGAACCTCTTCAGGGCGATCTGTGAGGAACGGACGCAACAAGAGCGTGAGCGCACTTTAAACAAAACACAGAAAAAAAAAAAACGAGGCAGCGGAGACAAAACAATGAACAAAGAGGCTCTGTGTTCACCTTTTTGACGGCAAATTTGAAGCCTGTGTTGACATCTTGAGCGCCGTGTACTTCACCGTAGGAGCCCTCCTTGATGAACTGTGTCAGGACGTACTCCCTCCCTTCCTTGTATTCAGAGTCCACAGGCTGGATTTTCTGACAGAATAAGAGAGAAACACGTTAGTTCCGGCTGAGGAACATTTTTTTTTAAGCAGACGGGACGTAAAAGCAGAACGTACCTCGTTGTAGAAGATGATTCCCTCAGTGCTGCTGACGGAGTCGGCCGCCGAGCGCTCCCCTTCCTCTTCCCTGACGTCCCGCTCCACATCTTTGAAAAAGGGCCCCACGTAGCACGGGTCCCCCTGACTGACGCTGCCCCTGAGGCCGGCGAGAGCCAGCGAGCAGTCGCCCTGCAGACTGCCGAGGGAGTCCGAGGAGTCGCTGTCCTGCCTGTAGGAGCGGAGGCCGGAGAGGGCTCCGCGGACCGGGTGCCCCCAGTTGAGGGGCGAGCAGCTGGAGCCTGTGTTGTAGACCTGTCGGCCGTAGATGGACGGCCCTCTGTCCTGCTCCTCTGAGCTTTCAATGCTGCTGCAGCAGGACGCGCTGAGGTCGCTTCTCCCTCCGAGAGACGACTCGTCCTACAAAGCAAGCGGAGAAAAAAACAGACACATGATGAGTTTGCTCAAGGGCTCTGACGCTCAAGGCGCAGCTTTTGTCGGAATTCGCTGATTCACTGTAATAACATATGTTTGCAGATCGATCCTCCGACGGCCAAAGAATGTGGCAATTTTCCCCTGAAGATGATTCACAGAAAAAAATACTGCAAGCTCTCACGGTAGTTTTGAGAGTACAAGTTTCAATATGTCCTTATTATGTGAGACTCGGCGAGAGTTCTTACCAGGACCCGGACCAGAGAACTTCCACTCTCCTGCTCGGGGACTCCGGAGCGCATTCGGTGTCTGTGTCGCTGCCTCTCCTTCTTCTTCTCCACTTTTTTCTTGCCCTTGCGCCTCTGCCTCTTCCTGGTCTTCTTCCTCGGGCTGAGCTGTGCCGGCGGGCTGCTCGGCTCCTGGGCGCAGGCAATGGTGGGGCACGCCACATTGTTGTGCTCTGCGGGGAGACTGAAGAGCGGCAACGGTGTAAAAAAAAAAAAAACGGCATTAAAGAACCGACACACGGTGTGCGAAATGCAGACGGAATAACGTCAAACCTGCTGGTGAAGCAGTTCGGGGACGGAAGAAAGGAGCGCTCGGAGCAGGAGGGACTGAACTCTTGGGAGTCCTGGGTTTCACCTGAGGAGAGCACAAGAGGGTTAAACTCTCTGTCCACATAGTTCTTTCATTTATTATGAAAACTAAACAAAAAAAAATCAAAAAAAGGCATACTTACATTCAGCTTGGGCAATGAAGGTTGAGGTCTTCAGGGGCATTTCTCCCACTTGCTCTGCGGTCCCATGTGTGAGGAGTTTATTGATCAACGGACTGAAGCAGGCGATGTAGCCCACCTTGCTGTCCTTGCCCTTGCCCTCCTCCTCCTCCTCCTCCTCCTCCTCCGCCTCCTCCGCCTCCTGCTCCGCCGCCGAGCAGGACGGGTAAGACCCCTTCAGCTCGGCCTGGGACGACCCGGAGAACGGCGCTGTCGAGTTGAAGATCCTTTGCCTCACCGCCATTTCATCTGCTGGATCTGAAGAGAGGGAGAGAGAGAAGATCACAGCAAACTGATCAGTCAGGTGCTCTGGCATTAATTATTCATGTCAAATAAGTCAGATTTGTAATCATAACTGATCTTATATGCCAGAACCAGCTCTTTCCTCAAACCCTCAATGGCCACCGGTCCAAAACACAAAGATATTCAGTTCACCGTCACGAAGAAAACCATCAAATTCATCTTTACATTCAGGAAGCTGGACCCAGCAAAGTTTCGGCATATTTTGCTTCATTTTCTATCAATCATCTTATCGACTCATCACGGCAGCTCTGGTTCATAATATTTAATATTCTACCGGAGCAATGGATGGCAAACAACAGTCAGTTCCATGTTATCCAACACTACGCTGCTGCAGCGTGTCCATAGATCACATGGTCCGCTGCCCATCATCTGAGTGACCTTTATATATGGTGAAGTTTGTGCTTCCGAAAAAACTACTTCCCCATAATGCAACAGAGGACTTTTTACTCTCTGATAATGTGTGAGTGACGGTGCTCAAAAAGAGGAAAAGCGGCACAGTGACAACCAAAGAGAAGTCTTAGTTCCACGTTAGAAGTTCTGACTTTTTATTTTATTTACTTGTGTTTCATTTGATCGTTTGTTCAGTTTTAAGGGGCCTGAAAAGTTCATTTAGTTATTCCAAAGGAGCTCAAACACTTTAAGATAAGATGTTTACTCTAGTCAACAGGGAACACACTGCGATGAAGCAATAGCAGGCTTCATACGGCGTTGAGTACATATTAACAGGCAGGTTTGACTGTGTCGAGTGCGTTCTGGATGGCGGCGATCGCTCAAACTGAAACCTTGCGGTGGGCAGACGAAGACAGGAAACTCAAACCCCGGACTTGTTTTGACAGTTGCAACCGTGTCTCTGAATGCGAGCGCTCCAGTTCACTCTAGAGGAAGTCGACTGCGGCACGTTAGACGCACACGGCCGAGGCTAAATTCACCAAAGCAGATTTTGAAACGACTGACTGCAGGAGGTTGCAGTCGTGGAAAACATGTAGGAGTGTAAAATCAGCACTCAGACACACTCGGCGCTGGTTATATGGTGCATTAAATGCAGTTTGAAAGGCACAAACTGGGGCTACAGTTTCATCACACGTCTCCTTGTCACCCATGACTCTTTCTGCTCATAAACACGCCGCTGTAGATATTCTTCACAGACGTTCTACCGGAATAGACCCAGGATCTCGACTAAACCAAATGGCAGAGCTGCCGGAAAAAAAAAAAAGCATCTGCCCGGTAAATTCTGCACATCCTCGCTCTCGACAATACTCACGACACGCAAAGAGGATCTGACATCAAAACCCGTGGTCACATTTCAAACACGAAAGCCGTTCGGCGGTGCCGTTACCTGGTGTGTGTCGACTTCATGCACTGCAAGATATATTACGGTGATGAAGCAGTTCAACTGTCACTTCCTTCTTAAGGTGCTGCCGGTGCTCAAAAAGCCCGGTGTAACGCCACACCCAGAGGACTTTACGTGGAAAGGAAGTAGAGAAAAAAAAAAAAAACCCACTGAGATAAACACAACCACAAAAACAACTCTCTGTGTGTGTGTGTGTGTGTGTGTGTGTGTGTGTGTGTGTGTGTGTGTGTGAGGCAGAGGGGCGTGTAGACGTACCGACAGAAGCCAGTCCGAGCTGTTCTCTCTCTCTCTTTCCTGTGTATAATAAACCGGTCCTCTACATCAGTAAAACTAGCTGCTGTGATTGTCCGCCCCTCGTCCTTCACGTCTCTCCTGCTCTGCTCAATGCTGGGGAGGGGGGGGGGGGGGGGGGGGGGGGGGGAGGAGCTTACTGACAAGGACTTATGGGAAATGTATCTCCACTTCCCCAAATCCTCCTCCACCTCCCTCCCTCCCTCCCTCTCTCTCCCTCCCTCCCTCACTCCAACAGGGCTCGCTCTTCCCTCTGACTAGATTAAAGGATAACGTGTTCGGTTATGCTTCTGATGATGGACTATGGACAGCACTATGTTTCTGCGCCTGTCACGATGAACTCAGCTTTTACTCTACGAAGAATCAATAAGAAGCAGAATAAGGACAAAGAAGATGTTTTCTAATTGGGTCTAAAAGCAGTGAGAGAGTTGTGTGACCTTTCATGTGCTCTGATACCCTAATGAGCATGCTGGCCCTGTGGCTAATATATATATATATATATATATATATATATATATATATATATATATATATATATATATATATGAGTGTGTCACATGTCCGGTCACCCCCCCCCCCCCACACACACTCTACTATATACAACGTGTCATAAAAACTAACACAAAACAACAGAGCAAACATCTTGATTTCTGATATTTTGAGGATCTTGTGGGACTCTTTAGTGATTTAGGAGAAAGCGTGTGAGCTGTCACTGCTCTGCTGCCGTCTATCTGAAACAATCTCTCGCTTCTCTCACACAAGCACAACAACAACTTAGTCATATAACAACCGCCACAGCACACAGGAAATTAAGAAAACCACTTGAGAGAGGCGACGCCACGAAGCCAAGAACACGGAGCTGAACGCAAGTCGTATGAGCAGAGACTCAACATGGCCGAACAGAGGAGAGAGGAAAGGTCTCAAGTTCTAAAACTTCATCAGAAGAGACTCAACATGGCCGAACAGAGGAGAGAGGAAAGGTCTCAAGTTCCAAAACTTCATCAGCAGAGACTCAACATGGCCGAACAGAGGAGAGAGGAAAGGTCTCAAGTTCTAAACTTCATCAGCAGAGACTCAACATGGCCGAACAGAGGAGAGAGGAAAGGTCTCAAGTTCCAAAACTTCATCAGAAGAGACGGCCGATAAAACCCAGATGACGCAGATACAACAATGGATGCTTTGAGTCGATCGACTAAACTAATCTCAAAATATTTTGATAATCGATTAATCATTCACGTCCTTTTAAAAGCAAACTCATCATGAAAATCATGACTCTACGCTCCTCAGATGTGAATATTGTTGTTTTTTTCAGTCTCCTACAACAGTAAACTGAACATCTTGGACTGACTAAACAACACATCTGTATGCTTTTTATGACCTTTATGATTTCTTTCCTAACATTTATAATTCTTCTGTATTTATTTATTTTATCTCACGGCATGTGCACTATAAGATATAACATATCTTTTTTAGTCTTTGGTGTTCTACTGTACTGCCTTGTTGATTGCAGCTGTATGCAGCACCACTGCATGAGCTAAATCCCTATGTCCCTATGGAGACAATAAAACATATTTTACCTTTTTAAGATAAGATATGTTATTTTTTTTGCCATTTGCTGGCATTCTAAAGTCAAGACCAAACAATTAATCGGGAACAAATTGGAAAATTAGTCCATTAGTGATTAATCTTCCAATTTTTTCCCAATTAGTAGTAAAAAGCATACAGATGTCTTGTTTACTAATACAGTAATGTCTACAAATTGCTTGTTTTGTCCGAAAATATTCAATTCAAAAAGTGTATAAAACAAAGAAAAGTGACAATTGAAAAACTTGAACCAATGAATGTTTAACAGGACCTGAATGGTCTAAACGTTACAGATACAGGAGTTAATAATCATTGGATCACATGAGATTGTACACGTGTACGGTAAGTACACAATCATGAATCTTAACACATATTACGGTCAATATTAATCTAGCTGTGCAGAGAAATCCTGAGCTAAACTGCACATCCAGTCAGCGGCTATATCGAGCCGACTGCTGCTGCACACCCACGCAGATTAATGACATTCCTGAGCCTTTAGTAAGGACGGGGAACAGGGTCTCAACCTGGAGCCGGCCTCAGAAAACACACGGCCGAGCATTCCTGAAGGGAAACATAGGAGGCTTCTCATGGAAAAAGGTCCCAGACCTGGAGAACACGCTCCCACAGCATTTAAGAGAACATAAGCATGCAGTGACTCCACTAATCAGACACACCTATGTCTCTTCTTACTTCCCCTTTTTCTTGTTTCTTCAAATTATGAACTACAATGAAGACGTAGGTGTCGTTACAGTAACCTGAGTCCTCTCTTCCTAACCTTTTCTTCGACTCATCATGTTTTGGACGTTATGTGACAATCCTGATTTAGAGAAGAAGACGTAGGCTGCAATGTGATCCGCTCTGTTTTATAGCAGTGCGAAGGGAACTTCTTCTGGTTTTGAACTGTTGATCTGACAAAACAAGGAATCCGAAGGCGTCAACTTGAACTTTGAGAAACGATCATGTACATTTCACACTATGTTTTCTGGTCCAGGAGTCTGAACTTAGTCCAGGAGTCTAACACTAGACCAGGAGTCTGACATTAGTCCAGGAGTCTGAACCTAGTCCAGGAGTCTGAACTTAGTCCAGGAGTCTGAACCTAGTCCAGGAGTCTGACACTAGTCCAGGAGTCTGAACTTAGTCCAGGAGTCTGAACCTAGTCCAGGAGTCTGAACCTAGTCCAGGAGTCTAACACTAGTCCAGAAGTCTGAACTTAGTCCAGGAGTCTGAACCTAGTCCAGGAGTCTAACACTAGTCCAGGAGTCTGAACCTAGTCCAGGAGTCTAACACTAGACCAGGGGTCTGAACCTAGTCCAGGAGTCTAACACTAGACCAGGAGTCTGACATTAGTCCAGGAGTCTGAACCTAGTCCAGGAGTCTGACATTAGTCCAGGAGTCTGAACTTAGTCCAGGAGTCTGACACTAGTCCAGGAGTCTGACACTAGTCCAGGAGTCTGAACTTAGTCCAGGAGTCTAATACTAGTCCAGGAGTCTGAACCTAGTCCAGAAGTCTGACATTAGTCCAGGAGTCTGAACCTAGTCAAGAAGTCTGATCCTAGTCCAGAAGTCTGACACTAGTCCAGGAGTCTGAACCTAGTCCAGGAGTCTGACACTAGTCCAGGAGTCTGAACTTAGTCCAGGAGTCTAATACTAGTCCAGGAGTCTGAACCTAGTCCAGAAGTCTGACATTAGTCCAGGGGTCTGAACCTAGTCAAGAAGTCTGATCCTAGTCCAGAAGTCTGACACTAGTCCAGGAGTCTGAACCTAGTCCAGGAGTCTGACACTAGTCCAGGAGTCTGAACCTAGTCCAGGAGTCTAACACTAGACCAGGAGTCTGACACTAGTCCAGAAGTCTTAAACTAGTCCAGGAGTCTGACACTAGTCCAGGAGTCTGACACTAGTCAGACACGAGACCAGGAGTCTGAAACTAGACCAGGAGTCAGACACTAGACCAGGACCAGGAAGGGACTGGCATGTATTAGTGCAGTGTGTCAAGGGTGATACATGTAAAACAACTCAATCGGCTAGATATGAGCCCATAATGACGTAATGTTTAATATGTCAACTAGGCAGACAATGGTATGATATATATATATATGAAATAATAGGCAACATTAAATGAGTGTAATAGCTATTCTTATGGTAACTTCTAGGTACAATTAGTTATAACACATTTATTTTGTTTTCTTACTTATTACATGTGTATAACTGTGCACGCACTAGTTGTAACATGCTACGTTTATTTTCAGATTATTATGATTTTTCTGGAAGTCCTGTTTTAGACATAGCAGTCAGTAGCACTGGAAAAAGTAGAAGCTGGAGACGCGTTACAGCAGTTTTAATCGCAGACATCTGGATTCAACCATTATGAAAAAGTGTTGTGACACGTTAACATTAGAGTTAAACGTACAGTAACAGCAGCTAGCGTTTACTGTGCCGACCTTTCTTCCGTTTAGCTATTGTCACAAACCAAATATGATCGTAAAAACTATATCCTATATCCTCCAGTTAGCTGTGTTGTTCTGCGAGCGTTTCTCTCTAACTTCCTTTTAGGTTCACCGCCATTTCACATAAAACTAGCGTCAACGTTTGTTCATTCGTGAAGAAGTCGAGACTTTACAAACGACAAGTCGTCGTCTTATAGAAGATTACAAAAGACCGAGGCTCATAAAACCGGTGAAACTATTTCATTTAACGATAAAAGTACAGTAGACTTTACACTTACCGATCCTCCAATTAGTAGGCGTCGGCCGATGGCGATCAGATCAGTGTTTAACGAGAATTATGACTTCCGGTTATCTTTTCAAACTAAGTCTTATATTCCCTCAATTTTACAATAAAGGTCTCCAAATCCAAACAATTTGTCCCTATTATTAGTATTTGTATTTTTTATTGTTTACTTTAATATTCTTGAGTAATAGTAACATGTTTGAATTTGTTTGTAAATGACAGTTATGCTTTTAATTTGAAGCTAAACTTCCGGTAAGCTCCTCGCCAGAGGAGGTGTGAAAAGTGAAGTGACTTTTAAACACTTTTAAAGCCCCAGTGCTGTAATAAATTATACAAATTACCCATTTTAATCCCCTGCTAAATGGGTGATTATAATGTGTGTCTTACTACTTTTTAAATGTTTTTTCTGTCCAATGCTTCTCTTTTTCTAGTGTTACTTGCTGTTTGTTCCTACGATGATAACGAGTATTTGCTTTCAATAAAGTTAAAGTGTCAAAAAAACGTTTTACATGGCTTTATAGATCTAACTTTGAATTCAACACATATATTTTACTTCCTCTAAATATGATTATCTGTACTGACACATATTCACCACAAGATGGAGTCATAAACTACTGACAAAAGGCATATTGCGGTATCATTGTCTGATTGTAGCTGATGTTAATGGTAATAATCATACTGTAATGGGAATAAATTCATAAGGCTTTTTCACATACACGGTAATTGTTGACGTTAGCACTGATGTTGTTATCCTGTGATTTGAAGAAGAATATGACCAACATGTTAAAGTATAGGAAAATAAAATGTAAATGGGAACCCCATTCACACTAGTGAACCTTTTAATAAAGGCAATAATTAGTCCACAAGTATTAACCGGACAGTGGAATTAACACTAAAATACATCAATGTTTCTTACATCAATATAGATTTACTGTGAGTCTTTTAAGCGGCTTCATCCAGGAATGTGCTGAGTCTGCATCACTTGTGAATGTGGGCAAAGCAGATATTGATGATGTGGAACTTCCACTTATCGATAGCAAGTAAAATCCCTGGATGTCTTCCTGTCACACAGAAGACAACACATGGAAGCTTCGTAAGGGGACCAGAGACCAACCAGTTTACACCACTCATCAAAAACAACAATGACGTTAACTGGACATGGGCCCGATAACAAATAATATTAAATAAATAAATGAAACGCCAGAAGGTTTAGAGTAACAGGCTACTTAAGGTCTGGCAGTTAGTGTGTCGTAATTTGAATAAGCATATCTTTATTTTGAAATGTACAACACGTGAGCACAATATAAAGTAGAATAATAATTAGATCTTAAAACTAGATTTTTAAACACTTCAGGGGGGCAGACAATTAAAATAGATTGCATAATAATGCAGGAGCTGCAGTAGTTGCTATTGTGCTTTACTGGTGCAATTTTCTAAACAAATATGAAATTAATCAAATAAGTGCTATGGGTCTGGAGCTCCGGGACGTATGCTTCCTTTATCCATTCTTGCCAATTATTTATTTCTATAAAAAAAAAAAAAAAAATCCAGCTCTGTCAGCAGACCAAGATTGTAAACAAGTGGAATATACTGAAGTAAAAATTATCTTTAGACATATACATTAATTACAGACGTTACAGTATTAAATATTACATAATTCCCATATGTAAAATTGTGACATCTTGGTGGAAATTGTTTGGGGAAAAGGACAATTCAAAGTGACCGCATCGGTTTTGGAAGTGCACATCATTATCATCATCATCATCCTCATCCTCCTCCTCTTCATCATCCTCCTCATCAGCAGCAGCAGCTCAGCTCCTCAGTCGGACGCAGACGGAGCGATAGAGAAGCTGCTGCTCTGTTCAGAAAATGGCCGACAGATTTTCTAGGTTTAACGAAGAGCGTGATTTCCAGGTAAGGCATGTTCGACTGATTGACGCCTTGCATATATTTGTGTCACGTCCATAATTTACCACTTAAATACGGAATAAAATGTCACGTGCAGGCTTCGTATTACTTCAAACCGCCTCGTGCATTTCGGTCCAGATGACGCTTAGCTAGCGCTGCAAGCTAAGCTAACGCTAGTGCACTGCGGCTCTCCTGTATATAACTTCCCTTTACGACTCCGTGTTGGTGCTGTGCGCTATATTTGGTTCCTGTCATGGGTCGCGAGCTGTCTTGCAGCCCTCTTAAGCCACGCAGCAGCAAAAACAGATATTAAAGTCCAACTATCTTGTTAGTGACCTTGGGTAGTCTGGTTATTTATCGACATATGCTAACTGTGGATAGCTATAGCTAGCGTTAGCACGTAGCTAAACTGGTACGCACATTAGTAGCACTAGCTAGAAATGGCTGTATCATTTTGACAACTAGAATACAACGACAGTAGCTAGTTAGCAGGGTTATAATCTACCTAGTAACAGCCAGATATATGTCGGTGCAGTAATTTAATCATGCAACCACCACTAATATCTCGTAATAATAACATATCATTCGCCACTAATTTGCTGATTTTGCAAATCTATATATCTGTTTATAACTTGTGTATTTTCCTTCTGTAAAGGAATCATTGAATAACTGCTTTTGTTGTTGTTGTTGTTGTTGTAACGTTGCTGATTTAGCTCTCCTGGATTTTGTTTGTTTATATAATGCGAGTTAAATGTATTCTTCATTGTAAACAAAGCAGGCAGACAACAAAGATGGTAACTAGGGGGATCTTCATTTTTCTTTATTTATTTTTTTTATCTTAAGTTGTGTGAAGTTGAACATCATTTGTGCTAATACATCCGTCCCTTCTGCACAAAATTATATTGTTTTTGTGGTGAGACGATATTTCAGGTTGTATGTTTACAACCGTAGTGCCGGAGCTGAGTTGCTGAATTTCACAAGCCCACATATTGAGCCGTTTGTCTGTAGCTTGCTTGTTATCTACGACCGCACCCAGTAAAAGCCAAGCACAACATTACTGATTAGACAAAAAAATAAGATGAATCCATATTTGTAGTTTGTTACCGTGTTTGTCTTCCGTCACTCATCAGTTATTTTCATCCGTATTCCTCAGATGACATAATCTCCCTGCTTTATCCAGCATCAGTCACACTTTGTGGGCACAATCATTTTTTTTTAAAGCCGCCGAACAGGTTTTTGTTATTTGACATTTTGTTGTTGGCGTGTAATCTACCAACTGGCAGTACAAGTATGCAGGTGTCATTCTGCTGCACACGCTGCCTCAGAAGTGAGACGATGTGTCAATAATCCATCCCTTCTGAGTATCAGTACACTGTTCTGCAGTAATTTTGTGTTTTTCATCAAATAAAAGCAGCCTCAAACTTCAGTCGGGAGCTGTGGGATTACCTGGGGCTGTTTGTTTCATGCACAGGTGTCACAACACTTTCTAAGCATTTCTTCCAGGAACCATCTTTCCCACAAGTAGAGAAGTTGTTGTATTATTGTATAAACATAATCGGTACAATGAAAGTTGAGATACTTACTAGATAACGAACATATAATGTAACAAAAATGGATGAAAACATTTTCATTGATCGGTGTGACCTTCGGTGCTCTTCTCCCTCTGTAATGGAAGTAAAGAACAGCTGTATGTTCAGTGATGTTCAGGGTCTGATGACGGTTACAGATGAATGCTTTGCCCCTCACCCGTACATCTTTCTTCTGACGGCAGTTTGATCTTTCACATCATAAAATTGCCAAGTGTTTTCAAACTGCTGGCTTGGTTTGAAAGCTTTTTCAGGGTCTTTTTGCTATTAAAGAAAAATAGCGGTGATCTTTACTACAATCGCTGTAGCTGTTTGGCCATTTATTTCCTGGTAAAATTGCTATGGTGAAATACGTGAATTGCCAGACATGCAACGAAACCCATTACAAGTTTAAGCATGTGTAATTGCGTTGAATTGCTCATGCATTTTTCCCCTCTAAACGCACTGTGTTGCTGCCCGATTGGGAACTCGGTATTCTGCTTTCTTATGTCAGAGAGAGGTGAATCGCTGTGTGCTCTGAATGAGTCTGTTGAGAGCAGCTCCGGCTCAGCACAGTGGAGCTGTGTGTGTGTGTGTGTGTGTGTGTGTGTGTGTGTGTGTGTGTGTGTGTGTGTGTGTGTGTGTGTGTGTGTGTGTGTGTGTGTGTGTGTGTGTGTGTGTGTGTGTGTGTGTGTGTGTGTGAGAGAGTGTGAGAGAGATCTGCTGCGAAGGCATTCATATGCTCAGTATTCAGAAAGTTTCTCTCCGACTCTACGGACTAAAGCCTGCTGCCAAGCAACACGGCGCAGGAAAACACCCACCGACGGTATTCCTCATATCTCCTACACAACCAGTCCGACAGCTTTGTCTGCTCCATTTTATTTACGTTGTTGGAGCTTTAGCATGCAGCTGATCCCGAGTTGCAGAAACACACCCGGCTATTTGGCTTGTAGCTCTCTCGCTTCCTAATTCGAGGTTGTGTGGAGCATCTATTTCACCGTTTTTTTTGTGCGTTTTTTTTTCACCGCAAACTTGCTTTTGTGAAATGTTCATCTGGAGGACAGAGCGACGGTCACTTCGATGCAGCATTGCTGTGTTGTTCGTGTACCAGAGTCTGGGCAACGAGGAAGCGGCAATGAGAATAAGAAGTCAGTGCGGTGGATGGGGGGGGGCTGTGCTGAGAGCACATTAAGTGGTCTGAGCAGAGAGTCAGCAGCAGCAGGAGGAGAGGTGGCGGTGGAAGAGCAGGAAGCCATTGATTTGTTCATAAATAAAGCCCTCTGCCTTTTCCCCGCATCTCTCCCCTCGTCATAATCCCCGGCTTCACTCAGGCTGATTAGGGCTCCGGTCTCATCTGAATTAATGACTGCCAGTGTGGCATCGAATCACCTCATTATTGTGAGCTGATGTGAGGAGTTGCTTATCTCTGCAGAACCAGATTTCCCCCCCCCCCCCCCCAGAGGACGTGGGGTGTAAGCCTCTCGCACGGCCCAGCCCGTGTTAGCGTTGTCTTCTTACAGTAACGTCTGCTGCACTGTGCTGT
>NW_027176978.1:197196-256223 GCF_023349555.1 Cebidichthys violaceus | reverse complement strand
ATGGAAAATAAGATGAAGTTGATTCAGGAGTGTTGTTGTTGTTGTTGTTGTTGTTGTTGTTGTTGTTGTTGTTGTTGTCGTCGTCTTCGGGCGAGTGCTGTAACTGCTGTCTGTCCCCTCTTTTTCAGCTGGACTATGCAGAGGACGCCACAGAGAAGAGAAGAGTGCTCGAAGTGGAGAAGGAGGACACAGAAGAACTGCGGCAAAAATACAAGGTGAGGTCCTTCAGCGGTGTGTTGTTGTGAGAGTCGGCGCTGCTTCTATCACTCACACTGGTAGGGGCTGCTGTAGTGCAACCCAAAACACACGTTCACCCTCTCCTTCGTGTGTTTCCTATCATCAACAACAGGACCAGGTGGAGAAGGAGAAAGCCATCGCAAAGGCTCTGGAAGACCTGAGAGCCAACTTCTACTGTGAGCTGTGTGACAAACAGTACACCAAACACCAGGAGTTTGACAACCACATCAACTCTTACGACCACGCTCACAAGCAGGTACTTCTGACGGATCTATTCTCGCGCGCTCTCAATGGAGATCAGTTGTCTTTTTTGTTTCCTGTGAGAGCAGAGATCCTGATGGGTTTTTGTCCCCCCCCCCTTTGTCTTTCACGTCAATGCAGCGGCTTAAAGAGCTCAAGCAGAGAGAGTTCGCTCGTAACGTTTCGTCCCGGACCCGTAAAGGTGGGAAGAAGCATGAGAAGATGCTGCGCCGACTGCATGAGCTGGCTGAGCAGAGGAAGCAACAGGGACCGGTAAGGATTTGTTCCTGGACTGCCCTCTGCTGGCTGGATTTCATAATGCATCCGTAGCACAATAGCATGTCTGCTGTGTTTTTAAAGGGTCACTGTCCAAAAACAAAGACCACATATTAAAACCAAAATATAGATTTAATATTATTCTAACGATCTCACACTAGGTCAATTTTTGAATTTAGACTTCTCTAGAGGACATCGATCCTAACATGAAGACAGTCAAATCTACTTTAATAATTCCTTCAATTACTATTTACTATAATAACTTATTTTGTTGATAAAACTGAATCCTGATACTGAAGACTAGGTTCAGCAAAGGGTCAATCATGTCTGGTGTTTTTTTTCAGTTTGAAGACTCGATGCCACATCTCATTGTTATCATGCGTTTGTGTTTCAGCACTCCAGGAAGCGGGCCCATGTTCAAACCCACCACGGTCGCTGTGGATGGAGAGAAGTCGGAAGATGGCGACCTGACGCCTGAGAACGCGGCTCTAACGGACTGTGTCCTGGAAGGATCTTTTGCAGACAAAAGTGAGGAAACCTCCCCGAAGCCAGCTCCAACCATCAGCTTCTCTCTGGGGAAGAGCAGCTCCACCTCCCCAACGCCGAGTGGAGCATCCAAAGTCAGCGTGTCCTTCTCTTTCGCCAAGAAGGCCCCGGTGAAGCTGGAGACGGCCGCTGCGGTGTTTGCGGATCATGGAGAGGAAGCTATGGAGGAAGAGGAGGGCCAGGAGGGAGAAAAGGCAGGAGGGCAAGAGGAGACGTCTGGCAGCAGCACAAACAGTCCGAAGGAAGGATCAGGAGGAGGAGGAGGTGAAGGAGGAGAGAGCGCTGTCATCGTGGCGGCGACGGAGGAGGTGCAGCAGCCTGACGACGGAGCCTCTTTAGCCTCCACTCTCAACAAACTGAAGATGATGATGAAAAAAGAGGAAGGATACGCTGGACAGGAGCCTGAGTACTATCACTACATACCTCCGGCTCACTGCCGGGTAAAGCCTCACTTCCAGTTCTTGCTGTTCATGAAGGCCACTGATCAGTGTCTGATCAAAGGAGTGGAAGACGAAGACGAGGAAGAGGTGCAGGAGGAGGATGAGGAGGAGGAGGAAGAAGAGGAGGAGGAGGAGAAGAAGGAGGAGGAGGAGGAGGAGGAGAAGGTTGAAGATAGTCCTGAACAGACAGAACCCGACGTCACAGAGTGCAAGACTGAAAAAGAACAAGATAATATCACTTCATCCCCGGACCCAGAGCCAGCTCCTCCATCGCCTAAATTAAAGGCGGAGGATGTCCCTTCGTTAGAGGCAGACGCAGCTCCCGTTGTGCCCACTTCACCTCCGCTAAAAGCAGAGGGCACACAGGATGCTCCTCATTCCAACTCGGGTCCTAAAATCCCCACAGGTCCCTTCTTCCCAGTTCTGAGTAAAGATGAGAGCACGACCCTGCAGTGGCCCTCTGAGCTCCTCGAGTTCACCAAAGCCCAGCCGTCCCTGTCTTACAGCTGTAATCCGCTCTACTTTGACTTCAAGCTGTCCCGCAACAAAGGAGTGCGTGGTGGGAAAGCGGCAAAGTCCCCAAAGCCTTGTGAAGAATCTGACGACAAGGGGAAAGAGTTGGCTGCCTCCACGGCCGAAGGAGATAAGACTAATAAAGCTGGGACCAGCGCCGACAAAGACAAGCCACCGATGACGGGAGAGCCCGGCCAACCAGAAGGTGAGGAGCAAAAGCTTGCGACTGGCAGCAGTAGCGCCAAGAAGAAAAAGAAAAAGAAGAAGCACAAGAAGTCTGCAAAGCGCTCAAAACGCAAAGGAAAAGACAAGGGAGCAAAAGACGATGTGGAGGGCGAGGCTGAGGCGACGCAAGAGAAGCCCAAAAAGAAGAAGAAACACAAACGGAAGAAGAGCAAAAACAAGGCTCCGGATCAAGAGGAGGCAGCAGGCGTGGAAAAAGAAAAGGAAAAAGAAAAAGAGAAACCAAAGTCAGAAGAAAAAGCCGTTGCCTCCTCTGTTACACTGACAACTGGAGGGACTACGGGAAATACAGGAGTAGAGTCGGGGAAGAGGAAACGTGCTGCTAAGGAAGTGCCTTCCAAGTCTGGAGCAGAGGAAGGAGGAGCCGGAAAAGGCACCGACAAGGTCAACTCCTCAGAGGAGCACAGCGGCACCAAGCGGCAAAAGACGGACTCCGGTGCACCTCAAAGTGCCTCCTGCTCCACCTCGGCCCAAAAGAGCCCCGGTCCCGGTAGACCTCCCAGCAGCGAGAGTGAAGAAGAAGGCGGCTCCAACACTCAGCGCTCGCGTCATCACAGGTCAAGTCCTCGGGATCAACAGCGGCGCCACCACAGCGAGGAATCGCGCCGGTCCTGCAGCCGCTCCTCGAGACGGGGGGAGAGACGGGGCAGCAGCCGCCGACGCCATCGCGGCCAGGCCTCCCGCAGTCACTCGTACTCCAGCAGCTCCGAGCGCTCCTCGGCAGGCAGCAGCGCCTACAGCCACCGGAGCCGGAGCTACTCGGACAGCTACAGCGACTACAGCAAAGAGGGCCGCAGGCGGAGGCACTCCAAACGCTCGTCGGACTCCGAGTACGAGCGGAGGGGGAGCCGAGGACGGAGACGGTCCAGGAGACACCGGTCCTCTTCCTCCTCCTCGGAAGACTCCCGCTCGCGCTCACGCAGCTACAGCCGCAGGAAGAGGCACCGGCGGCACCATCGGAGCAGCTCCAGAAGCTCCAGCAGCTGGAGCCGCAGCACCAGCGCGAGATCCTGGAGGCGCAGCTACAGCCGCAGCCACAGCTCCGCCAGCCGCTCCTCCAGTTCCACCAAAGGCTCGTCTCGCCGACGAGCCCCCAGGGCTCGAGGTGAAACCGACGCACAGCGCAGGGACTTCAACCGCTCTTGCATCTACCGCTCCCAGTCTCCGCGTTCATCTTCATCGCGAGGCCTTAACCGCAACACCCATTCATCCAGCTCGCAGTCTCTGAGGCCAGGGGGGTCACGGGACGCAGGGGAGCAGAAGAACAGCCTCACTGCTCGCCAGCTGCTGGAGAAGGTGCAGTCCAAGAAGAGCTCCGATGATTCTACCACAGGAACAAAATCTGGGCTGAAGATCAAGGACCCACCACAGGGATACTTTGGTCCCAAACTACCGCCGACCCTGGGAAGCAAAGCCATGCTGCCGCTCTTTGGTAAGCTGCAGGCCGCGAAGAAACCGATGATTCCTCTAACCCGACCCGACGAGGGAGAGAAGTCGGGAGCAGGGAAGTGCTCTGAGCCAGAGGTTATCCTGGTAGAGCCCATCAGGGAGTTCCCCCCTCCACCACCACCTCCGGCTCCACCGGTCCAGAAGGTGGAGGAGGCCCCACAGGTCACGGTGGTGCAGGAGGAGGAGGCGGCACCCCATCCCACCACAGAAGCCCAGCTGCACCAAGAACCCCGGCCGTTGTTTGAACAGGACCCATCCATGGCGATGCCCCAGTACCAAGGAGAGCCGGGACAGGACCCCTCTCAAAATCCCATGATGGACTCCCTCATGACAGAAATGCAGCAGGCGCCAATGCACGCCTACCCTGCTTACCCACCGCCCACCCTGGAGGAGGAGGTCATGGAGGCAGAGGAGGACGGACTGGCTCCTCTGGAGAGTCAGCCCATTACGTTCACGCCGGAGGAGATGGAGAAGTACAGCAAGCTGCAGCAGGCGGCGCAGCAGCACATCCAGCAGCAGCTCATGGCTAAGCAGGTCAAGCAGTTTCCCTCCGCCGCCGCAGCCGCAGCAGCAGCCGCCGCCGCCGCAGCAGCTGCCCAGATGGCCCCGGCTCCCCCTCCCCCGGCCATGCAGCAGATCCACATCCAGCAGCCCACCGTGTCCATGGCGTCCGGCACGTCCATCACCACGGTGCAACACGCCATCCTGCAGCACCATGCCGCCACCGCTGCGGCCATGGGACTCCACCCGGCACACGCCCACCACCCGCACCCTGCACATGCCCAGTTGGCCCAGGTACACCACATTCCCCAGCACCACCACCTTACCCCCATCTCCCTGTCTCATTTGGGCCACTCCCTCGGTCACTCTCTGGGACACCAGCTACAACACGCCGGGCTGATTCCTGCCCACCACACGGCCTTCCTCTCTGGTCAGCCTATCCATATTATCCCGGCGTCGGCGCTCCACCACACTCCCTTAGCTCTCCACCATGTACCACACGCAGCCCTCTACCCCACCCTCTTCTCACCCCGGCCCTCACAGGCCGCTGCTGCAGCGGCTCTCCAACTCCACCCACTGTTACACCCAATCTTCTCAGGGCAGGACCTCCAGCACCCACCCAACCACGGCTCCTGAGTAATGGTCCGAGTGAAGGAGTAGAGTCCCAGCACCCCAACCACTGGAAGAAAGACTTCACCTGGACCGGCTTGGTTCAGGACTTTAAGATGAGGTCCGTGCAGCGAGACAGGCAGCTGTCGATAAACTACCCTTTGACCGGCCAGCACAGCGCGGACGTTGTAGCCACAAAGTGGTGCTGCCTGTGTTGGGTCCAAAATGGACGTCAACATTTTCTTCTGCCTCGTGAGAATTTGTTTCTTTTTCATGTTTTGCCCCAAATTTCTAAACCGCAGGGGTAGATTTAAAGAAGACTTCCTCAACACCTTAGTTTCTATTCCAGCTTGAGCTATATTAAAAACACATATTTGTGTTTTCAGTGATTAATCAGAGAAACCACTGGAGTTTTTTTTTTTTGTTTTTTTTCCACATCCAAAATGTTCTGTCTTTGCTCATTTTGGCAGCCAAAGAGACGTAACGGCTGAATCATGTTGAAGAGTACGCGGTCGGCGAACAGCTCCGACTCTGTCATGTAACCTTCAGAGGCGTACTTATATTTACTGATATTGTTTATGTTTTCATATGACTACTTGCTCTCTATTGGCTCCTCAGTCTCAATTTGTAATGCAGTAACTTGTACATATATCAGTGTGTAATGTGAAGAATCCCACCAATGTTGACCACATGAAATTACAGCTTTGGTGTCCAAATCGGTCCGACATAAGAAGGCTCTCTCTTTCTCTCTCGGCCGACGTCGGGGGTTTGAATCCCCGGCGCTCCGGGGCGGAGCTCGTGTTCCCTGTGGTGAGGCTGCACCTGAATAAATTGCACTGAAAATCTGTACATGGAGGTGGTGCGTTTTGCGCCATGTAACAATAAGATTGTAGTATACTGCAATAATTGTATTTTTCTGTTTTTAAATTATTTTCCAAAATGCTCTTCAAAAGAAGAGCTGTGTTTTTTGCTTTTGTGTAATTTTTGTAAATAAAACTGCTGTAGATTTAACCTATTAACATTCTAGAGGTTTTGGTTTTTGGAGAAAAGGCAGAATGAAGAGGCGGAAGGCGGTCGGTCGCGTGTTCGTATTTTATCACGTTTTGTTTATAAATGAGCCCGCTTCACACGGGCCGGGATGGTGATCTGTCAAACAGTAGCAACTCTGTATTTTTTAAGAACTTACTGTTTCAGCAAATAAAATCTTTTGAGTTCATCCGTGTCTTTCTATGATATGTCGGGTCAGTGACTAAATGAACCTCTAGATGGCGCCCTCGTCACCGTGAACAGACTCTTGAGTTAACACCCCTCAGCTGTAGAACAGCAGAACCATTTCAAGAAGTTACACAGAGGAAATGCAACATGTTTTATTCTATTAAGAGAATTAAAGTCACTCACATAGTGAGACTAGACAGAGGCTTAAATCCAAGAGAAATTATTTTAACTACTACTGATGAATTGCTGCTTTCATTTACTGTGTGAACAGATCCTTGTTGCCACATGTTATGCACATAACAGAAAACAATTCTTGAGTTGTAATGAAGCATTGTGAGTATTTATCTCTCTATGAACCAACATGGCAGAATGACACGAAACAGAGATGCTCACTGGAGGAAGAAGCTGAGAATAAAGATCAGTTTGAAGTATTTTTTTGAAAGAGTCACGAGAGAGATTTACAGTTTCAGTGGTTTTGATAAACTAGATTCTGGATTTGCGGCAGTGATCTGAGGAAAGCAGCAGATCTATTAAAGTTCAACGCTCTATTGGAGCTTCAAGTGGAATAAAATACTGACTTATTAAGGTCTTCGTCAACCTTTTACCATTTTGCAAAAAGTGCCCAAAATAATTTAAAAATGGTGGAAAACAAACTAATGGCACGATTTATCCCAAAAAAAAAAAGAAAAAAAAAAAAGACTCAAATCTGATGTTAAAAAAAGTCCATTCTGCCACTTTTCATATCGTGAGGGATGATGCGCTGCAGAAACGTCCACGGCTGGATGGGGGGGGAGGGGGGGTCAGCCCAGGTATCTGATGACCAGGAACATGAAGACGCAGGTCAACAGCATGCCTCCGATCATGATCAACTTATCTTGGGTGGCTCGCCTTTCTATCAGTCGCATCACGGTGTTCGACAGCCCCAACATGTTGGCCACATCCAGCATCTTCTTGTGGGTCCCCTGTGCAGAGTGGAGCAAAGATCGACGCGTTAGATTCGGTCATTAACAGCCAGGAGAACACCCGAGTGTTTTGGGCAAAACCCAGGCAACAACGTGAACGCATTGTAATTATCTCAACCCTAATCTGTCGGATTTTGGGAGAGGTTTTTGCGCCGCCGCCCTGCCCTGACGCGCCGCTCCGTCAGAGCTTTCTCACGGCAAGACGAGTCGATCGACACAGACGCACCCTGATAAGAGGCCCGGAGCGAAACCAGGAAGACCATCTCCTCCCTGGAAACAAGCACTCACCCTGTAGCTGAGCACAGCAACAATAAGACTATTGTGATCCGTGTCAACACCAGAACAGCGGGTCAGGGGAACGCACCGTTCACCCTGTCGCTGTCCAGGGCAAGTAGCCTTCTATCAGGGATGTGGTGACGTATGCTACGGACAATAACTGTGATACTTATAATAATAATAATAATACAGTATGATCACATGAATCATGCTTTTGTACTATTGTGGTTACAGGCTCTCTCCACCTCCCTCCACTCGTGTTTTGAGGGGAATTCATTTGCCAAAAAAAAAAAAAAATCCCATCATTATTTCAATGACAGCCTTACCTTTCATACTGGTTCCTTTATCTAGATATAAATACATTTTCCACTTCAGGACCTTGTATTGAATCAGGCGCACACACACCTTCAGAGTAGATCTCTGGTCTCTGAGACCGTTGAGGATGCCGCTGCCGCTGCCCAGGAGGTCATCCATGCCTCTGTGTGCGTTGTGCAAGTTGGAGTTTAACTGTAGGGTCTCATCTATGGGGATGGAGGTATCTGCGTCCTATTGGACAGGAACAAACATTTCATTCAAATTCCACAGACGTTTGCATTTTACCCTGATAAACTAGCCTCCATGTCAACCTGACAAAGAGTCAAAGTTCACGGAGCGCTATCGCGTTTCTACCAACCCTCTTTTTCTTTTATCAGAAGACTGAACCTGAGCTCTGTAGCGACACTACGACGCGGTTCACCTCACACCCTGTTTGACTCACGTTGGTCGTGAAGGTCCGGCTCATGAGCTCCTCCCTCTCTCGGTCCTGGGCCTCTCTGGCGTAGCGTCGGTGCTGGAAATTCTGCAGCGCGGTCCGAAGGTGTTGGACATCGTACTTCAGCTGGTCCACTCGCCTGAGGGAAAGCAAAGGACACAGTTGAACTGTTGATTCACCTTTAGTGCCAAGTGAAGCATCATTGAACCACATCACGTGCGTCATTCTAACAATTCCTAATTGTTCTGGGTGTCATGCGGTTGGAATGAAGAGTGCCTCACAGTCCTCGGCTTCACTCAGACCCCACTAGAGCTCCACTAAGATCAGAGGAGCGATGTGGGACGGGGTGCACGGTGTCCCCTCAGGCCTGTTTACCCAGCTCACAATGAGTCTTTGCCCAACGCAGCAGGAATGCTGGCGATGACGCGGCTGCTGAGGAGATGTTTTCACAGAGCCACGTCGCCACGGGGCTGCCTGTCTCCTCTCCTACACCCTCTGCCTTTAGCAGGTGACGGGTCGCCGTCAACTGACTCACTCCAAACTCACACTTTGGCGTTCTGCCGGCGGTTCGGCGGCTCCTTGCTGGACAAGATCTCGAGGCGTTCCAACTGGTTGAAGATCTGGTCGATTCTAGCCTGCAGCTCGTTCTCTAACACTAAAGAACACAATAAAAGGAGAGAATTCATTTGGTGCGATTACAGGAAGGAAGACGCAGTGATCAGGTGAAAGTGTGCCCTTGTTAAATGCGATATATCTGTTTGAGGATTTACTACTTTTTTCCAACTTCTCTCCCGTTTTCAGGTTGCTGAAACTGCGGGCGACCCTCCCTCATTAGGTAGAGTACAGACTCTTTAGCATGCTACATCCTCCTCTGGGTTCAAACACACGTTGATGTCATTATGTGGGAATGGGAGGAGGCGAATCGGGGTTGTCTGCTGCCTGGCTCAGTGGCTCCAAACCATTATCTAGAAGAAGCCCTCCCAGTTTGTGTCCCTGCACCCAGCCCTGCTCCTTCCTGTCCTGGCACCAGCTTCAGAAAACAAAACAATCAGCCAGAGAGACACCACCTCCCCTCCAGTCACTATATATATCAGAGAGGCAGCCATAACAAGGAGTCTGTATAGACGTTAAGACCCCAGTCAAACACAGCGTCACGTGGCTTAAATAATTAAACGTCGCTACTCACAGTGTACTGACTCACGATCCGTCTTCTCCAGATCTCCCATATACGACTGCACCTCCTGGATTTGCCTAATCCAAAATAAAACGTCACGTTAGTGGATTGGGAACCAACACATGATGCCAAAATACAACCCGACAAATATTTAAAGACGTCAACTAACTGCTGTGTGGAGAGTTTAACGGTCAATAACCCCCAATATGATGACATCAGTGTGCTACAGTGTACTACGAACGAAAGTTAAATCGCCGCTAATTAGCTAGCTAGCTAGCTGACAATCTGAACAGTTTGCAACACAATAGAAACACACTCACTTGTTTGTCTGGTGGTAAAGCGTCTCCATCTTCAGTGGTGTGTTGACTCGCCCCCCCCCTCGGGATCGCACTCTATTAACGTTACACCGTTAATCTGACAGGTGGCTAAAGCTAGCTGGCTAGCCAGCTAACGGTAGTGGAGTGTACACGTCATCGGTAGATGTCGTTTGTGTACGGAAATGGGAGAGCGGAAGTGACGCGTCACCTGAGCGCGAGCGAGAGAGAGAGAGAGAGAGAGAGAGAGAGAGCGAGAGAGAGAGAGAGGTGGAGCAAATGAAGAGGACTCACTCTGCCTCGATTCTTAGACACTGAAATTGTAAAATAAATAATGTAATTAATTTCTCTGACGTTTTTGTGAAGCAAATAAAGTTAAAGGTGTTTGTTACCCGTCGTTTCTCACATAGTTAGGACCCTCTTTTAACTAAAACTGTGTGATATGCGTTTGTTTTTTCATAATTAACGATCTTTGTCTGGTTCAAAATGCTTAAGAAACACCACCTACTGTCAACTTTGCTCAGTAGCAGTACCAACCGTGTATTTAAACTCTATGAATTGTCCTTAATTGTGAATGCTGTGAGACATCAGTAAACCAGGACACTACACGTTAGCGCTGACACCCCATTGTGGACAAGTCAACATTTCCACCCAGGTTGTTCAATTGACGGTAAACTTCCCACATTTAAATCTAGGCTGCAGGCTATATTTTTCATTATATTTGATATTCTCTAATGCGTAGCTGACAGGTGTGATAGCAGAGATCCCCCCCCCCCCCCCCCCCCCCCCTTCTCACCCCACTAACCCAAGACAAACTCTGAGAGCATGTAGCATAATCTGTTGACATGTAGACATGTGACAGGAAAGACTCTGTGAAACATGCCCCGGGGCTAGCTTTTGTCAGCTCCCCCCTGATTCAGTCTCATCAGACTATCCTCTGTTGTTTTTTTTCCACAGATAGGTGTCAGAATATTCCTGCCTGTCCATCTGGAGGCTTCCTTCTCGCCTGCGGCCAGAGACACCAAAACTAATGATATCAAACTTTTTCAGTAAGTCACGGATCACTGTGGGGAGGATGTCTGAGGTCGTGTGTTTGTGAAGTTGCGAGTGTACTGTGTGAAAGTGGCATGATGGGATTTCCCAGAACAAGCTGTGGAAATTTCACAATAGTTCCTTGGCAATTTAGAGGGAAGAAAAAGCATCCCGGGGGCGCTGCCTGGCATCGTCACAAAACCACATCTCAATCACCTTCCTCCAACCCTCCATCAACGCTCGATGAGACCGGGAGCCAGCAACGCAAATCCAAGCGCCCTTCAACCTAATTAGCTGTTACCAGCTCCTGTTATGGTGGCTGTATTTGTTTACCTCATCCAGCGCAGCGATCAGACGCCGGCCCAGACAGTTTCTCCGTTGGCTTCCTGATGTGTGCTTGAGTTGATGGTTGTATCTTCAGGCGAGACACTTCTCAACAGAGGTCCTTTTCACCCACCCCACCCCCCCCACCCCCCCACATGTCAGAAACCTTGAGGTCTGTTCATGCCACTTCTTGCTCTCGCAGATCACCGTTTTCGGTTGTCATAACACATCCCCAGGGCAGTGGCTGGATGTGCGCAGCTTTAACCTGTTGCTCAGAGTAGAGACGGAGTAGAGAAAGGGAGAAACGAGGCCTCCCCCCCCCTCCCTTCAAACCATTTCCAAACAGTACATGAGGACATTTACCTCCCTCTCTCCCTCTCTCCCTCTGGAGGTTGTGGGGTTCTCTCTGTCTGTCCTTTATCTTTCAGCCCTGAGGAAAGGATGAGATGAGCTTACTGGTTTTCCTCCACACCTGAGCACCACGGGCACAAACTGGAATCCGTTCTCCAGGTGTGGAGCAGGATCACGCCACTCCGACTGACCGGGAGATCGCATGTGGCCACACCTAGTCTGTTGCTTGATGCCCGTACGTGGTGCAGAGTTCTGTCCAGTTGTTGCCTCCACCAAGAAAGCTACGTCCTGTTAGTTATCAGTATCTAAAATGAGTATTTTTCCTTTTTTTTTTATGGATTTCAGTCGAAGTTACATTTTTGGTACAAATCCAGTTTTGCAAGATGTGTTGCTGTTTCCTCTTGAATTAGAGCTCTGCAGTGGTGTAAAAGTATTGAGATCTTTGTAAAAGTAGTCATACCGCAGTATTAAAATACTCCTACTACTACAAATAAAAGGCATGCATTCAAAATATTACTTTCAAAAGTAAAAGTACACTAGTGTTATTAGCAAAATAGTAGTTTATGTATCAAGTATTGGTTAGTTTAATATATAATGTATATTTTAGAAACTATTAACATGTTTACATATACATTTTTAAACTGAAAAATAACTCTAGCTGTCAAATAAATGTCGTGGAGTAAAACACTGAGGTGCAGTGGAGTAGATGTACAAAGTATCATAAAATGGAAATTATCACATAAAGTACAAGTACCTCGAAATTGTCCTTAAGTGTTTTACATGAGTCACATTCCACCATTGATGCTAATATTTGAATGAAAATAAGACGCGTAAAGCGTCGCATGCTGTCGTAGAGCTTTACATGCACTTCATTGCAGGATCCCGATGCAGAATGTTTAGGTATTTAGAGGATTGTGCAGCTTTGGTGGCCAGCCTCCCTGGATCCTTCAAAGAATGCTGTTTCCTGGTGCAAGGCGTCGCTCCTTTCGGGGCTTCAGCTGGAACCAAACAGAATGAAGCGCTGGATCAGTCTCCCTTGTCCCGGCTGGACAACATGGCAGCAGAGTTGTTTGTCGGGTGGAGGAAGAAAGCACTCAGTGTACTCTGTGAATATCCCCCTTCAATTACGCTGTTTTGTTCATCAACAGAAAATGATACGTTATTGAATCACTTCTACACAACTTAATAATGTTTTCCCGGCAATATAATACATCATAACTCTCCGGTGATTGCCCAAGACAGACAGAGTGAAGAAGCCAATTATGAGGAGCAAAACCGCCTTGGGTCAACAATTTTTGGATGCCAGTCATTTTTTTGAAGGCACACAGATCTTCTCACTCCCCCCCCGAGGGAGATGATCCACTCGTCTTTGAAGCCGTGATGAGACGCTGAATGAAAGCAAATGAGGGCCTGTCAGAGATGACAGGAGAAACTCATAAGCTCCCAGTGTCTCAGTGGGTTCTGGTGGGAAAGGGGTCCAGAGGCGGGGCCAGACGGGTGGCACAGCCCCCCCCCCCCACCAGAGTAAGAAGGGGATAGGAGGTAGTTGGCTTGTTAGTATCAGAACTTCTGTATGAAGTGATGTCACAAAGTCAAACAACCACAAAGAGATGCAAACCGACTGCAAAGGGATGCAAAACGATCCCAATAAGACGCAAGACAACTACAAAAATACTACAAACAACTACAAAGACACAAGACAGATGTGAAAAGTTGCAAAACAACCTCAAAAAAATGCAAAACGACTACAAAGAGATGCAAAACGATCAGAAAAAATGAGATGCAAAACAACGACAAAGAGACAACAAACAACTACGAGACACAAAACAGCTGTGTAGAGATGCAAAACAACTGCAAAGAGATGCTGAAAGAAGACTACAAAGACACAATATAACAGCCGTGAAGAAAAGTAAAACAAATTTAAAAAAAATGCAAAACTGCAAAGATGACGACAAAGAGATGCAAATTGACTGCAAAGAGACACAAAACAGACATTAGGAGATGCAGAGCAACCCCAAACAATGCATAACTACAAAGACCTACAAAACAAGAGATGCAAAGCGACCAAAAAGAGACGCAAAACCACCATAAAAGGATGCAAAATGACTACGAAAAGATGCAAAATAACCACAAAATGATGCAAAACGACTACATAGAGACACAAAACGATTACTGCAGTTGTTTTGTTTTCTCTTTCAGTTTTGGTGACTCGGTCCTATACATATAGGAGGGGTGGGCGACCTTTGTCTGTGTCCAGGGGCCTTTTGTTGCCTCATAATCTGTCCATGGCTGTAGGTTGTTTGGAGTTACAAACCGTGGTTATTTAGTGATGTTCTTTACTGTCAGAATATTTAAAGTAGTTTATTTGGCATTCATTCATTGAGTGGGGAAAGAGATGCCTCTCCCAGTGACAGAAGGTGATCAGCGTCGTCGTCGTTTCCAGCTTCTCGTTCTTCCTCCCAGCTTTATTTAGTCTGACCTCAAAGAGCTTAGAGTGATCGTACAGCTGTCTGACACACACACACACACACACACACACACACACACACACACACACACACACACATGCAGCCCTGTGGCCATACCACCTGTGACACCCGGACCATTGGGGATGAGAGATGCCGTCCAGCCCTGCGGTTGGATGACGGGCTCAGCCAGGATGGGAACACAAACAGCAACACGGCACGCAGCGCTGCACCGGGCTTCCCCCGCCTGACAGCGTCCTACCCACAGCCAGAGAGTGCGGTTCACACTGGCACATTATTGTGAGTCTTTTAATGACAGTGATGATTTAATGAGTTAGATCACTCAGGGACATAGCTGTGGATGAAATAAATAATCACAGACGACATTCCAGACTCTCTTTTTTTTTTTTCTGGAGATGTGGCTGGTTGAGAGAACACATCGCTCTTCTCTTTATCTGTGTTTTCTCTCCATCGGATATTGTTGATCTGGGAAAGTTTTGTTTCGGTTGTAATGGAGGTCAGTGTGTGTGTGTGTGTGTGTGTGTGTATGTGTGTGTGTGTGTGTGTGTGTGTGCGTGTGTGCAGCTGAGAGGAAAGGCAGAGGAGTGCCATATATTGAGCACGGGGAGTCAGTTATGAAGGTGCGTGAGGTCTTATCACGTCCTATCGCAGCGGCTGCAATGTAAACCCCGCTGTTTGTGCTGCAGGTGTTTCTGTGGAGCAGCATGGGAACAGCCTCCCCCAGGAGCTTCCCAGTGGGGGGAGGGGGGTGTGGGGGGGTGTGGGTGTAGGGGTTCACAACGGAGTGGTCAACAGAATACCAGTAAACATTTTTTTCAGTGGCATTGATGCTGTGTGAAATCAATTCACAAGCACTTGTGCACTCTTGTACGAGCATCCGGCCCTCATTGAACCACTTTCTGTTTTGGTCTGTGCTTCACTTGACAAGTACGTTTCTTGGAAACATCTTGTTTCTGACTTTTGTTTAACAAAGCCAGCTAGCGACTCGTCAATGTGACCAGTCAACTAATAAGAAGGCCACAGCACCAGTTAGTCTCCTTGTGAACGGAGCAGAGCTGCAGCCGCGATTAGTTTCAATATCAGTTAATCTGTTAGTTTTTTTGATTCATTGATTCATCACTTGGTCCATAAACTCACAACTCAAACTGTGCGTTCCAATACCAGTATGACAACACTATTTAGTATGCCAGACAAAGATCCCAACACTTTGCATGTCAAATGAGTGTGTCAAAAGTACCAGGATGTGCTGCATCCAGTCACATTTTGCAGCACGCAAGCTAGCAGGCGTCTCTGGCTATTCTGACCCACAATCCTTTGCGCAGCGGATTTATGAGCAAGAGGATCAAAGTTCAAGGTGCAGGTTGTTATGTGGAAGTAGTATTTCCCAGTTGAAGTCATGCAACAGTAGTGCTTTGTCAAAGCAGCTGCAGTATGAACTAAAAGTGTGATTTGGAACGCAGCGAGAGCTAAATGCTAACATGCTCACAATGGCAACTCCAACCAGATGTTCAGCATTTGCTAATTGGCTGCTTCAGCTGTGGCTGAATTGAATGTGGTATATTTAGCAGGTATTTAAGTAAGTATTGAAGTACGCTTTCAATATCGTACAGCCACATCTGACAGTCCAGAAGCTCACGGACCAGTTTGGCTTGGACATCGGTGTTGTTGTTTAGACTCTTGACTTCCTCACGCGCAGGACGCAACAAGCTAATGGTCAACTTTCTTGAGTTGACGGTAACATCCTCTGGCTCTCCTCAGGGATGCGTCCTCTCTCCTCTGATGTACATATCGAACACTTACTGGAGAGTTAACTCCCTATGGTTCATGGTTCTGTTGTTGAGTCTTTTTCAAATTCGGTGTCATGCATCGTTTTTAGTGCTGAATGTGTCAAAGACAAAAGACGTGTGCATTGATTTCGCCCTGCTCCTGACAGAGTCCTGTGAGTATTTGGGAACGAGGCATTCGACTGACATTTAAGAGCAACGCTGACACGGTGCTCAAAAAGAGCCAGCAGCGTTTCTTTTGTCTCAGGAAACTCTCTAAGTTCCAGGTTGACAGGACCCCGATGACAACGTTTTACTGATCTTTTATTGAGTCTGTGCTCACCTCGTCGTTTAACTGCAGGAAAAATGTGCTCACTAGGCTGGTTAATGTCTGCAGCAAAATGACCGGCACTGAACAGCAACCTCTGCAGGATCTTCAACACAAAACAGTTGTGTAAGGTCAACAAAGTCAGGAGGATCCATCATCTGGGGACCATGAATGTCTGCATAAAATGTTATGGCAGTTGTTGAGAAGTGTCAGTCTCGACCAAAGTGGTGGATGAACATGACATTTATTGTAGAGCAATGGCTAAAAAAACGGCCATCGCACTTTCCTAAAGCCCCACGCTCCAAAACCTGTCAATGTTATTTTAATAATTTGGGACGTTTTGCTTAAAATTGAGACATAAAGTAGTCAAATGACCCCACTGATGGTGGCGACATTCTTGAAAAAAGAAATTCTGTAATACAGTTTTTCTCCATCGTATACACAACAAATGGAACTATGCACACAATACAAAAAAATATGAAGCTCATGTAGAAACAAAAACACTTCAGACTGCTAAACTCTCAGCATAACATCATTGTTTCCTCTCAAATAGAAATCCTAAATCAAGCCGGAAGTCTTAAGCTTATCAAAATAAAATCAATTAATCGACTAATCATTTCAGCTCTGATAGACGTTTTTTTTGTCTGCTTACATTACTATTCATACTGTAATAAACTTGTATTTCTCTCTAATCTTTCTCTGTTTCTATGTCGTCAGGTGAAGGTCCATCATTTCACGCTGCTGCCCGCTCAATTGACCATCACACACGTTTACGCCTCCTCTGCGGCCGTGCGTCTCGTCACCCGTCGAGGTGAGGAGCTCGGCCACCATCCCAGTCCAGAGCCTCTGCGTTAGGCCCCCCCATAGAGGTATGCACTCAGCCTTGTCATAGCTCTAGGCAGTGCATGTTCTTGTTGTGGGTTGAGCAATTGCATTAGTCATTTCACATTCCAAATTCCTACCCCATGCCGTATTCACAACTCTGTCTCTCTCTCTCTCTCTCTCTCTCTCTCTCTCTCTCTTTTTCTCTCTCTCCACCTCTTCTTCTGCACCAAATCCACGTCGCTCCACGTCGCTCCTCATCATTTAATTTTCTCTCTGTGCCATGTCAGGGTGTTGTTTTTTTCAGGATTAGGACTTAGCACTGATGCTATCTGAGCAAACTTCTCTTCAGAGGCGGAAGTCTTGTAGGGTTTTAGATGTTTGACCCGAGGCTCAGAGGTTCCGATTACAGGACGGGACGGCGCTTTGTGTCCTTGAGCAAAGTATCGACCAAGCCTCCCACGCTTCAGTTAACATCTACTGTTCGTACACAAATGAGTGATGTATAAACCTGAAAGCTATGTATGTCTCTTTGAATGTTTTGCAAGTATAATACATATCTCAAAAAAAAAAACCTCGACCAATTCGTCTTCATCCATCAGGGGCACAGTGCTCCGCTGCAGCGCGGCCCAGTAACCTTTACCTGAACCAGGCCGACGCAGACACAAGAGGTAGTGTTACCGCCAGCGTCACCCTGCATTGCCTGTCGTTCAGTGTCTCGGGGTGACGGGGGAGAAGCTCCAGCAGCTCCATCAGGCCGACTGCCCGCACAGGAAACCCTGACAACAAACACGCACTCCTACTGAAGTGACCACAGGTGTGCGCAGAGGCAAGTATGCACACACACATATGCAAAAAAAAAAACCTCTCCGCCCTCACCTGTCTCCTGTCAGAACTGTCTCACACACACACACACACACACACACACACACACACACACACACACAGGAGCTTGCTTACTGCACCCCGGCTCCGTCCGACCCCCCCCACCCCGCTCAAAGCAGCCGCCCTCGGGGCTTGTGCGTGCGAATCCGGCTGTGGACTCAGCAGCCCCCATCGCTGCACCCCCTCCGCTCAGGGTAGTGAGGGAAATGAAGGCTTTAGGAGTTCATTATAAAACAACAACAGCAGCAGCGGGGGATGAGGCCTCCTGGGGCCGAAAAACTATCCCCTCTTCATCCCTCCATCCTCATCTTTTTCCTTTATGTCCCTCAATTTCTCAACCCCAGGTCCACCTTTGGCTTTTTTTTAAAATACAGCATTGACGTTGAATAAAGTTAAATATTGATCCGCACTATTATGATATGAGGAGTTAATATAGTGAGTCAGTAGTCTCGGCGTATGAACTTGTGTGACCTGCCGGCTGACGCATTTATGTATCACTGAACTGAAGTTTTCCAGTCTGAGGGGAAATTAATATCGCAGTAGAGGACACAAGCACAGGTTTATATTGGTATTAAAATGTTGTTGTTAGAGAGACAAAAAAAACCATATTGTCGCTGTCCAGTGAAAAAAACATGTATCTGAAAAATGTCCAAAACTAATGTGACAATGTGTTTTTTCAGCCAATCCAGAGGGTTTTTAAATTGTGTATTTAACTTTGGAAGCGTGAGAATTACCTCAACCTATAAATGAATAATTAATCCATCAATTAATTTGAAAAATTTGAAAATAACCAGATTTTAAAATACATGATTTTCATTCAAAGATAATAATTTTTGTGCTGAAGAAAATACTTTTCACTTTCTTATCTTTTTTTTAAAAGCAATGATCACATTTTAGGGATCTAAAAAAAAAAAGAAAGTAATTTCCTTCTTTATTTATTATTTGTTATCCCATGTCAGGGAATGTGCTCTTCTGTTGTAAATAAAAAAAAATATTTAAAAGTTTAAAAGTAACTTTCAAAGGATTTTACATTATTCATTTCTTTGATTTCAAGACAGATGTAGAACGATGGATGAGGATTCTCTCTTTTACACGAGGAAAACCTTTGAGCCTTGAGTATTAACCCCGTCTAATATGGCTGAATTTGAGTGACATTTGGCTCATCTCATAGCTTCATCGCAGTTTTTTTTCGTTTCATTAAATTTGCAGATTTTTGCCCCTAAGCCATGCAGCATACTCATCACACTGAGACATAATTTGCTCCATCAACATAATATACTGTACATCCATTATAGACATGTTTAAAGTCATTAAACCTGTGAGGGAAAAAAGGCTTAGTAATTTTCAAATTGTCCTATAATTCACTGCAATACTCGGGGTATTCGGTTGATGTTCTAATAAGGAATAATAATGTGTAATCACAGTAATTAGAGAGCAACATCAAAAGCACCAGAGAGCACACACTATAAATACCTTGTACAATAGCCCTGTGTGTGTGTGTGTGTGTGTGTGTGTGTGTGTGTGCTGT
Organism: Cebidichthys violaceus; assembly: GCF_023349555.1. Taxonomy (NCBI): domain Eukaryota; kingdom Metazoa; phylum Chordata; class Actinopteri; order Perciformes; family Stichaeidae; genus Cebidichthys; species Cebidichthys violaceus. The sequence goes on along the minus strand of NW_027176978.1, from coordinate 236,958 downwards.
GTGATCACTGCAGGCCAGTGGAAAGTTATGATTCACGGTTAATAGCACGTAAACCGCTCTCGTCGTGGTTCTGGTGCAGCCTGATGTTACTTTCTAACGATGGGTCGGGGGGGGGGGGGGGGTGGGTCAAACGCTCTGCTGAGTCATCATCTTTTGTCATCATAGTCATTATGATTGTCATCGTGGCTGCGGTGCTGGAGGCACAACACCTGTGTGCGTGTCCCGCTGACCCACCCGCCCGCCCACCCGCTGCCTTTTTTTACTGTGCGGTTGAGGATGATGAGGATGATGAGGATGATGCAGCGAGACCACAGTCCTTTCAGATGAAAAGCAGGAAGTGCTTCCCGGTGCAGAGTTTCAGGCAGGTGTATTGCTGCTGCGTGTGGAGAGTGTGTGTGTGTGTGTGTGTGTGTGTGTGTGTGTGTGTGTGTGTGTGTGTGTGTGTGTGTGTGTGTGTGTGTGTGTGTGTGTGTGTGATGGCGACCGCCTGCACCAACTGATCAAGACACAACAAACACATAGCTCTTACAAATACCATGTCCATTTATCAACCTTATTTATTTTAAATAAGAGTGTAATGCAACAAGATTTAAAAAAAAAAAAAAAAAAAAAAGCATTTGAGTTCTGGTGATATGCATAAACCAAATTCAAAAGAGCTGTACAAAAATCTAAAATACGATCTTTAACAACAAAGGACAGGACATAACTCTGCATAGCTCATAAATCTTATTGATATTTGCCAAAAGATGAAGTGAGGTAGAAAAATTACGATTCCACATTGTCATACGCCTGCAGCCCCGACATGAGTTATATTCATATCATATATACAGTTCAGAATCACTCAAACAAAACACAAACTGGCCAATAAAACGAAGCCTTTGGGAGACTTTGAGACGTGCACTTTTGACCCGCGCACATGGACACATGTGAGGATAAGTGAGTAAACATGGGGAATGTCTTTGATTAGCAATTTGGGGAAAGTAAGGAGCACGATTAGCCCACTTCAAAGAACAAAGATGTGGCCGAATTAGACTTTTAAAAAGAGCAAATGCTTCAGTCGGGCAATTTCAAACTTGAAAGTACAGCGCAGTGCGTGCTTCGATGCGTAGAAGAAACACAAGAGCGGGGTCGGTGTGTGTTCAGAAATGAAGCGTTTATCATTCTTTTGTTTTCTCAAACAGTGTTTGGTGTGTGTCCCCCCCCCCCCCCTTTCACTATTACCGCCGGGCATTTCCCTTTGTTCTTTTGAGCACACATTAGGCTACATGTAGAGATTTCCATAGAGATTTCCATAAGAGCAACTGAAACCCAGCTTTGTGTCTTTTACACGACAACCCTGTTAATGTGTGGAACCGTGCACATCAGAGGCACCCCTCAAAGCTTCCAGTGATTCTGCTCAGACACACATTTAGACCTAAACATTTCTTTTTCTTCTAATGTCTATGATTAGTTATGAACTTTGCATCATATGTGGCAAGAGCAACTTACAGTAAGTGCTTTTTTTTTTTTTTAATTTAGAGATGAACTCCTAAAATGTCTCCACAGCAGACAGAAAGACAGACAGGTGGATTCCTTTTAAGGCCATTTTAGCCTCAGTGGCAATAACAAGAAGGTTAAAGTATAAAGCAGCAGTACAACAGACACAATGACTGATACAATAAATAGTCAAGTGGAAGGGGGCCAATACAACAAAGTCACTGCCAGAGCTCCCCTGCAGACGAGGGGTTTGACGTCCAGTCCAGTCCAGTCCAGTCCAGTCTAGTCCAGTCCAGTCCAGTACCTGTTTTAAGAGCTCATTTCCCTCCGTCCCACAGGAGTGGGATTTCAGTGCATCCAGCGAGAGTGAAGCAGAGAGTGCTTTGAAAACATCCTCACCTACAGTGAGCTGCTGCGTATCGAATCGGGTGACGATTAGCAAATAACCAGCAATATTATAATGTTACATGTGGTCCCCAAATAGCATGCGGGTGAGAATGGAGATCCGTGAAGACGTGCTCTGAAGGGAGATCCCTCAGTTGCGTTTGTTGTTTTTGTCGCTCAGCCAATCTGTCCAATGGATCAAGTCTTTGCATACGGCCTACATCTCGTCGCCTGCTATGCGTTTTTGCAGGTGTACACCTCCTCCTCTCTCACACACGTCTGGCACTCCACGTGGCAGCACCAGCGTACCTGGCAGTGGCAGGACAGGCTGGTGAGGCGCATGGCCGTGTTGTAACCGCGTCCGCAGCACAGACTCTGACAGCTGGTGTCTTTGGCGCACGACCGGTCGCCCGTGCCGGGGGAGTAGCGCGAGGGCCTGCAGAAGCTGGGGGAGTCCTCCAGGTGGACCAGGTCGGTGGTGCGGAGGCTCTGGCCGTGGCGACGGGGCCCGGCGAGCTCCGTCTCCCCGGTGGCCGCGTTGGTGACGCTCAGCACCCGCACTGCCGTGTCGTACCTGTACTTCAGCAGCCGCCCGGTGTCGTGGAAAGGGGACAGCTGCTTCCAGCAAGTCCGTATGGCGCAAGAGCCGGAGACACCGTGACACTTGCAGGTGGTTTTCAGGCCGCTCTTCACCGCCTGAGATAGGAGGGGGGGGGGGGGGGGGGGAGAGAACAAAAAGTGTCAGTTCCTTTAGTTTGATTCATTACCTGGCCTCTTATCTGGGACATCTATCTGGACAGAGTGAGACAGTTTCCTGCAGGCTGGGTAGGAGGTTAGGGGTGGTGGTCTGTGGATAGTGTGCCTTTAGCCCACCTCAGTCAAACATTTTGACATAATGGATTGAGGGGGACTGTTCAGAATGTCGTATTTCATTTACCGCACATTTCTCACTTTGGACAGCTCTTGCCATTTTTTTTTTTTTTTTGTTTAACTCAATGTGTTGAAACTAGCTCCTGTCTGCTTCTCACCTGTCTCTCCTTCCTAAAGCCCGAGGCAGAGGTGACAAACTGTGCAGACAGTGGAATCTCTCCACCCTGTTCTTTGTACATGCCTGCTCATGGAAAACATTGATAAGAATTTCTGCGCAAGAAGTGCCAAAGAAACTAAAACTAGAGCCGCGGTTTTGCAATGGTGCCCCTGATTTTAGGTTAATAGTTCACTGAGCTCGATGGTCAGCGATGAGGGCGCGATCACTCAGCCTGAGAGCTGCTGTCTTCGGCGGGGGCCAGAGACAGGTCACACAGAGGGAGCCAGAGGGCAACTTCTGGGTTGAGAAGTGCCGCTCAGTTCCTCCCTTTGCAGGTATGAACCCCTCGGGGGCTTCAGAGCACCATTACTGAGAGACGAGGGGGCCGCCGACCACTTCATGTTTTTGTTCACGCGGCTCGCGGTCTCCTCTCGGGCCACATAAAGTGCGGAGAAAAAAAACACATTTAACTCGGTGAAGATGAGATAAGATTGCTTTCCTCACTTCTTCCTGTTTTTCTTTTTGTCTCTACCTAAAGGTGTGAGCAGCAGGAGTAGGACCCCGGGGGCCCTGCAATTTCAGAGCTATAACACAAAGGTGCTTATGAACATTAGGTGGATTTATGAAGAGCACAGTGATCCAACAAGTGGAAAAAAAAAAAAAAAAAAAAAAACGCTTGCTCGTATATTAAAAAGAGGCCACGGTTATAATCGTTCTCTCCGACATGAGACCTTTAATTTTGTGAAGGCCCGCACAGCAAGCTTTATCATGTCTGAGAACACCTGGCTCCACAGCCAGCTCGTCTCCCCGCTCCGCTGCCTCACCCTCCGTGTTATCCACCAAGGACAACGACGGCACCAAATAAGGGGGCGTTTGTCTGGCTGGCACTGGGGGGAAAATATGCAGGTGAGGAATACAATTCTGTACCCTCTGATTGCGCTGGTGTGCGCTGGAGGCGTAATTATTTTTTGTAAAAACTGCAGCCCTACTAATTGAGATAAGCGTGGCTCAGGTATAGATGGTGTTTGTTTTCGCTGAAGCACATTTGATGTCATGTTTCTGTTCCAACACCTTTTAGGTTTTTATTTTGTTCACGCTCACCCGAATTCCGACGTTGATGTTGTGGGCGTCGACTTGCGCCCTCAGGTCCTTGCTGACCTTCTTTTGGCCGAGGAACTTCTTGAGGAACTTGGTGCTGTATTTCAGGTTGTCGCCGCAGACCCCCCACTGCCACGCTTCTCGGTGCTGGATGCCGGGGGAGTCGTCGCACGTGCACCTCTCCATTCGGCCCGAGCTGCACGCTTTGGCGAGTGCATGGGTCAGCGCCGCAGAGGACACTGCCAGCAGGAAGGCAGTCTCCTTGAATGCTGGAAAACATATTCAAATGCACATCGGCTTGTTTTTTTTTTTTTTATCTAGGACAGATTTAAAGAGACATGCTTACAGAGCTTTAAATGCTATTTGTGGCAATAAAAACACATGTTCTGAGTATAAACTGCATAGCGTAAGGGATTAATGCACAGTTTACCATCAAAATGTCTTTTGTGCCACTGAGAAAGCCTTTAAGCCAAAACGTTTACAAAGAGCTCACTACGTCGTCACGGTTTACTACAACCTCAATATTATTCTGCAAGTTTTCTTGTGTCATAATTCCTCCTCTGACCTTTTCCTTTCGGTTACACACTGTTATTTGCTTCACCCAGAGCCGTCACCGGGGTATATTTTGATCCAATTAATTATTATTTTGACTAGGAAGGATTTTCCCAGATGAAAGTGGGTAATCGTGCCACCCTTTTCCTCTGGGAATGGGCGCTTTCCCGAGATAAAAATAACCACAGGGCCTGAGCACACTCCACCGCACCACATTTCTTGGCTTTCTACTCCCTCATTACCTCCATGCTGACCTGTTCATGTTCTCCCCCACACTGATATCCATATGCATAAAGCATTTTCTGTGCACAGCAGACCTGCAGGGGACTTGAGCTTTATCCAATATGGTGATTTATTATATATGAAGCTAATCAATGGTTGTATCAGGTCATTAAAAAAAGTATTAAAGTACATAAGTTTTAGAAAACAGTCGAGGGACTGAGCAGAACTTCTTAAGTACAGAATAAAAGAAAAAGGATTTAGTCAGCTGGTGTTATTGTAACAGATGGGAGAATGACTTTAAATAACTAATAAATATTTAAAACGTATAGAAGCAATCTCTTTGGATGCAGCACGACTAAATACAAGTTGTTCAAACTAATTAGTAAAATCAGTGAGGCAGAGAGGAAACGTGGATAAAGTGTGTGATCATGTGGCAGCAACAACCCATACAAACGGAAACCAATTATATTGTTTACATTTATATTCTTAAAGACGTAACCTAATACGTCTTTAAACTGATATCACTTTGATCATTGTTGTGAATAAATTACATGGATTTACATGAAAATGTAACGTCAGATGTTTACCTTTGATCGCGTCAGTGTGTTGACATGTGGCTTACGCATCCCGCCATTAATAATAAGAACATCTATGAATAAGTTATTAAAGACAGACCTCAGTCGTGTTTGATATGTGTCTCCAGTCTTGGCGCCCAAAAGTTCGTAACAAGCTCAACTGGAGAGGAACAATTGGCTCATCATGTTGCCACGAGCGTCAGGGCACAAGCAGGCAAACTAAGACATACCGTCATCGAAGTGAGTGATGGAGATTAAAAGGGAAATCAGGCAGCTTGGCACCTGTCTCATTTGAGGCAGATGAAGATAAATACAGATAAAGATAAAAGGCATCCATGCGTGACTGGATGATGGTGATTTGGCTGACGGGTTGACTAAACGCTAAAAAAAACAAAAAAACTGTGAAGCGAAGTTTCAGGCTCACCTCTTTTCAGAAGGCTCCCCCGGCCGTCCAGACTGCAGTTCCAGCGCTCGTTCCTGAACTGATACCGACACTCCAGGAGGCTGAGGCGCACCGAGTCCCGCAGCGTCTCGGCCAGACCGGGCTCCCTGCGACACAGCCTCTTCTGCCGCCGGGTCAGAGTCATCTGCTCGCACTGCTTCAGGTGGGCCTTTCCTGTCGGAGCTTCATTTGAAAACGGACCGGGTAAAAACACCAAGGGCTCCCGACCTGTCAGCCTTAGAGTGGAAAGAAAAAAACAAACACATAAGATATTGTAAATGTGGTGAGTTGCTTGTAAGTAAGCCTTTCATTTGTTTCCAATAATGTGTCCATATTAGACTTCATGAAAACATGTGATTTTGTTTTACGCGGTTTATTGAGTCCTGCCAATTGAACCTGTTAATTTACTCCGTGAGTAAATTAAAGCTATTTTTTATTATTATTTAAATTTGAGTTTTCCTGGCTGATGATAATACTGTAAACAAAAGAAAACCGTTTACGGATAAGATAAAGTGCAGTTTAACAAATCCATGAAAACGTGCAATAAACCACGTGATTAACATGCATTTGTTTGAGATGCATCTTAAATTACCACCGGTGATTATTATTGTTTATTGCAAGACATTAGCACGGCAACTAACAAAACTACAGCGAATTCGCAACGCAATGGCAATGTGCCTCTATAGTTTGCGCACAATTACGCGTGCGTAATTTGGCTAAAGTTTGTCATTGTTGTCGTTTTGATGCAATCTAAGGAACAAAGTCAATCAATTAATACGATGGACAGAAGTGAAAAAAGAAAATCGGCTGACCCAAAATAAGCTGCAGTGTGCGAGAGAAGGATGCAGAGCGCAGCGAGTCGCAGTAGGCAGGCGGTCCGTGGGAGCCTGGAGCGCATGGTGCCGGGTTGGCGCTGCTCTTCATCTCGCTGATTCTTCAACGGAGAAAGTCTGTGCCGTCTGGTCGGCGCATCTCTTTAAGCGACCCCACACGCACACAGACTCTCAAATCCGGTGCGTTGGGCCCAGTGGTCCGCTGGGAGGCAGGGCCCTTTGGGGGAGAGAGGGGAAGAGGGGAGGTGGGGACGCATGATCTTGCTGCAGCCTCATTGGATTCCCTCAATATTGTTACTGTATGTTCCCTCCCACTGTAACTAACGCCACCCAGGTGGAAGAAGCTGCAACATGACTGCGTTTACCTGCTGTGATGTAGAAATGTCGCGCACACCCGGGTACCCGTCACTATGGGATGCTCAAACCAAACCTGGTTACGCACTGGAACCAAAACCTCAGGTCGCTCCATCGGACCCCAACTTTAACCCACAATGACAACACACCTGCATCCTGAAGTGTCCTTACATACAAAATGACAATTCCCCCCATTTTAGACATATAAGTTATTGCAATATATACTCATTGCAATAAAGCATCACAATCTTGTAAAAATATGAAAGCACAGCATTTATGAAAAGAAGTAAAATAATCCACGAAGCCAGAGAGAGATTAAAAGACACAAACATGTTATTATAGGACATATATCCTGCATATTCTGTATACGCTCCATGTACTTTCAATCTTCATTGGTCCTTGGAACCATGGATGGAGCCCCATCTAGTGGATTCGATACAGAAATTCAATCTTTGAACATCAATGGATTTTAAAAAATCAATTTAGTAAATATATTTAGCAGATTCTTTTTGATTGATTGGTGAATTGGTGATTGATTGGTCGGTAAAATTGCACAAATTGTGCAAAATCTCCTCAGTATAAACCCGGTTGGTTGGCAGAAGATTGCAAAGTTCAGGGAGTAGAGAGGCAACAGGTGTGTGTTCTTTATTAATCACCCAGTACACATGCTCCACATACACCGTTCAGATAGACAGCAATGACACGTGACACAGTGATGACATGGCTTCCTCCTCTGACGTGGATGTTTTATGACAGATATATAATATCAAAACGATTTAATACAGTCAGACCACCATAAGCACATTTGAACTTTAATCAATATATCGGATGTATAAAAACTTAAAAAAAAAAAAAGTGGCATGTACATCTCTCTAAATAGGCCTAAATAAAATACCCTGAATCTATAATGAGAGTGATTTAAGTTATTATTTAAAGGTATTTTGCTCAGTAGTTCAGGAGATTACTCTATGTCTCAGTATTTAAGAAGAACTTTGCTGATTCAAACACATATTGATATTTTTTTATTTCCCTCCTTCACTACCGCAACTCTTAATTGTAATCCCAAAACTCAACAGACAGGAACAAGAGGGCGATGACACCGGAAAATAAGCCAGATCACAATTGAACAGGACCAGGAAGAAAGACGTCTTGAGGAGCACCAGTAAAGGTACCGATATTGTTCGTACGGCATTAGTGTGTCATAGATATTGTTTTTATTCGAATACATTTGGAGATCAAACAACCGGTCAACGTCGTCAGTTTGCTGTAAATTGCGGAAGTTTGAAGCTGCGACACTTAGCGTTAAAGTTTCGCTCAGGATTTTTTTTTTTTTGACGTTTTATGTGTAAATATGAATTAATGTATCAGTCCGTGACGTCTTTGTAGGCTACGTGACGGAGTTTCTTCTATGAGTTGTTAACGTTAATCTATAATTTAACGTTACGTCCTAAAACCGAGCTAACGTTAGCAAACAGTTTCCAACGTTTTTAACGTGAACACTGCTTTAAGTGAGCTCACTAACTGCAGTTAACTACGTAGCCAGCTAACGTTACAGGCTAACGTAACGTTACTTTTTGATATCAGTTAAAAATGATGAATTAATTGGTCATCTCCGTGTCGTTTTAGTAGGCTACGTCACGGAGTTTCTTCTATGAGTTGATAACGTTAATCTCTATGTTAACGTTACTTCTTAAAAACTAGTTAGCTAACAGTTTCCAACGCGTTTAACGTGAACACTGCTTTACGGCAGTTAGCTACGTATCCAGCTAACGTAAACGTTACAGGCTAACGTAACTTTACTGTATGATATCAGTTAAAAGTCATTTCTGCTCATGTTAGTGTTTTGATTCATGGACTGAGCTTTAGGACAACACACAAGATGCATTTTTTAAATTTATTTGACTATTAGTAAAAGTTAAATAGCACCTCAGACGTCTATCAGAACTATTTATAGTACTAATTCTTTACAATTATTAGAAAACCTCTAATGACACTCAGGTATCTTGTTGCGCCACCTTAAACCTGACATACCTGTTTACTCAAAGGAGCAGCCATTAAAGGCACACTCATAAGTCTGAGAAGCTGGGCACCAACCTCACCCTCTGAGCAACACATACTATATGTTTGTTATGACTTTACCAGGACATAATTAACATAAAATATATAATATACACTGTCCAAGACATTCTGTCATACTTGTAATGCTTCTGCAACCCAAGAAGGTTTTATTTTCATTATCAATTTCATTCATCAGTATCTGAATCAACGAAATGTGAGCAAATATTGAAACACCCATCACATATCTGCAGTCCATTTGTTTGTACTGTCCAGCCAAAAGATGTTCTATTTATAATGAAATACAACATGTTTTGGTGTCTTGACAGGTTAAAACCTCATTTACTTATTAAGATTTCATACTTGTATTTGGCCTAACTGCTCAAGAGCTGGCCTCTGTCTGCCCTCAGCTTCTCGGAACAAAGTCACAGAGTTTAGGCCTTCAACTGCTCATTCCCAGTAAGGTTCACTCTAGACATGAGGTCACGAATCTACAGACTCAACACATGTTTAAGGACACCTGCCAGGAGTTTAAGTCTCCTAATCTTAACCTCATTCAGTATATTTCTCGCAAATGTGTCCCTTTTTTTTTTTATTGCAATTAAACTCAAATAGGACGAGCTCGCTCTTTGTGAATTCATCTTTGAATTGCCACCACATTTTTGTTTTACTTCAATTATTAATTGATTATCAACATAGGTGGCAATTCATTATTTCAACACGGCGACTGTCTGATTCGGCCCCACATGATTACGGCAGTGGGAGAGCAACGCTGAGGCTACTTAAGTAGACAGACGCGCTACAGACGACGTGCCTCAGCTTGTTCTGCTCAGCTGTGTTCCAACAGTGCAGTGAAAATATGCACCATGATAAGTAAAAGAGTGCATCTCCTTCAGAAGAGCTGTGACACAGCAGCTAGACTATTTATTATCAGGTGGCAGGTTCAGGAAAACGCAACAGAAACAGGATTCACAGCACTTTCACGGAACAACTTCTGGAATGTACGTTCATTTCCTGTATTTATCTTCCTGTCACGGTGCACAACCGGACTAGTTAGGAGGCAGCATTCTCTGAATGTATTCAGGGGAAAGAGCGACATTTTTTATTATTGTTTAAGTCATTTAGAGCTGTGATGGTTAGTCAATTAATCAACTACTTGATCCAACAAAAAAATGAATTAGAAATAATTTTCTGCCGCGCGGTCAAGTCTAGTTTGCGATGCTTTCATTTATTATATCATTAGAAATGATTCTTCTGTCCTAAGCGTTGTATTTCTGTGGTATTAAAAGGGTCTTTACAAGTCTTAAAGGGACAGTTCACCCCAAAAATCTAAAAGATAATCCACATGGAACTGCTCACAACGAGGTCTGTGGACTCATTTGAGTACCTGGGTCTTGATTTCTGTAAAGAGACATTGCTGTTTTTCAAATGTCTTTTTTTTTTTTTTTTTGGCGCTTTGAGCACCACAAGCTGAGTGCCATGTAGTTCCATTCCAACCCTGCAAAAACCCTGTAGAGAGAAATTGAATTACTGAATGAAATTCAAACTGTATCTGGACATTAACTGACGTAATGTACAGTAGTTGCAATTGATGAACGTGTGCTCAATGAAGTCAAGTGGTCCGGTCAAAGTGCTCTCTGCAGCCAAAGATCCTTTACGAGGGAAGATCCTCCACTCTGACACCGCTGTGACTCGTCCTCTCTAGTGGATCGCATCGATCATTTTAGTCTTGTAAACTCAGCGGTTTTGAATCGGGGCCTTCAGTATTTGGATCAGCTTGTGCAAAATATCCCGAAACCCTCAGGTCAGCCCACAGCAGCATGTGTAACATTAATACTTGATGAATGATCCATTTTGTTTTAGAGGTCTGACCACGCGATATTGTTTTTCCTTCTGCAGGTGAGCCAAGATGGGGAATTTTCAAGCCCTTTTTAAGAACTTATTCGGCAAGAAAGAAATGAGGATCCTGATGGTGGGACTGGACGCTGCTGGAAAGACCACCATCCTGTACAAGCTCAAACTGGGAGAAATCGTCACCACCATCCCTACCATCGGTGAGTCCTCTTCCTCTTCTCACCGATGCCAAGATGTCCGACCTCCTTGTTCCGTCCGCCCAACATCTCTTTGTTTCTCCCGTCCTCCGCAGGTTTTAACGTGGAGACGCTATCGTACAAGAACATCAGTTTCACAGTGTGGGACGTCGGCGGTCAGGACAAGATCCGGCCGCTCTGGAGGCATTACTTCCAGAACACGGAAGGTGAGAGACTTCCTAAAGTCTGTTTAATTGAATCCTCCATTACACGCGTGGAGACCTTTTTTTTTTTTTTTATCTACTTCCTTCATGCAAACCTCAGCTGTTTTCCCTTTTTTTTTTCCCCAGGCATTATCTTCGTCGTGGACAGCAACGACAAGGAGCGAGTCGGTGAGGCGAGGGAAGAGCTGATGCGAATGCTGGCTGAGGACGAGCTGAATGACGCCGCGCTGCTCGTGTTTGCCAACAAACAGGTGGATTTGTGTCACTGTTTGTTTAAGTGGCCTCTAAAAAGTGATCTGTGCAACTCTTAATGGGGAATTCTGGTTTCTCTTTTTTTTTCCCCCCCGTCTTGTTGTTTTGTGAGCATTGTGTTTTGCTGCTCTTTCAGGACCTTCCCAATGCCATGAATTCAGCCGAGGTCACGGAGAAGCTGGGCCTGCACAACATGCGTAGCCGACACTGGCACATCCAGGCCACGTGCGCCACTGGTGGAGAGGGTCTCTACGAGGGTCTCGAATGGCTGTCCACCCAGCTAAAGAAGGGCAAATGATCCGTCCCTCCACCTCCCCCGCCTGTCATCTCCGTCTGCAGTGTGACGGTGGACTCTACTGGTCCTGGTCTCATTCTGCATTGGTCCTGGTCCCATTGTCTCCTTTCCTCTCTTATCCTCTGAAGCCTTGGACCTTTTTGGGCCTTTTGCTCCTCAGCATGTGTGTGTGTGTGTGTGTGTGTGTGTGTGTGTGTGTGTGTGTGTGTGTGTGTGTGTGTGTGTGTGTGTGTGTGTGTGTGTGTGTGTGTGTGTGTGTGTGTGTGTGTGTGTGTGTGTGTGTGTGTGTGTGTGTGTGTGTGTCGGATGGGTGAATGTGAGTGGGAGCAGCCATGTTGTTCTCCACAAAGGAAAAGTCCTGTCTCATTCAGTTTTTACATCTGCTAATGACGTCCCAGGTCAGTTTAAAATGATGCCTTTTGGTGCATTTCAATTTTGACTGTAACCGTGAACACTGGATACTTTATGCTTTATATCTTTCCCCATTCGTTAAATCATTTCTTTAGCTTTTAAATTCAAGTTCTCCCTCTTTTATAACCAGGTGGCTTTGTGTTTTACACAAAGATCCATCATGACTGGGTGTAGAAAAGGTAATAAAATGATGGTGTATGTTTACATGTGTGGAGGCGTGTCCTCCTGGTGCTGTGTGGGTTACAGCTACTTCCAAATGTTTCTTTTTGTTTCCTGGTCGTCTTATTTTCCAGTCTATGTAGTTCTTTGTTTCTGTTTTCTGTAGTTTTAAATAAATAAATAAAAGTTACTGCTGATGCACGCTCGACCTGGTTTACCTGCCAGGTGTGCAGTCTTTTGAGTGGAATGCTCTCGAGGAGGAATTGGTTCGATTCAGAGAGGGCTCATTGTGATCGGTGTCGTTTTTTAAATTCACCCGGTCCAGCTGTGTGAATCAGCGCTGTAAAGGCTTCCTTGTTTGCTTCAGACTTTATGGTGTTTTCCCCCTTTTTTTTTTTTTTTTTTTTTTTTTTTTTTTTTTTAATGCAGCCGGGGGCGCTTCCCCCCTGGAGTTATTTATATTCTGTCCCTCTGATGCCGTTTGCACAACCTCATCCACTTGCACAACACAGGGCCTCTGTGAAGACGGCGGCTAATCCATCAGACGCCATAGACAGCAGCCCCTCACCGTAGTTCTCCACCAGCAGACCAGTTAACCCAGTGACACTATAGTTTTCACACATGTCCACCGACGCTCAATACATCAGCTGTTCACAGCCTTTGCTGAGGGAAGGTGACTCTAAAGTCATAATGCCACATGTTACTACAGATGTTTTCTTGAGAAGTTCTTTTTTTTTTTTTTTTTTTTTTTTTTTAAACATCAGTACCGTTTGATGGTCTACATCACGAAATACAAATGTATGTAATATTCTGTGTATTTTAGCTCGATGTCATGCATCTGCCCTCGGTCAGATGTGCAGCTTTAACTTTTGAGAAGTATGTGTACATGTTTGTCTTAAGCTCGTTTTGTAGCGTGTTTCGTGCCTTTTTTCATTGGAATAATTCATTCGTATGAGAAATAAAAGCCTCACAGATAATCATTTTAAATTTTTCGACACTTAGCCAAAGTAAAGTGACGGTCAATGCATTTTGAATTTCGGTACTTTTGTCACTGTGCAGCTACACCATAGCTTGGATTATCATAATAAATGTATTTTTTTTATTTTGTTAACCTGTTTAAGTTGTGAGTGTGGATTTAATCAGACTTTTTTTTTTTTTTGTCAGAAATTTAATTTAAATTTTTTTCAATATTTTCGACGTTCTGAAAGATGTGACTGGTGTAAACCCACATCTGTCCTCTGAGGCTGTTTCATCAGGCCCGATGTTTCCATTAAGAGCTCTGTTTTTATTTGGTTCTGATTCCTTTGACATTGATTAATAAATCAATAAATCCACAGTCGCGTTGCAATTCATGAGAATGTTGGGTTTTTTTTAAGTGAGAAGATAATTTGGCAGCATCTATATCTTTAAAAGTCGAGTATTTATACTCCCTCTATACAAAACAATATTTTATAATGTGCTAAGTAAATGGATACGTTAGGTATATATTTTATTTTGAAAGCACTCACAGGAAGTATTACTGCTGGTAACTTTCAAAATAAGACAATCAAGAGAGACAGCGATGTTCCTAATATTCTGTCCACCACTAAGTATGTCAAAAGAGTTGCAATTAAAGATTCACGAAGAATGTATTTGTTGCACAATGTTCATTGGAGTGTATTACAATATGTACGGAGGCTTATGTTGTTTAATATCAGTGTTAATACAAATACAAATTGATATGAATTTCCTTTTTGATATCTCTAAGAATGACACTCGGTATAATCGTAATATCTCACGGATGTGGAGTTAAAGACGTCACCTGTGAGCACTAAGGAACAATAAACGGGATCATTTCACTTCTTCACTCAAGCAACTTGCCTAGACAAGGCTTTACATTTTGAAATTAAAAAATGTAAGCAGTTAGATACATAAATATATTTTAATGCACACGTTTAATGTTTTCTTGCATTTCCTGACTGTAGCCACTGGAGGGCAGCAAACACTCATGATTCTGAATACACTCGGATACATTAGAGGAGAGGAGAAGCAGAGATTTCCGGTATATACTTTCAAAATAAAGCAACCAAAAGAGGAAAAGGCATTCATTCACCAGAAGTGCAGTTATTGTCATAGTGTACCATCATATCTGCCTTTACGCAGGTATGCACATCTCTAAACCGAGAACGGCTCTTTATTGTTACAGTTATTATCAATACAGATGATGAATGAATATGCACGTTCAAATAATAACAAATGCTTCTTCATGGCTTCTAAGTGCCTTATAGAGCTTGTAGGATGACATGTTGGCCTAATGAGGACTGATGGTCCCTGAGGGCCACAGAGCAGGACGGACGGTGACGCGGTGAAGACGGAGGGAAGTCTTTTCCTGACGATCAGAGAGCCTGCAGACCGCTGCTGTTTCCCTCCTTTTCCACTCCATCCAGATTTCAGGTGGCCAATTCTCCATAGAGTTGTTACCTTGGAAACAGCACCTTATGTATTTATAGAGAGCAGAGTAGTCATGGAGGAGGGAGCCGGAGACGAGACTGTGATACGGGGCGATGCAGGATTTAGTCTGGCTGGGAGCACACGTACTGGGGTCATACTTTTATTTTGCTAAGCAGAGGGATAGTCTATGATCTCATCCCAGTAGACAAATCATCTCTCACCTCTCTGCCCGTCGCCCTTTATATTTATGAATTATAAGACGCTCCGTGACCTGATCCGGTCATGTTCTTCATTTCTTTGAGCTGAGGTGATTACCATCTTCTTACTGGAGCTGAATCACTTTCACTGGTTCAACACATTCACCATCACATCCCTGCTGCTGATCTACCTCCGTCTGTCACTGCGACTGTCAAATAAAGCTGAAATAATTCTAATAGGATATGTGGAGTCACACTCTCTACACACACACACACACACCACACACACACACACACACACACACACACACACACTCTCTCCACACACACACACACACACACACACACACACACACACACACACACACACACACACTGTCCACACACACACACACACACACACACACACTCTCTCCACACACACACACACACACACACACACACACACACACACACTCTCTCTCCACACACACACACACACACCACACTCTCACCACACTCACACACACACACACACACACACTCTCTCCACACACACACACACTCTCTCCACACACACACACACACACTCTCCACACACACACACACACACACACACACACACACACACACACACACTACACTTGACCTCTAGCAGGCGCTCTCTGCTGTGCACTATATCTCACCTTGATGTGTGACTTCACAGCACATTAACCCTTCGCTCACCCCGCCGTGATGTCAACTCTTCAGCTCCTCTTTGCACTAAAATTGTCACTTTTTCTTCGTGACCTCCGGTGGTGGAAAGTCACCAAGTACATTTACTCATGTACCTGTACTGCACTGCAGGTTTTCGAGGTGGAGTATTTCAATTGTATGCTCCTTCGACTAAACATTTTTACTCAACTGCAGTTATTGGACAGCTGTCAGTTACTTGTACAGTTTAAGGGGAGACACCACAGGTCAATAGGGTAAACAAAAAATGAACTAATAGATATTATTACATTAGATATTTTCAGAAATTGTACCTTTAAATATGCAAATAAGGTATTCTCTTGATAATTTGAATATTTTTTTTAGGACAGAACTGTCAACATCCATAAAACGAATCCATTGTAGTGGTTTCAGGAACACAGCTTCACTTGTAGTGGATTACTTTGACATTGTCGTAATACTCCTTTTGCTTAAGTAAGTGTACTTCTTCCACCAGTGATGACCTCCGTCCCAGGGGGAGGAGGCTCCAGCTGCATCATCGATCCTCCCGTGCAGATCAATCAAAGGGATATCGGTAATGACTTGTAAACAGGTAGGAGGGAGGAGACGAAGAAGTAGTCGCACATCCATCATCCATCGTCTCCGTCACACATTCTCAGGGGTGAATGTCGAGCAGCAATTAACAACCAAAACAAGGTGTTTTAATGTGTGTGAATATAAATACGTGGTCCCCGTTTACTGCCGTGATTAAGTCTTCTGACGGTGCAGGTAAATCTGCTCCCATTCACCGCCACGTTGCGTGTCTACGAGTAACATTAAGGGTCGGTTGTATTTCTTGGCCATGCAGAAAGTCACAGAAGGCGCTCAGCGGTGCGTCTGTATTTTAAATCCGTTCCATCCATCCACCCACACACACACACACACACACACACACACACACACACACACACACACACAGCAGAGGAAAACAAGAGTTCACCAGAGACTGACTGCACCTTTCCATAAAGAGCAAGTCATCTCCAGACTCTCGCATCGCCATGGAAACACAGGATTTGTCCAGTTGAGTGGCGGCGGAGCAACGCGGAGGCCAAGAACTCTGTCATCTCATCATGGTTCTGTAGTCCTGCAGTCGAAGGAAGACGTCTGCTGAATACACGCAGTCACCGTTGTGTGTGTTGCATTTGTTTGCACTCTATCAAATGTATTACGGCGGTATGTAACATGTAGATTTCACTGTATTCCCTTCATCCTCTTGTAGAAGTGTTAATGTGTTAACACTATTGATTCTACTCGGGAGTGTACAGTGGTTCACACATTAATCACAGGGTCGCTGGTTCGATCTCTGCCTCCTCGTGTTCAATCGTGTCCTTGAGGAAGACTCTAAACCCCACTGAGCCTCCGTCATCAGCAGTTATGGAAAAGCAACTGAGTACATTCACTCAAGTACTGTAGATACCATATTGAGGTACTTGTACTTCTTCCTCTATTTGTAATTCTATTTCAAGCTCCCTCACATCTACTCTCTCTCTTTCAGGATAAGAGGAGCTTTCAATGGAGACAAAAGTACCGCCCTGTTACTGAAAAAAATGAATAAACCCAATATTACTATAATATTACTCTTCCCAATGGTGTGGTCTTTGTTTGTGCATAAACATGATTATGATTACATGGTACATGTCTTTGCTGTTGTAATCATAACTTTTATGATTTGGCCTGTAAATTTTGACCGGTTAGTCTTGAAAACAAAAACAACAAACAGTTTCTTGGATTCCTTGGGTCAACATAAACCACACCCATTTGCTTTAAGATTGATTTATTTGCATTTAGAATTTTTGTCTAAATCTGATATTATATATTTTTTTGCTTCTCCTACAATTTGAAACAATTGTCACCAATTTTAGTACAAAATGTCGGAAAATGTTACTATTTCATATGTTTCATGGTCCATACAGTTTTTGCTATAGCTGCTATAACCTAAGTTAAAACCTAGTTATCTGTATCAACAACAACAGAGACATACTTATAAGAGCAGTGTGGATTATTTTATTTTTTTCCCACCCCACCTGACATTCGGTAGACTCCGTAACATAAATCGAACGCACCCGTCGTGATGAGGCGGTCTAACGTTAGAGGCCCCGCTCTGATTCGTGCTCTGTTTAGCTCACCTGCCGACGTTTATTAACTCATCGGTTATCCCTCATCTTGGCTTCAAGATGTAGCATCAAACCCACTTCAAGTGAGTACAAGTACTCGTCTACTAAGTTAAGTATTTGTCACAATACTAACATTGACGTCTTCGCGCTTTAATGATGAGCGCGTGCTTGGCTAACAAATTAAGGTCAGCTTAGCTAGCTATGAGGCTAACATCAGGCTGCTAGCTGTATTAGCTGCTGCTATTAGCTACCTTATATTTGGGTTATTATCAATTGTGAATTAATTAATTTCACTTACTCTGCTTGTTTTTAAGTGAATGAAAGTAGAGTAAAGTAAAAAGTATATAATTACAAGTAAAAACACTGCATTTAAAATCTAACTAAAGCAAAAGTATTTTGGTATTATCAGCAAAATACCAAAAGTAAAAGTGCTTATTTTGCTGCAGAATGTCCCTTGATATAGATATATTATTATATATTATTATACATTTGTCAATATTATTCAATAATGTTAACCGATGCGTAAACTTGATGGCAGCATTTTAATATTGTTTAATAATAATTTCAATCACTTTATAATTTGCAGTTATCGGCAGTAATACATCAGTAACATCAGTCGCTCTGAACAACCCCAGCATCTCAATGTTTTCTTATATCCTGTTAACTAAAACCTCTCACTCTTAAGATGTCGTACTCTTAATGTGTGTGAATGCAAGTCGTCCCAGATCTGGCTTTGTTTTTCTAATGCCTTAAATGTGTGCTCAAGTATAACACTTGAGTAAACGTACATAGTTCACTACTGGTTATGTGCTTTAGTGCTTTTAGCCGCTGAATTGTTGCTCAAGCACTCGTTGACGTAGTTATGTTGTTAAATAGCACCGCAAATACTGCTTTACGGTATTTGTTTAGACAGAACAGAACAGGGTAAATCAGAAACACATGATTGGTTGACGCTTAGCCGCGTCATCGGACCAGCTCAGCTCTCCCCCAATCGGGCAAAGCGAGTCGCTAGATTCACTAGCCTGAAGTGACATTTTCTGCTCTCTGTTCTAGCTGGAAGGTCTTACTGTTGAGCCTGTGTCCCCCGCGCTGTCCAATCATTGTAGATTCCACCGGTGTCCAGCTCTGTATTTAATGCAGTTTAATAGCAGACGTTTATTACGGCTCTGTGTGAGCCGGCTGACTGAATATGGCTCATTGGCTCCAATAAACATTTTTCTCTATATCGTCTCCACTGGACAAAGGCACGTATAAGTGCTTTAGTAGCAGTAACTCTGCTGGATTTCTGCAAAGTTTAAAATGGTTAGATGATAAATGTTGGTCATATAATTGGAACAGTCTTGGTTCACTGTGTATTGGAGGTTTAGGAGGACATGAAGTGGAGTGACATCCATCATCGTGGACATTTAGACCTTCACATTACCTCTTACCGGCTCTCTTTGTACGCAGACGACCCTACGTGCTGCACTAGTAGCTCCAAACACACAGCGTTAGTGGCTGGTGCTCTGAAGATCACATTAAGACGTGAAGCAACTGTGTGCATTAGTGCACGTGCATTAGTGCACATGGAGTATGTAAGGAGGGGAGGGTTGAACGATGGTTGATTGTGTTGATCTCTCGTATACAGTAAGAACACCTCTGCCTGGTTGTGTTGTCTCACTGCATCCGAGTCACACTGTCATTGACATTCGTCCCCACTCCCCCCGTCCTCCACTCCCCCCCCCCTAATAACCTCAGATGGCCAGTTTCCACTGAAGCGAGGGCAGATCTATTGTGCCACAGACTGTGCTGAAGTGTTTCTGGGTCGGTGAGCTCTCACAGCCGAGATGGAGAGAAAGAAGGAGGACGACCAGGACAAAACTGGGTTCCTTTTGTGTCCCGGGGGACAACCAAACCACAGCTTTCAAGAACCATGAATGTAAAACTTGTAAAAAAGGCCCAATCATCTTTAGATCGAGCAGCCTGATGCTTCACACTGCAATATGGTCAGATCCGGAGCTAACAATAAAGCAGCAGATGTGATTTTATTAGAAAGCGGTGGCAGAGAATGATCATCAGCTCCACGGAAGCTACTTACTCAGCAAGTTGTAGCTCTGCAATGAGCAGCTCTGTGCTTGGTAAACTCTAGAAGCCTACAGGCAGAGCAGGCCGTCAGCACAACACAATCTCCACTGTTGTTTTCTTAAACTATCTATCAGGCAGTAATGTGCTGTTTAATGCTGCAGGTCGGAGCAATTATCTCAATATGACAACTATGTCCTCCTTGGGCTGATCGTCTGTTAGACTTATTGGATCTTTTACGTTTGTTTCTTCACTAGTTTCCACTTTGGTAAATAAATACGTCTCTTTTAGGGAAGTGAAATCTTACTTGTTTCTACTTTAAATTTAAGAAATTTTAAGAATTTCTTAAACGGTATGGCTTTATTTGAGGTCTTCCGCAATGTAGTTCAGCACATTTTGTCCAATTAGTGTCCACACATTAACAATACTTTGGTCCTCAAATGATTCAGCTAGATTACGTTTCAATCTAATATTATGTCTCCTGGATTTTATGTGTTTTTTTTTAATGAAATATGATGACATTGCTGCCTCTGATTCTTTTTTTTTTTTATGGTTTAATCTAACAATAATTTTTTGGATTAGTCAAATAACCTAAAAAACTATTTATTCAGAAGATACTTTTTTAAATTCCTGATTAATACAACAATACATTTACTCTAAATAAATCCCTTTCCCTGGGCTGGGAAAAACCTGAATTCTTTTCTTGATTTAATACTTAAACTGGTTATGACGTGGATTGATTTAATCACTGGAGTAATGTAGTTAAGATAATCAGTGGAAGCAAAAGCAAGGGAAACCGTTGAAACGTTAGAAACATTTAGATGAGTGCGAACAGAAGCATGTTCTCCACTAAGTCACGGTGGAGACGATGAGCAAACAGTCTGTCTTGCTGCGGTCTTGACAAAGCGCTCTTGGAGGCTTTCACTTTCCAACGTGTTTGTGATGTAGCGGTTGTTTACACGGTTTATATACGTGTCTAAACTACGTCCGCACGGAGGATCGTATCGGAGGCTGTTCAGCTGCAGCTTTGTTCTCCGGGGTGAAGCGTGCTTTCAGCGCCGTTATAGATCCACGTAATCGATGACAGCCTCGGCCCTAATCACCCAGGAAGCGTTCCATGACACTTGTAAATAAAAGGTGTTTACGTTTGTTCAGTCTTTGTTTGGTAGACACTGACATCCGGAAGAGTGTTTTTAAACCTCCTTTAACCTCAATTTGAGAAGATAACGTGTACATTTTGTGCCGTTGCAGGTTTTTTCGTCGGATGGCTTTTAGCTCCAGTGGACAGGCGCCCCGGCTGACAGGCTGACGTTTCCTCTTCCTGTGAGCCAGCTGGACATGACGGACGGGCCGGTGTGCTGCGTAAGTCATGTGCAAGCCCGACCATCCATTATTCATCCCTTCTCTCATCATGAAGAGAACCTCCATCCTCTTTTATCTCTCCATCTCCTGGCATTTTATTCTCTCTCTCTCTCTCTCTCTCTCTCTCTCTCTCTCTCTCAACTCATCAGCACCCATTAGCTACTACAGCAAAGATCAGCCTCTCTCTGTTTGACAGAAATACTCCACAACACAACGCAGTTTTTCCACGGTCCTCTCTACTTGTCTTTGATTTTCCCCGAGCCACTTGTAGCTCCTCCTTTCTGTCCTTCTCTCAGATGCAGCGTTGCTCGTGATTGATCTCAGTATGGACTCGTCCTCATTGTGTTTCAAGGGCATTCTTGAACAGCTGACACAACGCCCGCGAGGGTGATTGTTGGTGAGCGGAGGGGATAGTCGACCGGGATTTACAAGAGCAATGGTTTAAGGTTGCAAAACAAACATCCGTCAGGGCGTGGGGGGGGGGCACACAGGCCACACCGGTGCTGAGGTTGCCTTCCTTCGTCGTCCTCACCTGCCGCTGCGCTCCGCTTGCCATGCCAATCCATTACAACCTCACCTGGGGCCCGACGCAGCTTTGTCGTCAGCTGTCGTTGTCACTAGGGGATGTGTGTCAAGTGTTCACTCCTCTCTCTCTCTCTCTCTCTCTCTCTCTCTCTCTCTCTCTCTCTCTCTCTCTCTCTCTCTCTCTCTCTCTCTCTCTCTCTCTCTCTCTTTTCCTTGCATCACCAGCACCACCCTCCCCCAATCCTTCCCCTTTATTCCTGGTATACAGTAGATGCTTCAAGCATTTCTCCACCCACCTCCCCTCCTGCTAGCTCAGCTGCTGATGAGCCCCACACAGGACCACGTCCCTGGACTCCCCTTTATTACCATATCATGAGATGTGCCCTAGGCGTGTAGCAATGCAGGCGTGCTGCCTGTGTCTTTAAGAGAGAGAGAGAATATAATGAGTAACGGGGAGGAAATAAGGCATGGAGCGAGCAAGCGAGAGAGAGTGGGAGTGTGAATTTATCATGGGCAAAATGTGTGTTTCATTCTTGGTGGTGTGCTGAGCATCCCTGCACTGGCATGCACAATCTACCCAGACTCACACTGATGAAGAGTACGCCCTCTCTCTCTCTCTCTCTCTCTCTCTCTCTCTCTCTCTCTCTCTCTCTCTCTCTCTCTCTCTCTCTCTCTCTCTCTCTCACTCTCTTGCTCTCGCTCTCTCTCTCACACACACTCACTCTCATCCTCTCCCTCACACACAAACACACACTCGCTGCACGTGCTCGTGGTCTCACACGCGCAGTGCTGTCAGGAGCGCCGCCGCTGGACCACAGCCATCTCGCGAAGGAGGTTTCCAGCAGAGGGAAGAGAAAAGCCAGAGCGAGAGCGAGACAAAGGGAAGGAGGACGGTAGAAGGAGAGGAACGAATAGGAGCGCGGGGACCGGCACGAGGAAGGAGAGACCCGGCGCTTTGTGAAGACCAGAAAGCGAGGAGGGAGGAGGAGGAGAGAGAGAGAGAGAGAGGAGAAAAAAAAGAGGAGGGGGAACAGGAAACGCGATCACTTTCAGCTGCAGCGGTCCGTGTCGCAGCATGGGCAATGCACCATCCCAAGGCATGTCAACCCTTTTTTTCTCTTTGCATACTTGTGCAGCAGGTATCTTGTTTGATTCTGCGTGTTGCGCCACCCGACCAGCCGGCTCTCCTCCTGTTACGCTCTGTGAGAGCTCAGGGATGGGGGTTGGGCTGAGGGCTCGAGGAGCGCGGCGTCGCTCGAGGAGAGAGGGATGCTGCTAGGGAGCATCGGTTAGTGGGCAGCGGGTTTGGGAATGAGAGGCTGGAGGATGAGGGGCTGGGAACGCTGGGTGGAGGCACCATTTGTTGAAGCAGCAAGAAATAGGAGGGGTGGGTGTGTGTGTGTGGGGGGGCAGAAGTACCATCAGTGAAGCAGGTGGTGCTGGTGTGTGTGTGTGTGTGTGTGTGTGTGTGTGTGTGTGTGTGTGTGTGTGTGTGTGAGTGAGAGAGAAGGTGTGATTGTGCTTCCCAGTGTGTGTGTGTGTGTGTGTGTGTGTGTGTGTGTGTGTGTGTTGGAGAGGTGGTTGCCTCTGTCAACCACATGGAAGACCTCTTGGAAGTGAGTGTGTGTGTGTGTGTGTGTGTGTGTGTGTGTGTGTGTGTGTGTGTGTGTGTGAAACAATAAGATGGAGGAGAAATAAAGTAAGACAAATAGAATAATTGGTAGATGTAACGATAGGGTACTAGGCAGCGTTGCCTTGAGTGAATGGGGGATGGTATTGTAAATGGATTATTGGGTGGGTCAACTCCTTCATGTGATGCTCTCTCTATTCCCTCCGGCCCCCCCCCCACCCCCCACCCCCCACCCCCACCCCTCTCACTCTCTCTCTTTTTTTCTTTCTTTTCTTTTAATCTCTATTTCATTCTCTTTTACAATCCCTCTGTTTAAATACCAGTTGCAGGCTTTGCAGCTTGTAAACGAACCCGACGGTCTCTGTGATTCCTGGTGAGAGGCTGGCGTGTTTGCTGCTAGATGTACACATGCATGCATATTATTCTAATATTTCTGCATTGGCTCTACCGTACACTGGTGTCCGTGTGTGACACCTGTGTTCCAGTGAAGAGGGAGTGTAACAATAAGAAAGATGAGAGCAAAACGTACTGCTGGGGATCGGAAAAAAGGCGTATCTGACGAGCAACAGAGGAAAAGTGTCTTCTGTCAAGATGCAAAGAAATAAAGAGAGACGGGGGCGAACGCTCACTTTCAGAGAGAAAGGGCAGGGAATTCATTCATCAACATTCATCTCCTCCTCTATCTCTCCATCCTCCCTCACCTATTTCTCCCTCTGTTCTTCCTCCCCTCCTCCTCCTCCTCCTCCTCCTCCTCCTCCTCCTCCTCCTCCTCATCCCTTGCTTGCCTCTCACCCAGGGACAGTCTGTTAGCTAGCGGGTAGAAGGAGAGGGCGGTGGTGGTGGTGGGGGGGGTGAGACGAGAAAATAATGGATATGAAAAAGGGTGAAAGAATGAAAGGAAGTGTGAAAGGACAAAAGGCAAAGAAATGGTTGGCGCGTAGATGGACAGGTAAGTGTCGGCGCTGAGGTTCTGGCGGCGGCTTCATTCTTTTTTTTTTTGAACGGTGCTTGAGTGTGTAAATGAGGCCATTACTCGGATGATTGCGAGGGCTCAACAGTGGAATAGCAAACAGCTCTTTAAGCCCGTTTTTGTTTGTGAGCTTTCTTCTCAGAACGTGTTGGCTGTAGAATATTGATGTCCTCAACTTCTCCGGTGAGTTCTCGGCCGCCGCGTTGGATGACCTTCTTATTTCTCCAAGAGGCTTGGAGGCTCAGGTGAAGGCAGACACGAGCTGCAGCGTCACGAGACCTTTTTGCTCCCGCCCGAGGTCTGCGTGTCTGTCGGATTCCTTCTTTCGCTTTATCACCGTAAAGCTCGTCCTCGGAGTTCTGTCTCAGAGGGATTGACGTGGATTTAGGCTGAATATTCGGCCTTTTATTCTGAAAACACAGAATGGAGTTGCCTGAATGTTGAAGCGATGAGTTTTCGTTTCCTATCGAAGCACAACAGCTTTCAACAACGTGCTGGAACAAAAGACGTGTAGCTGTATGGACCTGCGGTATTCAGGACGGCCTCTGCTGCTGGTGGGACTAATTGAACTTTAATGCAGCCAAATGCTAATGTGTGGGCTGTGCATTCAGGCCACCGAGCGAGCCAGGACCAGGCTTAGCGTTGCCAAGTTGGCCAGTAAAGAAGTATACCTTTTTTATTTTTTTTTATTCCATAGTCACCATTCAAACCGCCGCCCGTCACGACACACAGAAGCATCTTTATAAGCCCGTTAAGAGTTGTGCCCGTTCACACCCATAGGCTAAACCCGTGAAGAATAGATTAAGCAGAGCCAGGCTTTAAGCCCAGTATTAGCCCGCTGCAGAGCCAGCGCTTATCGGCGACGTCGCCATTGTGCGGAGACGGCAGATCCCGGCAGCTTTATGCCGCCATCGCCACGCCGAGTGTGTTCAGCCGAGGTTTATGTCGACCAACGCGCGACGTCGGCCCGTCTGCCGATCCTCTCTGTCCTGCTGTGACGAGAGATGACGTTACGCCGGCACAGGCGGTGATGTGGTGGAGGATGGGATGCATTGGCACGGTAACGCGCTGTGATTTACTGACTGTAAACGGTAACATTTGGACAAAGAGTGAAAGTGCTCTGTGAGGTAATGGGATGACCTCCTCTGGCTTGCTGTGTCCTCTGTGATACGCCTGGATTTAATCACAGGAAATGTAGTGGATTCAGTCTTGGCAACGGCTCAGACATGTTAACTAAACAATGACACACACACACACACACACACACATGGGTATACCGCAGGGGGGTTAGGATGAAGGAGGATAAACCTTTGTAGACTCTAGTGAGTTCACTCAAATTCATTTCCATGTCATAATACTTAGTAGCGAACTGATTATGTGCTCAACAAAGCCAGCGTAAAGGGAAAAATAAGCAGATAAATGCTTTTCTGATCGGACAATAGATCATCAACCCAGCTGGTTTGTTTACCGTCTTTTCATTTCAGGGGACAATACTGTAAACAATAGACAGGTGGGCCGTCCCTGCTTGTGTCATCATGGGATATTTATCTAACATGCAAGGACACAATTCAGCCATGTTTATCTCCTTCTGGTTGAAGTCTCTATAAATAAGGATCAGATGACACGGAGCAGGAGTTTTGGTCTATTACTAAATCCACAGCTGATCAAAGCTTCTAAGCGTCTCTCATTGACGGCAGCGCGCGTGTGTGTGTGTGTGTGTGTGTGTGTGTGTGTGTGTGTGTGTGTGTGGAGCTCAGCATGTTTGTGAAGTCACTGTTTTTGCTCTTACGCACCTGCTCGCCTGCGCCACACAAAGCCCCACGAATGCCGCCTCGTGATTGGCTGATGATGATGCAATGTTTCGTGGCAGAGGAGCTGCATGTTTCGAGGGCATTTTCAGAAGTAATTGACCCTGCTGGGAATAGCGTTTTTTGACAGAGTTGTGCTGAATCTGATGTTCAAGTGAATCCGCTAAACAAAATAGTAACACGGATATATATATATATATATATATATACACACACACGAGAGCCGCACGCATTCTGGAGCGCAACCTCGCATGCGTTGAAGGCGGCCGAGCACATAATGATGGGTGAACGCCAGGCCGGCAAGCCGGTCCTTATGTTAGCTCGGCTCCATGCGGTGTCCTTGTCACAGCAGGCAGTAAATGCACCGGGGCTGGAGCTGTGCAGCCACATGCATGTGTGCAAATATGTGCCTTGCCTTAGTGAACACAGGAGCGAACGATTTAGGGGTAAATCTACGGAGACACGCTTCTATAGAACATAAGAGATCTGCGATGAAGCGAGCGGGACATTCAAGAGTCTTTCACAATTTTGTGCTTGGGAGGAAATTCCTAATGTGCACCGAGGTTGCAAGTGGAACTGTTTGCTGCTTTTACTCCGTGGGGGTCTGTGGCCTAATCGCGCCGGTTATCCCTCGAGCTCGTTAATGATGCAAGAGTTTTAAATATTACATCCATTTATCAAATGTCCTCGTACACCCGTGCCACAGCTATGCGCATGGCAGAGTTTGATATCTGAATAATGTGAGCCATCCGTGTGAATGCTTGTTTTTAATCAAAGCGATGGATGTATAAATCATGGGAAGATCAGTGGAACCCTGTTGGTTGGTCTCTGATAGAGTCAGATACGATCCTCCTCTAGTTTCATTCAGTTGCAACTAAAGGAGATTTCAAAGAAAGGAGAGGGTGTTGACCTTCTGTTTTCTAAAAGCACACTGGTCGCTCTATTAAATGTTGAAGTTATTTCCTTCCACCTTGAACGCTCGGTCCTGCTGCTTTGTCCTCCGCACGCAAAACTCCGCCCGTCTGTAACGGCGTCACATGACTTCCTGCTTCGCTCCTGTCGTAGTTACAGCAGCGGCTCGAGGGCTTTGACACGTGAACGTCACGCACGTCGCTTTGGGGCTCCAGGTTCCAAATTACAGATGCTGCTGCTGCTGTTGTCTGTCTCTCATAAAAACATGGAAGAATATTTATGTGGCGGCTTTGGATCTCTTTCAACTCATTGTAACATAAATAACGTAGGACATAGGATATATATATATATATATATATATATATATATATATAAGCATGTAACTCCAGCTGCTGTCAGGTACAATCACTTCTTGCCAGCCGGTAAATATTGGTAAAACTTCTCGTCAACCTTCTCGTATAGGTGTAGCTGCATCGGGGCAGAATATAACATCACAAAGGGCCGTACAGCAGCTTGTATAACATGATCCTGAAGCGATTGCATTGTGGGTCCGGGAGGCCGATGTTTACTTCATTATCCTCCAGGTTCTCCCTGCTCACAGAGCTGCCGTTGGTCCACAGAGATCCGCCGGGAAAGTATTGCTGCCCTAATGCGCTCCTGGAAAGCTCCGGCGCGCGAGTCATAAAAACAACTTGTCGTGTATTAAGTTGTTTTGTAGTCGGACGTAACAAAATGGGCCCTAAATCAAACGGAGCTTTCTGCTGACTCTTTACTTGGCGCTGCGGCAGCAGAACGGAGAGAGGAACGGATCGGCGCCGAAGTAAGTGGGGTTGTTTGTAACGGCGACCTGTTTCTCGGCAAATTAGGGAACACGAAATTCAACTTTTTCTATTTGTGTGACAGTTTATTCGTCTTATTAAATTGTGGCCTACCAGTAATTGCCCTACTTCCAGGCAGTATTTTGAAAGCAGCATCTGTTTTCTGCTTTAGTGACAGTTGGTACAGCGCAGATCACTTTGTGAAGATCTAGGAGATAATGAGGTAAATATCCATACTCGGTAGTCAGAAGGTAGTTGTTTTTTTTTAGCACTTTTCGGCCCTTTATGGATCTTTGAAAACGTCTTTTTTTTTCTGCAGAAATGCGGTTAAAGTTACAATCTCCAAGATCTCTAAACGCGTTTATGGCGTTAAGCGATATCTGCAGGTGTGTGTTTTTCGTTGATTTCTCCCGGGAATGTTGGCACAGACGTTCGTGATTCTGCAAAAGCGTTCATCAGTCACCATTGTGTTTCCTCATCTAGTGATGGTGACTTAACAGACGCTTATTTAAATGAAAGCCTTTGAGATTATTACTAAACACAGGCTTCTCCGGTGTGTGAGGCGATTACATACAAACTACCTTTTTTCCTTTTGTTCATAACAGGTGAGTCTCTCCTCTCCCTCCACTTCCCATCCAGCCTGTGGCAGACAGCACTCAGATGATTGACAGCATGCACAATAATCCCACTGTCAGTACTTTCAGGATGGTACCATCTTACTCATTTATAAGTATAAAACCCGCCTGTGGCAACTTAAAGAGTGTGTGTGTGTGTGTGTGTGTGTGTGTGTGTGCGTGTAGATTTAATTTACAGTTTATTTTAATCTTGTAATTAAATAAACCTGTCAAACGTGGATTCACTGGATGGAGTCAGTCCTGCTTACAGAACGCAGGCGCTCGACACCGGAGACATTATGTCAGAACCGTTTAACAGGAACAGTCGTTATGCTAAGCTATGCTAACAGGCCGCTGGCTCCAGCTACATATTTACCGTGCGGATGCGAGAGTTGTATCAATTTTTCTCATCTAACCCTCGGAGAGAAAGGGAACAAACTAATCTTTTCGTTCACACACACACACACACACACACACACACACACACACACACACACACACACACACACACGCACACACCCCAAGAAAAGACTAATTAAATACAATCCCAGGGCCATATTCACATTTCTTTAAGCACACTCCCTGGCCTCTTTATTACATCTGTAGAATTATTGCAGATTTGCCACAAAGTGTATTGTTTTAGCTGGTGGTGGTGTTGTAGATTAATAATAATAAAGACTACATTACATTTAAATGTGTGGACAAAACATCAGGAGCACTTTTCCAATACTAATAGTTATTTTAAAGGTTTTTTTAAAGGGCATTTTTTTTTTTTTTTTGTGGTCATTATGGAACAAAACACGCATTTCATTTCTTCTCGGGGAAACGATTTTGTTCCCCGAGACTAATGAGTTTGCTAACAAGCTTTGTGTTCGTTCTCCGTGCAGCCAAACCTACGAGTGCAACCAAGTGGTGTCTCCTCTCGTGGAACTAAGAGTGCTAAGGTCCATCTAAGCCTCACCTGGTGTGTTGTCGTGCAGCAGCAGCACTCTGCGCGCGCACACACACACACACACACACACACACACACACACACACACATACATACACTCTGCTTTTAATATTCTGTAGAAATGGGGCACACAGTAGTACATCTGCTTCCTCTCTTCACGGGACATCAGGAGTCTAAACATAGCAGAGGCAGATCATGTTGCACTGTTCTCCTTCCTGCAAGGTTGTGTTTTGTTACATAGACATGTTTTTTTTTTTTTTTTTTTGGTTCAGAGAGAGTTGAGGTGAATCACTTATGTCGACACCTGAGTGCACTTCTTATGATCAGGAGAGCCTGATTACGTTTCAGATACCTCCCGGGCTTAAAAGACTGTCGTTCCCTAAAACTTCCCCGGAAAGAAAAGCGAGCGAGGAAGAAAGCGGGAGGGTGAATAAAGATGGTGCTGGAAGAAGCAGCTCAGACCGTTTCCTCCTACGTTCTTCTCCTCCCATCACTTCTGATTTTCCTTCCCAGAGCCTGCTCAGACAGGAATACAAAGCAGGCAGCGCAGGCTCCGATGATTTGAGGAAGATTAGCCTCCTTCTGCTACCGACTGGATCCGAGTATCCCTCATCTCATTCCGGTCCCGGTCTCGATAGACTCCTTCGCCGTCTCCCGATATGCACTCCTTCTGACTGCTTGACACTTCCACTTCCAGACCAAAAGGTTGATTTTTCAAACTGCAACGAGAGATTTTGCATCACTTTGTGAACTGAAGCGTCAAATATGTCTGTGCCGCCTTGGGGCTCGGCTACAGTTTTGGATTTCCATCTTTTTGCCCTCAATCAACATTTAAACCGTCACCCTCGTTTACTGTCAGCACGCGTCTCTCAAATCACTCATTTGTTCCTGGCGTGTGGATTCCGTGCTGCTCTTGCCATCGCAAGTCTCTGCAGTAAAAAAAAAAAAGAAAAGAAAAGCTCTGCTGCAACCTGGTGGATCACTTTTCATTTCCCTCCTCATTTCCCCCACTAGGACCAACCCTCCTGACAAGGAAAACCAATCCCCACCTTATCGGCCCACTAATATACATGTAATGACTTGTAACCGGCTGGGAAGCGGATACGGACTTATTATCCCCGGCTGAGCTGAAAAGATGAGTTTTCTTTAGTGGGGAGCGCCGCCGCCACAAACACTGCCTGTGAAATCCAAGAATGAGCCCGAACCCAATGCCATGAACTATTAGAGCGGGGGAGTATGAAAAGGTCAGCTCTGCCCCCCCCCCTTCCCAAGACGGACCTATATGCCACTAGTTCATCCGACGCTGCCTGTGTTTAATGTCTTCTGATCGATTATCTCCTCGGCCTCATCGGGGGAAACCAAGAGCCCTCACATGGAGCGTGATGACATCGGCGTTTTTTTTTTTTTTTTTTGAAGCATCGCCAGCGCGCTGCAGAAATACCCGGCAGGCAGCAGAAATATGAACGCTGCGCGGAGATGTTCTGAGATTATGAGCAGAGAAAGTGTCGGGATGGATTGTCTCTCTGACTGTCGTGAGCAGAAAGAGAAAGAGGGAGGAGGAGGATGAATATGACTGGGTGTGTTTGTCTGGGTTTGTGCGTAGCGTTGTTGTTGTTGGTGGTGGTGGTGGTGGTGAGTCATTTGGTGGTCATAATTTCAGCAGCAAGGAGTTGCCTGCTGATGTTTGACCTTGTTCAATAAGTAGAGCTCTGCTGAGGACGGCACACAGAGGTAATCAGCAGTCTGAGCTCGGGTATTAAGGGTGTTTGAAGGCTTGTCATGGTGAGGACGAGAATCCTTCGGTTTGACTTCCTGGTTATTTTTTGGGGGGTTTTGAGAGCTGCAACTACCGATTATCATCAACTGATTAATCATTTCATCCCAGAGCCCAAAGAAGCTTGTTTTGTCCTGCAGCAAATCCAGAGAATATTTGGCAAATTAGTTATTGATATAAATAGATTATTAAGTAAACAAGCAATAAAGAAACGGTAAATGTGGTCACTGTTGAACTGTATTGCATTATACTGAATGGCGTTCATCTACTATAAAGTCGACCCTTGTTGATGTAAATTGTGTGGACAAAAATTAGAAGCGCTCCTCATTATAAGGCGGTATAATTTAACACCACTATAACCACAGCTGTCGAAAAGACCGTAAAATCCAGTCAACACCTCTTTAAACCGGTTACACATAAACGGAGCGGTACAACCTCGATGGAGGTACAGTCCACTGTTGTATCAGACAACATTTGTATTAGTATAATATAATATATATATATATATATATGTGTATGTATATATATATATATATATATATATATATATATATATATATATATATATGTATGTATGTATATATATATGTATATATATATATATATATATATATATATATATATGTATGTATGTATATATATATGTATATATATATATATATATGTATATATGTATATATATATATATATATATATGTATATATGTGTATATATATATACATATATATATATATATATACATATATATATATACGTATATATATATATATATATATAATACAACATTTGTATTAGCTATCTAACAAGCTGGCAACAACGGATATATTCCCGTGTTGCCAAAGACATTAATGAAAGATCCCATGTATTCACACGTACTGATGTCATCAATTGGAAATCAATGCATGCGTGGAGACACAACCGTCGAGACGTCCCGGCGATTAGGAGGAGCTCCTCCGTCCATCGAGCCGTGCGTTTATCTTCCTCCCTCAGTTACTAGGAAACCAGAGGCTCAGGCGGGCCGCTCTGTGAGACCGGCGGCGAGCGGCGTCGTGATTGTGAAGAGCGAGGCTCTGGGGGGGGTGAAAGGCTGGATCCTGTATTCATTAAAAAACAAAAAAAAGATGCTGCTCTACACCTGACACCTGTGCGCATGGCGCCGCTCCCCGTTTCAGACTGAAGCGGTCGCTTAACGGCGGCGAATACGGGTCATCACGTGAACACGTGAACTCTTAAACTCTGCCGTCATTTAGCACGTTTCCTTTTGACGTCCCTGAACGCCCCACGTTAATAACCTCACTGTGCATGCATGCTGCAGCACCCAGCCACACGTCAAGCAACTCATCTTCCGGGAGGCGTTTGGAGACAAAAGTACAGCGATCTTGGCCTCTGTCTTCTCTGTCGATGCGTTTGCGTGTTTATCTAATGCGTGGTAGTTGCTGTGCAAGACGGCTGCGGTTAGTTTTGGCTCCTTTCTGTTTGGCAGATGTGTCTTTGCTTGGCGAGGAGCTGTTGGGATGGCTATTTGTCCGGTGTGGCAGCTTCCTCTCCTTCCTCTTCGTCTTGGCACGCCGGGATGCCAAAGGCCGTCACGGTACAACATCGGCTCCGCCTTCCTCGATGGCCTTAGGGATGAGTGCGTTTTTTTTTTTTTTTTTTTTTTTTTGCGCTGCAGAGCTGCGGCGGCGAGAAGCTCCGGGGTTTGGCAGCGGGGGGGCCTCATCCACTCCCCACCACCGCCAGACAGATGCTCTGGAGATGGAGCAGCGTACACAGATGGGCCTCTTGTCCGCCATTCAGACCTAAACGGAGTATTCCTTCACTGAGTTGAACATCGCTAAGAATGCACGAGCAGATTATGGTACAACGTGACCCTGGACTCGGACATGGCATTTTTTAAACGGTTTCTTTCATATTTTTTTTTTTTTTTCAATCGCAAACCAAGAAATGTAATGCGCAGCACATTTTAAAGTTGACTCGACACGTCGCTGGTATTTCTGTGCTTCGTTTATATTTACACGCTCCCGGTACATCTGACGTCGGCCTTGCTGACTCATCTGTTTGCGTCTCTCTCTCTCTCTGTGTGACACTTTGCAGGCCTTCAGTAATCTATTCATGCAGGAGAAAATCATCTCTAAATGTAAACGGCGCCGAGTGTCAGCGATAACTCCCAGCGTTTATAGAGATTATTGCGTGAGGTATTTGATACCCATTTATTCCCTCGATCACACCCCCGCCCGAATTCCGATGCCTCTTCAGGTTACGCGGGCGACGTCCCGACATCGGCTCATTTTAGTTCTCACTGACGACAAACAAAAGCTTGAAATATTCATACCTACCCAGAATTCTTAATGCGTCTTGGGGTGGTTTTGTATTTTACCGGCTTTCATTAAGCTGTGGAGAATGCCAGGAAAAGCTTTCTGAAGCCACTGTGGACTCCCCCTTTATTGCTTTGTGTCTTCCCCGGTGTTGTCTTTGAAATTACACAACCGCTTGCTTTTGTTTCTTCCTCACCTTCTGCGTTCATGTGTCAAGTGCAACTTGAGAACGGTGCAACCGCATTTGGAGTGGAGGAAAAAAAAAAAAAAAAAAAAAATCACCCTGGGATGCAGTTTGAAGTGTCGCTGGGAGAAAAAGATAATTATGTGTGTTCACGATCGACAGAAGTGTGTGTGTGTGTGTGTGTGTGTGTGTGTGTGTGTGTGTGTGTGTACACTCTGTGTATACAATGAAACAACAATGATGTTCTTTTGGCTCACTTACATCGCAGGTATTGGCATGCAAACACATCTTGCCTTGCAATGTTCCAAAGCGAGTAGAGCCCTCGGTGGACTTCAGATTGCAGATGTGGTGGATAAACGCTGACTCGGCGCCGAGTCCAGCACAAATCGACAAATAGGTTGTTGTTTTTTTTAGCTCACTGCGTTATCATTGACCGCCCTGTAGTGTGTCGCGGCGGCTCTTGTTAGAGAAACGCGAGCCTGTAGGCGATCGATGTCGAGGACGCCGGCGAAGTGTTCGAGGACACGGAGTCCTTTCTGCCGAGCTCTCCTCCGAGCGTCTCGCGGTGCTTTCGTCTGAAGCTGATCCTTCCTGCATTTAGAGCGGTCTGCTCTGGTTTGGCGTACAGCAGCGTTAACCACGAACTGTTGTTGCACAGCATGCAAATGTGGCTCTGCAGGAGAGAGGTCTCACCTGGTGTCGGCAGACAAAGAGCGTTAAATGTGTCTTTGTTGCTCTCCAGCGTGTTGCTGTCTGCACGCTTAAAGGATGAGAGGTTTGATGGGTTTCTTAGTATTCTATAGAGTGAAGGGAATATATGTAGTTTCATGCATTTCTGTTGGTTGGAAAAAGAAGACAAAGTTATCATTTGGTGCTTTTTCTTGTCTTCCATTATGATAAATAGAAGATCTTTGGACGTTGGACTGATGGTCGGACAAGATAAGACTATTAAGAATATTGTGATTGACCTTTTTCACTATCTTCTGATAAAAAATAATGGATTAATCAATGATGGAAATGATGGTCAGTTGCTGCTGCAGATGTCGCTTTAAGCTCCAGGATTTTGTAATCGAGATTTTTCGCAATAATTGACGGATCGTTTTAAAATCAATCCAAAAATCATTTAATCGTAAATCATAATCGTCTTTTAAAAAGGGGGGGGGGAATTACGATCCCAATTTCCCAGAGTCCATTGTGACGCCTTCACACTCTTTTCTTTCAACCAACTGCCCAAAAAAAACAAAAGATTTTTAATCTGTAATTATTTAAAACAGGGGGGGGGGGGCGGCAGATCTTCACATTGGATCAGCTGGAACCAGTGATTCTTTGGCATTTTAGCTTTGAAAGAAAAAAAAAAAAAAAAAAAGCCTTACACGATTAATTTTCTGCCGATTTGTCTCCAGGGCCGTCTCGGCTCCAGCACACAAATACATCTCCTATCCGCATTTGTGCAGATTTTCCATTTGAACATTTCCTCGTGTATTTCTTTTGTGCGGGGTGTGCGGGTCGCCGTGTGTCCCCTTCTTGTTGCTGATAACGACAGCCGGCTGTGAATGATTCATAGCCGAATACTAATGAGACGCGCTGCAGATGTCTGGGAGAAGCCGAGCTGTGCCCTTTAGGTGTCACTCAGCCCTCGGGCTCGTGTTGGTCACCTGCACGTCTCCTCGCTCTCACGACTCCCGACTAACAGAAGAAGAAGAAGAAGAAGAAGAAAAAAAACAACTGATGCGGCAACTTCTTTAATTCCCCCCATTTGTTCCAGACTTAATTTAACCTTTCTAACTTTGTGTGCCGTTATGGTAATTTATGCCACATGTGCATCGGCAGACATGACGGAAAGCAATAAATGCAGGGTCCAGATTAAAACAGATTAATCATTTCTGCGGGGCGCTCTTCAATAGATTAGCTGTTGTTTTTTTTTTGGGAAGAGATCTAACGTAAGAAGGTCACGGGCAGAGAGAACGCCGGCGCTGCGCAGTGGAGGGAGGCTCGCGAGCCGTCTAATAACAACAGGGAGCGCCGCTGGCCTTCAGAAATGCGCCTCATCGCTCTCCTCCTCCTCTCCTCCTTTGCTCGCTCCCTCTCTCCTTTTCTTGTTTCGTCTTCACGGTCGAACATACCTGATTCGGCACCGGGCGTAGCATGAGTCGCTATTGATTTCTCTTCCCTCTGCTCTGTTGGTGGGAGGAGTTCAGGGACAACACAAGGCTTTTTGTTGTTGTTGTTGTTGTTGTGGCCTTTGTAACTTTTCCACGTCCTCACTCCGGTCCGCCCCCCCCCCCGTGAGTGCCGGCCCCATATTGGTGGTCACGGTCCGGAGCCCAGAGTGGGCCTGCAGGTCAGGACTTTCCACCGGAGCGGCAGGCTGCAGTGAAATCTTTAAATAGCGAAGAAGAAGAAGAAAACATCCCGCTGGCCAACTCCTGGAAGTCCTCGTATATTAAACAGTTTAACAACGTGGGAATTCAGCGGCGCACTAATGGGGTTTAAAATGGCTGTTTGTCGAAACAGTTACCTGACTTGAGATCACAGCCGATGCGTATATATTCCTACAATGTGCTACTTTACCGCTGAAAGCCGCGATGAGCAATCGGCACGTCCTCAGCACTGCAAGATGGAGACTGGAGGGAGTTGAGGAGAGCGGTGCATGCAGGCAGCAGGCTGTTCCTATGGAGAGAGCTGTATGTCATGGAAGAGAATCAGTGAGGCAGAAGTGACGCTTTATGGCACTCTGTAGTCAATACCTGTCTGGTAGAGGCAGCGTGTTAAGGGAGAGGATGATGGCGACGTCGGTTGATATATTGTTTGGCCCATTTATTAGTCTGTGGTCTATAATGCCTAGTTTAGTCAACATCTATCTTTTTCTATTCTAAATTAAGACATGGAGGATTTGTATTCGCCTTTTTCTCAGAATTTTCACACTTTAATTTGATTATTCTGCAGTGATGAGATAAAAAAAAAAAAAAAAAATCAGTTAGTCAGTTAAAAAAAATATGATTTTCATAATCAATTTGTCATCAAGATGCTGAACATTTGCTGGTTCCACCGTCTCAAATATGAGGATATTTAGATCTTTCTGTTTTATATGATTGTAAATTGAGCACCGACCTGTAAGTCGTCCCTTCCTGGTATTAACTTATTCCTTATGTATCATATCTGCGTATACGTCACCTGATAAGGAACAACAAATTCACAACAGAAATGATATTTTTGACATAATGTAAGGGATTTGAATAAGGGATCTTATTCAAATCTATTTGTGCATATTATATGTTCAGGGTATTGGCAAAGATGTATAGTTTAGCAGATCTCAAAATCTCTCTATTGGCAGATATGGAGCTTGTAAAAACTAGGATGTAAGAAAATTTGTGATTTTGTGATTTTTAGAACCACGTTTTTAAAGACTGACGGATTAAACGATCATATTTTCAGCCCTAAAGAGCACAGCGGTCGGTGTGATCTGAAGCTGCTTTCTAAGGTGATGTCTGCTCTCTGAGCATACGGTTGACTTCTTTTAGCTTTGCATGAATTAACATCTCACCACTGTTCAGACCCTGCAGACCACTTAAACGGGAGCTGCTGGCGCCGGCTTCTGCCGTAAATCAGCCTAAGAGCAATCCAGAGATATTGGGCCGTGACACACCGCAGCGTCTCCTTTTTTTTTTTGCGTGGAGTGTGTATCGCTCGTCTCTGGCAGTTCAAGGGTTCGGCTTTTTATCCCCCCCCCCCCCCCCCGACTCTTTGCCGCGTACGCCAACGAATTCCCCCGCTCTCGTGCGCCGAATCCTCCGGCTTGGGATGGAGCCGCCCGGGTCTGGCTTTGGCACCTGTGCCTCATTCACAGAGAGTCACGTCTGTTTTTTTTTTTTTTGTCATTACCACGATCATCATATTACGCTTCCCTTTCTGACACATAATCACTTTAATTGGACTGGAGCTTAAAAAATAGAGGCAATTTAGTGATGGATAGGAGAGGAGAGAGGCATGCTGAAAATCCTCTGTTTCCTCTCAAATATGTGAGTAGGTTTAGGGGTTATGTCTCTGTGTGTGTGTGTGTGTGTGTGTGTGTGTGTGTGTGTGTGTGTGTGTGTGTGTGTGTGTGCTTATTATCTTTGGGATTAAGAGGGGTAATTGTCTGTCTTTCTGTAGATTTGACAGCAGTGTTCCTCTGTAGCCATTTTTGTTCGTGCGTGCGTAACGTCAGCAGAGCCGGGGTCGTTTCTCGGTACTCGTCTTTCTCTCTCTCTCGCTTATCAACCCGCCGACCCGGCTCCTGGAAGCCATAACTCGCCCCACGCCGCGCCTCGTGTCTCGTGACAGAGACACCCGTGCGGTGAAGGTGGCACGCCGGTCCAATTCGTTTCAGTTCACATCCGATTGATTTTCGTCGGCCGTCGCCGGTCGCCGCAGCGTCTTCGTGCTAGATTTAAACTTTTTGTGTTCGTCCCGGCGCCTGAAAGAAAAGTAGCTTTGTGTTTATTACGCTGCAGCGACATCACTCTGCATGATCGATCTGCAGCCTCTCTTATTACACAGCCGACATGGCCGTGCTATTATTGTACCCAAGACATATCGAGGAGGGGCTCTCTGTGCTTCTGCGGGAAATTGTTGAATATAATTAAGTCTTTGCCTCTCAATATTTCCTTTCTTCATGTCGGTTTATATGTTCCAGAGACAGACTGATCACATCAAGTGGAGCAGAACCAGAAAGTGTGATTTAGCCGAGTCCCACTTGTTACACTTGTAACAATAACAGGGAAGTGAAATGAATCTTCCAGATGCGTTTTGTTTGAGATTTTTTTTTTTTTTTACGCTATCTGTGCTGAGCCTGTCGCGATCCGTCCTTGTGCCAAAGTACCCGAACACTGAACACATCACAAAGCCCTTCACATTGATTCCAAACTCTGCTTTTCTGGTGGCTTTTTGCCCACAAAAGCTAAAGTGATTCTTGATTTCTCTTCTCGAACGTTTGCTCTCACCGCACAGAGACAGAGACAGAGAGAGAGAGAGAGAGAGAGAGAGGAGAGAGGTGGATATAGATTTGGTTTTACTGTCTGGGGGCTCTGGCTGTTTTCAGACAATATGTCTCATCCTCTTGGCAGTTTCGTCGGTCGAGCAGCCATCGTCTGGTTCGTCCTGCTTTCTCTCAAAGGACTCAACGTTTGCGTGTCGCGCTCTCTGCACCGGTCCCCAGGCGCCTTTTTCCCCCTCTCAGATTAGCAGATTAGAAGAGCAAAAAGTGTGTGTGTGTGTGTGTGTGTGTGTGTGTATGTCGGTATATATATATATGAGTGTGTGCATGCTTGACTGCTGTCTCAGAAACCACCAGGTACTATGCTGCAGTAGGTGTGTGTGTGTGTGTGTGTATTTGACAGACTGGGGTTTGTGCTCCTCCAGTGTGCGCCACTGCACATTACTTCATCTCCATATGATATGGCGTTCCTATTTGTGTGATTTCCTGTGTACAAAAATACCGTCTGCACTGCTGCCGGAATATAAATCAAGAGAGGCCGTTAACCTCGGCATCTTTCAAGCCGCGGACAATGGCGGAGCGCATCTTTGTGGGGCGGAGCGCCTCCCGAGCGAGCGACTCTGCTAGCACCTTGGGCCCGCCAGCGCTGTCTCTGCAATCACGCTCCATTGAGGGCAGCCTTTCATCTCGGGCCTTTCACAGAAAACCTTTCAGACGCAGAAAAAGGGAGGATGGAAAGAGGGAGATCAGGGGGGGGGGGGGGAGAGGAGAGGAGGGAAGTGCAGAGAGAAGAAGGAAGGGAAGTGCAGCCAGCGAGCATCTCGTCTTCCAATGCCGGCTGTGAATAAGCATGCCGGTGATGAAGAGCGCGGCAGATGTTGAGAGAATGTATAGTGGCGCCTGTGTGTGTGTGTGTGTGTGTGTGCTGTTAGTGCAGCTCTCCCATTGTGCGTGTTCACTGTGTAATCTGCTTCCCTCTGAACTTCAGAGTGTCTTATGGACA
>NW_027176978.1:135000-197096 GCF_023349555.1 Cebidichthys violaceus | reverse complement strand
AGTGTTCGGTGATCCATCTGTGACGATTTGCATTTGCAGGATCATCGTCTGGAGCGCATGGAGGCGATGGAGAAGCAGATAGCCAGCCTTACTGGCCTGGTCCAGAGTGTGCTGACCAGAGCGCCAGACAGTGACAGCACGTAAGACCCTCCATTATACCCCATTAACCCTCCAAAACTCACAGATACAGCTTCAGGTCAGACACACGGGCAGCATTATCGACAGCAGCGGCAGCAGGCTATTATCGGAGCCATTACCTTGTGTGAGTACGTAGCACTGAGCGTTAGCTACAGGGCACAGTGCTATTGATTCATGCCTTGATGCATAGAGATGTGTAGCTTTTCACTAGATTTTGAGGTTTACACCTGGAACGGTGTTATCGCGGCGCTTCAGCCTCATGAACACGAAGATAACTTTGTTAGCGTCCGGTAGTGGTGCCGTTAGCGTTAGCACTGTAATTGCCTTGCCCTGTGGCCGTTGATCCCTTAGATGCGGCCTGCTGCGTCTCTGCATGATGGCGGGCTGCCCTCCGGACCAAGGGACGGAGTTCTCACGGACATTACCTTTCTCTTCCAGCGAGAAGACCGAAACCAACAGTGACGGCTCCGCCACTGGAAGTGAGTACAGCAGCGGGATTGTGACCCGTGTTAGCAAACCGTTACCTGCCTTCTTGTTTACTCGCACCACTGATCACTTTTTTTTCCCTGAAATCAATGCGCCGCAATTTAAAGGGGACGATGGCCACAAACAAGCAGTGATGGCGACCTCCTGGTTTACAGGGTTTATTTGCAATTCTGCATAGTTGCCTTGTAGTTCTGGTTCCAGTTTGCATTCACACTGCTTTTGAACTGGAAGTTAAACAGACTGACAGGTAACTCATGATTTGACAGATCAGATTCTGGTGACTTCTTTGAAATCATGCTAAAATCTCGTTAATACTGTCAAAAATATTCTGGCCGTTTGTCCTTTCAGGCCACAAACGAGCCGCACCAGAGCTTTCGCACCGGCCCAAATGAGCCGAACTTAACATGCAAACACACCAGAGTTCGTTTTAACTGATTCAAACCGGTTAGGCTTCCACCTCATACATCACTCCCTTCTGTTTTTCCCTCTTTCACGTTTGTTTTTCTCCAGAAGAGTTTCATTCCAAAGGACTCATTCACCATTTAAAATAAGAGATCGAATGCACTTTATAGAATTGTTAAAGTTAGAGGCCATTGAGACTTTAAAGGAAGGATGCACTAGAGAGTATTTAATGAATTTCACCATTATGAGGGTAGTTTTTAGCTCACTAAGCGAAAATACAGGAAGCAGGGGGGGGGGGGGGATGCTGGTGAGGCTCTGACGAACGTGAAAATATGCAGCTTGAAACAGCTTGAAGCTGTTGAAAGGTGTTAAACAAACAAACATAGAGGTGATAAGACAGACAGATTTGTGTTTGGAAGGTTTA
This sequence comes from Cebidichthys violaceus, assembly GCF_023349555.1. Taxonomy (NCBI): domain Eukaryota; kingdom Metazoa; phylum Chordata; class Actinopteri; order Perciformes; family Stichaeidae; genus Cebidichthys; species Cebidichthys violaceus. The sequence goes on along the minus strand of NW_027176978.1, from coordinate 195,646 downwards.
TTTCTCTTTTTACTATCTATGTGGTGGATAGATAGATAGATAGATAGATAGTGAATTGAATGTTATTTATCAAACTATTCGACTTTAATTTAAAAATATATATATTTTTCAGCATAGACTTTTTGAAATACTGATGGGAATTGTTTCGCCCATACATACTGAAGCATTTCTAAAACAAATATAATTCTTCTCATTCCTGTTTCTGTGCCGCGTCCTGAATGTTCTGGCAGTTTTGGCACAAACAAAGCTATTCTGAAGCCAGACCTTCACAAGTTCAGGCAAGGACACAGTCGTCTTTTGAAGCTCCCTCACAAATTGATACGCCGCCAAAACACTTAAGAGTCATTTTCTCTGGTGTAGTCTATAAACATTCTCTCCAGGATCATCATATCTGTAAATATGAACTTTTAAGACTCTCTGTCAGCCTCTCGTTAATTCATTTCTCGGTAACCGGCTCACTCTTTCTACATTCCAGCTGGACGGCTGAAGCAGAAAGGTAGTTGCCATCTCCTCCTCTATCGCCCTTCTTAATTTCTCCTCTCAGACATCTCTCATGGCTCTCTGCCCTCTGTATGGGTGTGTGGTGTTGCTGGGTAGCTGGCGGCGTCTATCCTCACGTTTTCCTCCTGGCTGGTTTCCCGGAGAACAGCCCCCCCCCCCCCCCCCCCCCCCCCTTCTCCTTCTCCCTCGCCCTGTCTCTGTCTCTACTTTTGGAATTTCTGCTTGGCTTTTTCCTTTGGGAATTTTCAAAAAAAGTTGTTTTCGTCACAGACTTGGCTCTCCTTTGTAAATGTGTGTGTGTATGTGTGTGTGTGTGTGTGTGTGAATAACTGAGGAGTCAATGGCCATACTCGCAAAGCCCTGTGTGAAGATAAGAGCATGGTTATCCCCCTGTGTGTCACTACTGAACAGACTAATTGCACTTCTATATGGGTTACTAATAGCATGAGCTCTCATCTCTCCCAGTGGGCTATTAGAGTTTTGTGAAAATGGTGCTTTTTCAGCATTCACACACTGTATTTGTTCCAGTGTGTGCCCAGATTTTCTATTGACGTACATTTCTTGGGCCTGTGTGTGTGTGTGTGTGTGTGTGTGTGTGTGTGTGTTTGTGTGTGTGTGTGTTTGTGTGTGTGTTTGTTTGTGTGTGTTTGTTCCATGTGTCGCGCTGCGTGACTGAAAATCTCACGGGAGCACAGCCCAGCAAACTTAATCAATTTGTTTCCACGACGACACCCCCCCCCCCCCCCCCCCCGGTGACGCTCTGTGTCCCCCCGCTCTGTGATTGGCAGCTCACACGCCGTCGGCTCCTCTGGCTCTGATGCCGCCGCCGCCTTCCAACACGACGCCGGTGAACAGCGCCGGGCGCCTGAAGATGCAGCTCCACCTGCACGGCCTGCAGCAGAACGCCACCGACCTGCGCAAACAGCTCGGCAGCTGCGCAAAATCCAGGTACAAAGTATATCCCATCGAGAGAAAATATTTCTGTCTATTCAATATTAGAATTTTCTGAATGCAGTCGTCAGTCTATGATGTCGGATGTATGCTGTAAAGTATTTCGACACACACACGCTCTGTATGCAGCAATCGCCGGCTTTGATGTTTATTTGATCTTCTCTTCAATACTACAACCCACAGTAAATAACACCTGCAGGTTCACATAGCTGTACTGCGTGACACATTGAGGTCATTATACCTTTTGAGGATTTATGATAAAATAGAATGAGTGGAAGATAAGAAGCTACAGAAATACAAAATGTCACGACGGATTCGGAATCCCGATTTAAATGCCACAAAAGTTAACCTAAAATTGTGGCGACGGCGTCCTCGTTTACTCCGTCTTATCTGTGATGCCGGCGTTTGCCGCGGCTACAGCAGGAAGAGACGGGGAAGTTAAACGCTCTCGGCGGCAGAGAAGAAGAGAAAGGAGAGGTAATGGGAGCGACAGATGATGGCCACGCAGTGCTTTTACTTGTTCCCTGAACAGCAGTCACACGAGCTTCCTGAAAAGGCTCAGCAGTGAGAGAGAGAGAGAGAGAGAGAGAGAGAGAGAGAGAGAGAGAGAGAGAGAGAGAGAGAGAGAGAGAGAGGAGAGGAGAGAGAGAGAGAGAGAAACAATGGAAGCGGTGCTTGTATCCCGTACCTGTATGTGACCTCTGCACCTGTACGGATGCCCATGGCGACGGATAGCGGCTTGAATTCTACATGCTGCTCATGAATCATTCAGAGACAGTGAGCAGGAGAGACAGGCAACCGGGAGAGAGGGAGTAAAACAAATAATCAATGAATTTTATTTTTCTGTATATATTATATTTTGTTTAAATATTTTATCACACTCCCTGTGTTTGGGCGCGATGCATCGGCAGCATCAGTACTGGTGGGTATAGCTGAGGGAATACTGGGTCATTTTAACACGTCGGCGTCCCGTCTAACCTCCTGGAACATAAGGCCGATCAATTATTCAGTTTTTCTTGCTTACCAGGTGTTTTTCCATCGCAGGGAGTTGTATTACATGCAGTCGTCCCGTAGAATATTCCATTCAGAACACGGAGAGGGAGCCGAGTTCACGCTCACCGATTCTGTCCGTGGACAGCCTTCGTTCTCCTCGGGGCAGCCCCGGCTTTCTGTGTTAGGAGAAACATTACAGGCTCACACACACACACGCACACACACACACACACACACACACACACACACACACACACACACACACACACACAGAGAACTGCTTGCTGGCAGTGCTTTTAAGGCGGAAGACTCACAAAGCAGTCTGATGCCATGGTTGCTGGATGATACATAAGCAGTCAGAGCAAAATGTTCTTGTGGCAGAGGACGGTCGCAGAGTGACAACAAGAGGCCTCGGCCTTCCCTCAGTTAGTCCCTGTGAATCACTGAGGTCTGTTTTGGAACGCCTCAGGCGACCACGATACTCCTCTTCGTTGTCCCGTTGTTACGTTAAAGTATTCTCACCAGGGTGACGTTGATAAAATAGTCGCGGAGTGAGCGAAGAAAGAGCAATATTTAATCTCTAACATTTGTGTTTGAATGCGCGTGTGTGTGCGCAGATGGAGACCAAAATTCGGTGCGAACTCTGCTGAAGCGGACGGAGGCGGAGCTGAACGTGCGCGTGGCCGACGCCCTGAGGAAGCAGGAGGACCCTCTGCAGAGACAGCGCCTCCTGGTGGAGGAGGAGAGACTCAAGTACCTCAACGAGGAGGAGCTCATCATCCAGCAGCTCCAGTCAGTGACAGCATGATAACGTCTTTAGCTTTTTTTTTGTTTGTTTTTTTAAATTAATAACCATTCAAACATTAGTCATCAAAAGAAACATGTACGCGCTTGAATTGAATAGAATGTGTGTGTGTGTGTGTGTGTGTGGTATATATATATATATTATATATATATATATATATATATATATATATATATATACATTTATCGCATATTTCATAATTGCTTCAACGTGACAAAGTTCATATCTGTTTTCATAATTAGAAGAGTCGCAGGGCGACGCCGCGATGGGATGAAATTGTCACTGTAATTAAGCCCGGCATAGAGCAAGATGCTTATTAAGATCTGAGGCACGAAACGGTCCAGCAACTAATTGAAGTGACTGCAAAAAGCAGAGTGGAGAGCTACCTTGAGATTTAATAATCAAGATAAGTTGCATCTGTCTCACATGTGGAAATGTTCCGCTGGTAATAAGTCCTGGGTCTCACTTCCTGGATCTCAGTCCGAGCGGCGCTTTTGATTGCGGACTAATTGGTTGAACTGTTAGTCGATCTCTGCTAATCAATGTCGGTTATTCAGCGCGGCTAATGGCCAATTTATGTTTTGGTTAATTATACATGGAGCTTTCATTCATTACATAACTTAAGGCGGATTTATATGACTTGAGGCGGAGCAGACCAGACGTTCGTACGGATTCTGTATTTTAAAAGTTTTGAGCGCCCGTCCACCCTCCTCCGGTTCAGCTGTGCAGAACCGTTGCTCCTCCTGCCAGTTGATCGAGAGACAGTTTGTTGGCAGAGGTTTTACCGAAACTCTTTTTAACGGCATAATCCTCCGGTAGATATTCAGTGAAATCTTAAGTCGTAGCAGAGGAATCCCTGGTGTTCAGCCTTCTGTCTGTTCCATCCCAGCGACCTGGAGAAGTCAGTGGAGGAGATCCAGAAGGAGTCGTCTGTCAACCACAAGCTGGTGACGGTGCAGGAGCTGGAGGAGAAGGCCACTCTTCTGAGAAAGCTGGGAGAAACACTCACGGAGCTGAAAAGTGAGTCATTTCACGTTCTGTGCACAACACAGAAACCAGTTTTTTTACTCAGACAGTTTATAAAGCACTGATTAGATGACTGACCATTTACAGTAGTTCAAAAACCGTTTCATTCGATTAACTCAAAAGGCTTTTGACGAGAGGAATTGACTTGTTTGGGGGTTTGGTTTCTCGTGTTACTTCTCTTCTTTCTCCCGCAGATCAGTTCCCAGGCCTGCAGAGTAAGATGCGGGTGGTGCTCAGGGTGGAGGTGGAGGCCGTCAAATTCCTGAAAGAAGAGCCGCACAGGCTCGACGCCCTTTTGAAACGCTGCAAGTCTATAACCGACACCCTCGCCACCATGCGCAAGTACGAACCTGCTCAGTACCTTCATGCTTTATGAAGAGAAGCTGAATTTAAGGATTCTTAAAGACTCGTCCATCTTTAAGTCAACGTGCGGACAGTTTTGAAGTAATACTGATGGAAGTGCTTTTGTGCGATGCATTCTCACGTGGTGACACTCATAGTGAAATATGTCCGACATTAGCCGACGCGAAAAAACGCACCCATTTATAATTTGCGGAAGGCTTTTCCATTTGTACCTCGGCCAAAGAGATGATGTTTTCGCCCCTCCTTTGTTTGCGAGTCAGCAGAACATTATGGATTTTCTTAAAACGTGGTGGACAGACGGGCCTCGGACCGAGGACAAATTGATTAGATATTGCTGTTAAATCGGATTAGATATTTCCGCCATTAAACATTTATTGTTTTAAGCCAAAAGCTCTTAAAACCAGCAGAGACAGAGAGATGATTTACAGTCATAATGTGTGCGTGTTAGTCCTGGAGGCTGCACTGAAGCATCGAGCGTTAGAGTGACCACATGACTTCATGGGTAACACCCTCATGAAGGCTCTTTTCAGCCACATGAATAAATACTTTTTCATTTTACTTGGGACTTTTAAAATGTGCCCTTCAGCATTCTGTCGTCTATCTCCTAATCAGCCGTGTGTCTGAAAAAAAAGCATTTTCTGGTTTAATTAACCTCACTGATCAGAAGAGCTTTCAAATTCAGTTTTTCTCTCATATTTGTGGATGAAAGAGAGAATTGGTGGAGGTTTCCAAAAAAAAAAAAAATAATAATATTTTTGGCATTCAGCAACAATTGTTTTCACTTGAAGTCATGGATTATTCATGTTTGTGTTACATTTCAAAGAGCTGTTTAATGAATTCATCTTCCGTGTCTTAATTAACCAGACAAGCCAATGAGGGCGTGTGGAAGAAGCAGGAGGACTTCTCCAGTCCTTCATCAAAGCACAACGACGACTTGCGAAAGTTTTCGGACTTCGACATCTCCACCAGCCCACAGCTCACGATCAATGATCTCGGGGGAGGCAACAGCCTGTCCAACTGGAGCCCCCACTCCAGCCTCAGCCGAGGCCACGGGTCCCTGTCCGGTCCTCACAAGGACAATCATCCTCCCGTTCCCCACAAGGGCAAAGCCCTGGAGGAGCTGGAACGCCGGGCTTTAGCTGACAAGGCGCTATCCGTGGAGGTCCGACTGGTAGGGATTATTTCTTCTGTTTGCGTTGAGAAATCACATCGCGACACCAGTCCCGCAGCGTCACATCGTCTGTGTGTTTATGAAGTGTTTAAATCCGTCTCTCTGCACTCCACAGGCAGCAGAGCGGGACTGGGAGGAGAAGCGAGCCAGTCTGACCCAGTACAGCGCCCAGGACATCAACCGGTTGCTGGAGGAGACCCAGGCCGAGTTACTGAAAGCTATTCCGGACCTGGACTTCGCCGCCAAGCAGCTCAAGCCCTCCTCCAACACTCCGTCCTCCCAGATCCTCCAAAGCGGGGTCGGAGCCCCAGACCACCGCGTCAGCAAGCCCCAGCACAAGCTGTCCGGGAAAGAGGGAGGATCCAGGCGTGGCTCTGGTGAGATGGAGAGTTCAGTCAAGAATAAACGTTTGCTCTTCAAATTGACAACTACTGAATTAGAACTACTTTTTTTCTTTTAGGGTAACCACCGTTCATTTTAAACTGAATCCAATTAGTTTGAAAATAGTTTTACAAGCCCTGCAGATCATCAGATTTTCTCACGTGTTCCCGAAACTGAAATAAAACATTTGAACATTTTTTTAAAAAAAAGTTGGTTTGTTCTATAAATTCAATCAGACACTCGACATTCAATATTGAGTAAAGCGGGTTTTACGCATATCATAATGCCTGCAAACGCCTCACAGCTTGTCCTCTCTCAAGATGCCCGAAATACTTACGTTTTTTTTTGCAGACGAGCTGACGGTACCGCGATATCGCACGGAGAAACCCTCCAAGTCTCCTCCTCCTCCTCCGCCTCGACGCAGCTTCCCGTCTTCTCCAGGCATCACCAGCCGCAGCGGAGAGCCCCTCATTCCTGGGAAAAGTATAAAGGTGAGACAGAGAGAATTCACAAGCACACGGTCGTAAAAAAATAAATGTGCATCACATAAAGAAAGGAGTGTGCAAACGCACATATTTTAATTTCACAAGGATCCCCCTCAGATGTAAACGTCAACAGATAAGTTTGCCCATAAAGGTTGTTCGTGCTAAGCTATTGTTTTAACAGTAATTCTTGTGAGATCAAAAACACTGTGTGTGCTTGTCTATACAAAGTTGAAGCTGCAGGCTTGCGACTCTGGCTTCAGATATGTTCAAAGCCTCTTTTTTTTTCGTTTTTCTTTTTTTTTTTTGTATTTGCCGACTGTAGAAGTCTGAATCTGAGGAGGCCGAAGGCCAGAAGCTGCACGTAAAACTGAGGAGGACCGTGTCTGAAAACCCCCGTCCTGCGTCTACACCCCCCACACTGGCCTCTGGGGACAAGGAGGAAGGAGAGGAGGAGAGAATCGCTGCCGAATTAGAGGTAAACACAAACGCGGGATGTGTGTCATGTTGACTGTAACCTCAATTGGTTGTTGTTTAATGACTTGGAAAACGGCGCTCTTTTTTTTTTTTTTTTATTTATGTTACGTCCACAATCTGCCGCTGGTTCTTTTTTAGCGCTCGCCCGTGCTCACGAGCAGCCGTGCTCGCCATCGTTTACCACATGTTCAAGCAGCAGGTGCCATATGTCCTCCACGCCCCTGGCACCAGGAGAGCCCAAAGATCACACACTGCTCAGTCACACACATCGCCAACCCCGGGCTCACAGATCACAGACAGACAGATGGACCCCGACGGCTCCTTGGACTGTGTTTTGAGATGGCCTGCCTCAAATTTGATGGAGCACAGAGTCAACAAAAGCAGATTTTGGTTATTCAGTGTCTGCTGTGTTTGTGTCCTACAATTTATTACCGCTTTCAAACCTCCCTCTTGCCTCCCCAGCTGTTTGAGAGAGCCCCACTCAGGCTCCCCCTCCCCCTCCCCCTCTCCCTGTCTGTTAGCCCTCGCAGCAGGAAAAGTCTACCCTCCTGCAGACCGGACCTGTGGCCCTCTGAGGCCCCAGGCACCGAGGTAAAGCACTCCGGCTGACCCTGAGTGCTGTGGATTGCTGCCCTCTGCAAACCTTCTTTGTTCTTTTCACCCCTCGGCCTCGAGCCACGTCCACTCCTCCTGTCTCTACCGAGCTAAACGCAGAGTCTCACCTCAGCAGATGCTGTTGCTCTTAATGCGTACGCACGCTGTGTTAGAGGTACTTTTGGAACACACCGAAGCGAGGTCTTATTTCCACACAAGCCTGCGGTTTTGTAATTGCATTACGCGTCTCAAACTGGTACTGAATAACCATGTGTACCCGACCACCGCCGGATATAAGTGTGATCCTTTGCACACACACACACGCACACACACACACACACACACACACACGCACAACTTGAAGGTAAAAGTAGCATTAATCATTTTTGGTGATTTTGGGGACATTAAAAACTGACTGATATACATTCATCAGCTGTGTTGCTGCGACTCAATCATACATCATTTGTGCTGTAAACCAAAACAGTGAGCTACAGGAAGCTAAAGTTGAACATCTTTCTTTATTTTATTTAATGTGGGAAAAAAAAGAATATGAATTAAAAAACTTGCATAGAATATAAAGAACCACAGTGTTATATACTGTATGTAATGCATACTTGTTGAGTTCCTTAGTATGATATGAATGCCGTTCACAACCACATGAGGGACGCTCTGTGTTGTGTTGTGTTGTGTGTTTTTTCTGCAGTGGAATCTTACTGGACTGCTCCGCAGAGAGAGAGAGAGAGAGAGAGAGAGAGAGAGAGAGAGAGAGAGAGAGAGAGAGAGAGAGAGAGAGAGAGAGAGAGAGAGCGCTACATTTTCTACTGTAAATGTTTCTATTTTTATCTTAAATTCTGTCTTTATGCTTTTGCACTGTGTTTACTATTATGCACCAATCGTCAAGTTCCTTGCATGTGGAAACATACTTGGGAACCGTTTCTGATTCCCAGGCAGAACGTCAGAAGCAGCAGTAAGCAGCCCACACATGTTAAACTGATGCTTATGTTCACAGGACGTTATCGAGACAAACATTACATGCAAGCTGCTAAACTCGCTCCCTCTTCTATCTTTTTTCGGTTGTCTTGAGTTTGCAGTGATCTCACGCAGCAAGTTGTTGGATTGTACTGCAGCTAAGTCCAGTTCGGTGTGTTTAAATTTAAACCTCAAGTGCTTTCCTCATTTGTAGGGAAGGCGCTCGTCTCCCGTCCCCGGCGTCGTGTTGACAGAGTGTTTGCCAGCGTCGCCCACTGCCTCAGAGGATCCTGTCAGAGATACAGCAAATGAGCCTCTAGAAGAGAGTCCGTCGCGAGATCGGACCGCTCATCACGCCGCCTACGGCGCTAGATTTTCAAAAGAAAGGGATTCCTCTGGAAGCCCTCCTCAGCGAGAGTGCTGTTTTAAGGAGGAAGTGGAGTTGAAACAGGAAGTTGCCCTGCTCTTGACAGAGCTGGAGGTCAGGGTGGTGTCTCCCGTTGAGGCCCGGGAGCTCAGCAGGACTTTAGGAGAAGCTCTGCAGACCCTGATCGTCTCACCGCACACTAATGAAGTCCCTGAGGTCCAGCTGAGAGGCCGGCCTCTCCTCGTGCTCCTCAGAGAGGGGGAAACGGTCAGGGACGCCTACAGGCTGCTGCATTCCCTTTTGGAGTCATCCAAGCCGGTGCCCAAACCCAGAATGAAATCCTCCCTCCACTCGGACCAGCAGGGCTCTCTGGTGGAGGCTCTGAGGAGAGGGATGGAGACGGGGGACAGGGTGCTGACACTTCATCGCAGCGGCGAAATCAAGATTCCTGAGGTGCAGCAGAAACCGACAAACGTGAAGCCCAGTGGGTCCGATCTCTCTGCGGACGGCCCATCCAACCGGAGCCAGAGGAAAGCGAGAGATGATATCCGGTGCAGCGCCTACAGGCGGATGGACAGCTTGGAGGAAACTATCCGTGAGCTGGAGAACACCTTGATAGAGATCGGTGGCCATCCGACGGCAGAGCGGCTCTACACCGAGGCGGCCGCGGAAAGCGCTCCCGCACAGGTGACGGGCGGTCCGACCTCGGAGACCAAGAAGCCGCCGGTCCCACCCAAGCCGTCCTCTCTCAGCCCGGCATCGATCCAGGTTCATTGCTTTCGCCCGCTGTGCAGATTCCTGCTCCGAAGCAGCATGCTCTTGTCTTCTGTCTCCGCTGCTTCTCTCTGGGTGTCTGTTGGAAACTTCACTTTCAATCTTCTGATGTCTGCTCCCTGACAAAAATGGCGGCATTTGATTTGCTTTTATGAAATCGAAAACACACACACGTAATGGGGGACAGACAACAGACTTCCTCTGTACTTGTCTGCTCTGCGGTTGGTGCTGGAGACGCTCTCCCGCTGAGCCCAGAGCTGTTCATTGTTTCTCTATCGATCTGTCCTGACATCTGTTTTTTTTCTGTCCGTAAATAATCGAGCCACCCTTTTGTGACACACAAATGCATAGATAATACAAAATATCTTCATTTTGTTCTCTCTTTTTTTTCCCCCCTTCCTCTCTACTTGTTCACTCGATCTTCTCACCTTTGTTCTGTCTTGTTATCCAGCCTCAGAAATAAACCCAATAAATACGTCACGGTGCATCAGCTGCTCAGTATTTAAACGAGCTTGAAGGGTGTATTTTATGTATTGCGTCACATAATACACACCAAAAGTTACAGTGATGTTTGCGTTTCCAGAACAAAGAGTAACTTTATTATGAACCTCACTGCCCAGGAACCTGTATGGAGACAGAACTCACTTCGAATGCCCCTCTCGTTAATATCTAACGACCACGTGTTGAACTCCATTAGCAGCCTTCTCTCAACTCGCCTCCAGTTGAGCGTAACGCAACAGAAGATTAAGCGATAATCAAAAGGACTTGTTGCGCGTCCGCGAGGTGTCTTGACAGTAGTATTCCCCCGTTTGCCCGTTGAACGCCTCCCACTCGGGGCAGGGATGCGGTAATTGACAGTCATCGCTGTCGCGGCGAGTTTTCAAGCCCTTCTGATGTGGAGACGGGGAGCGTTCCCGTAGGCGCGGCGGAGGATTACAGTGTCTCCGCGCATTATTTCGTCACTCCCAACTTCAACATTATCCAGCACTCTTTCCCGGCTCTTGTCCGACGTTTGCTCACCAAATTCCCGCCGACAAGCGATCCCCTCTCAAGCCCCACATCATTACGGTTGCGTTTTTAATCGGCACATTAAATAAAACATGGAAGACGCTGTATATTTTATGTCTGCGTTTGGAAATTCAACAGGAGTAAAAAAGAAAATGGGCTCAGCCAGCTCTCTGTGTCTTTAATTACCGTAGCAGAGGAAGATCGGCTGCTCGACGCTCCTACAGTTCATCGTTTATTCGTTTTGTTTTTTCTCTCTCAGCTAATGTCTCTGTGTGCAGAAGAGGCACAGTAGGGGTGGGAACTTGACTGAATGTGTGTGTTTTATTTATTTTTTTAGTGCGTATTAGAGAGCAACTCAGCGGGAAAGATCATTTAGCGCGCTGCCTCGTGGATCCCGCGGTGAGGCCCGGGATACGCAACGTCAGTTTTGATGCTGCGTTTCTATATTCTCCGTCTTTGTCGTTTATGTTTTCATGGATGGTGAAACTCTGTGAAGCGGATTGTTCAGTCGCATCAGTTACAAGTTCTTGATCTTAAAAAAAAAAAAAAAAACGTTGGTCACAGGGGAGAGACTCGCTTGCTGGAATCAAACACTGTACGGAGCTGATGTGTGTCTGATGTGTGCGTGATGCGTAAACTAAAGGCACCGAAGAGGAGAAGTGAAATGCATGAACATGTACTGTGTGGCCAAGGTCTGATTCACATGCCTCTCCTCTGCTTCCAGGGGGGGAACAGTTCAAGCGTCGGTAAGGTCCTCCACTCCTCGGCCGCCTCCAAACTGAAGCACCTGCAGCAGAACAGCACAGACAAGACTAAAAGTGGCAGGAGAGAGGACTTCCTGAAGATCCAGGGCCAGCACCAGGTACCTCCTTTCTATATTTAGCTCCGTCAAGGCCGAAGCACGCTTGATCTGGCAGCGCATCGGCAGACTTGACACAGTATTTTTCAGACACGCTCGGCATTGGTCGCCTTACGAGGCGGTGGCAGCCCGAGGCCGTAGATGTATTTTCAGGAATTAAAAAAAAAAAAAAAAGTCTCGCACAGAAGATGGGGAATAAAAATCACACGAGTGAAGATGATGAAAAATAGCATTTTTTTTTTTGCTTTGCCCTCGATGTGAAACTGGGGCAAAGAGAGAGGAAATGATCTGTGCCTGCTATAAATCAAGAAAGATGAGAGAGAGAGTTATTTTTTTTTACATATACTGGCAAATTTGGTGACCTTGTTCTTGATATAGAAACATGTTTTGTCGTCAAGGTGGTGGCACCTTCACACACCTCCGTCTGTCTGTCACACACCAGATCAAGCGGGCATTGGCCTTCACCATCACGCTTCACCTCCACTCGGTCCTCTTCTTGCTCCACACAACTACCGCACGTCCCCACGATGCTCCACCGAGAGCGAACGCTTCACACAATGTGTGATATTTAATATATTCCGCTTTATTTATTTGTATGCAATGTCTCATAAACGCCGACGGGGAATTTCTCCAGATTTGGCACAAACGTCCACATGGACTCAAGTTTTTTCGGCCATAACCTAGGAGCTCGTATGCTAATTGTGACATTTTCACACAGATGTGTCGCAGGATAAAATGATAAAAGTGACAGTTTTGGACAGACATGGATGTAAACTGCAACGTGGCTGAGATGGCCGTTATTTATAGCCGTTTAAGACTATGGCTATGAATATTTAAATTTAAAACCAGTTTAGCTGATGATCGTTAATTCTTTGACGGCAAAGTGATATTGTGGTCTCATTATCAGAGTTTGTGGAAACAGATCAAAGAGTCCCACAGAGAGACGGAGGATACGCGCTTCAATTAAATCAACTTTTCATCTCCAGAAACCATCTCTGATTATAGTGTCAATACCAATTAAAACAAGTGATAGAACACCTTTCCTTGGCATAGTGTGTCATCATGACAGACCTGTTTAAGTCCTGGATTCTGTTCATTCGGTCTCAGAAAATGTGAAACTAGAAATCAGCCCGGTCACCTTCAAACACGTCTAGTTGAAGTCCGAGTTCTATTATATTTAATTATAACATTAGAAATGTTAAATGACTGAAGTTTAATATCGGAAAAACTTGAAACAAAAACTCCCTGATGAAGCCTCTTTCTACACCTGCGTTGTTATACATTTGCCTGATAGCTGGCTCAACACATTTTTTTTTTTTTCTGATTTAGTTTTAATTTGTCAGCGTTTGGGTCGTATAAAAATAAGGTAAAGGACCGGACATAAAGACGCTCGATGGCCTCCGAAGGCGAGGAAATTGAACCGTTGAAGCGTGTCAGTCCAGGATAGCCAAGAGAAGATTTTTGCACCCCGCCTGTGCACCGGTGGGGGGGAGGGGGGGGGGGGGGGCTTAATGTCAGTGTAATTTGAAAAATAACAGGAGCAGCGGAGTGAACCTAAACCTCCATACCCGACTGAATTTGACAGAGCGTTCAGACTCAAATTCAGTCTTGGAGATTGCAGAGAAATGAATGTGCGAGGCAGAGAGGGAGAGATTGCAGAGATGGGGACGTAATGAAGCTTTGGTCTCCTCAGACGGAGAGGAGATTGGGAGGAATCTCTGCAGTGCCGTGCAATAATCGCCCCTTGAGTCACTGGCAATCACTGATTATTCAATATGAAGAGGACAGCTCTCTCTTTTCCCCACCATTAAGTCTTTCATGTTTCCTCTTCTTTATGTCTCTTTCCGTCTTCCACTTTCTTTACTCTGCCCGGTTCTCCTCCTCGCTGTCCCCCCCCCCCCCCCGTCAGTCTCTCTCGTTCCCTGTGATTTCAGAGTAGAAGTGGATTCCTACACTTGTCTAATGAAAGCAAAATTAGTCCCTATGTTTCATAATGACACTTGACGCTGTGTGTGTGTGTGTGTGTGAAAGCGCCGCGCTCAAAGGGACGGTGGGCACTCAAAAGCTAATTGTCAGCGTGGGAAGTCGGTACCAAGCCGCTTAGTTTAGCCGCTTAATAACGGAAAGAACAACAAAGAACCAGCTGACTGAAAAAACAACAACAACAACAAACAGTGAGCGGTGGCAGCGCTCACAATAACCGCATTCTGAAGTACGAGGTGCAGCGAGAAGTTGGGAGGTCAAGTAGTCCATTGTTGGTGCAGCAGTAGGTAGGAGGTGTGGAGAGGTTTTGTTTGACAAAAACAAGCACAGAGCATTCATTAGGAAAGGGGAGGAGTCAGTTTACACACCAATGTGGTCACACTAGTCTCATTACTGCAGACGCACCATCTCAACTCGTTATGTAAATACATTATTTTGTAAATAAATTGTGTGAAAAATAAACATATATTTAAAAAAAAAAAAAAATTTTATTAAAACTGTACTCATTATTTTAAAATATGCGTAACAACGCCACTGTCGTGAAAAGTGATAAATAATAATAATAAAAAGTGACATTGTCAAATAATTGACATTAAATAAAAGTGTAATTGGCTTGAAATTGAAATTGTAAAAATGAATGATGAAATGACATCACATAATAATGAGTTGAGTTTAACTTGAGTTCCTGTTTTATTCATATATTTTCATGGTTATTTCATAATATCTTTATTCATTCATGATTGAACTCTTTGGGGTTCAATCGACTCATGAACTCTGTTGAGCATGCAGAGTCGTCCGTGTGCTCCAGCATGAGAGCGGTTGAAAAAGGCCACAAACACAAATATTTCAGCACTCTATTCAAACCTTAATGAAGCACGAATGTCGAGAATCCAGCGCCGTGTTTTCCGTTTCCACTTCAACGTCAAACCAAGAAAACGGCACAGATCCTGACAATTCAGCTTACAGATGGAAAATAGCTAAAAAAAAAAAAAAATGTCTCATAAATCATTTAAAATGCAGTATGATGAAACAGCTGAGCGTGGACCATGCTGTAAAAAAACAAACACTGATTATCATCTCTTCAAATTACCGAGCCGGCCGCCTCATTTGTATTCAGCTTTAAACAGCTCATTAAGGATTTTTTTTGCCGAACGTTCGCTTCACCTGGTGTGTTCCTGAACCCGTCACTGACATCGCGCTCGTGATCTTTTTGAAGAGAAACCCTAATTATGGCAACCGAAAAAAAAACCTAAAATATCAGCATTCTCCATTCTCTCTGTCACAGCTATAAAGTGAGCCGGTTATTGTTTGCGGAATAAATTTGTGCCGAATGTGTCAAAACAGCCGCAGTCTGCCGTCGCGTGTCGTTCAGGGATCCACATGTTTATGCCTTTTTATCATTGAGCTGTAACCTAGAAACTACCCCCTGCCTGAGGTGAGCCCCCTCAGTGCCCCCCCTCCCCCCCCCGCCCTCATTTCTCCTCCAAACTCACACCTGCTGAACACACTTTTGACTGAATCTGTTGTTCTGACAATCAGACGAGCACACCGTGGGTGACCTCTCCGCTCGCCCCACAGATGAAGGTAATGGTGTCTCTTCTCTTAATTAAAACCTTTCCCTGGACATAATTCCCCTCAATGTGACCCCCTCCAAAACTTTTTTTTTTACCCGACATTGTTCCCGTCTGTGTTGTTCTCTTTTGTTTCCTCTGGTCACATGATGACTGACATCTCTAGGGCGTGTTTTGAACCACTTCAGACTCTCTCTCTCTCTCTCTCTCTCTCTCTCTCTCTCTCTCTCTCTCTCTCTCTCTCTCTCTCTCTCTGTGGTCCTTATTCCCAGCTAATAGATCTAAATGTATAAATACCTTCGGCGTCAGCGGCGTTATCAACACAATGACATTTCCCAGCAGTTCAGATGAAAGGCAGCCGGTGCACATTAACATGTCGTGAAAGCCAGCTGGAGGAACAGTTAAACATTTTAAGACGTCACTGTGTACCATCTGCAATCCAGCTAAAGCTAGATGCACTGCCACCGTTTTATTGGGTTTAATGTCCTGCGTTTAGCAATGCCGTTTCCAGATCAAGATATGCGGACTGACTGAACATTGTGGCTTTCGTTTTATGGTAATTTGTTGGTTTTTTTTGGTATAGCAGCTTTAGCTTTAGCACCAGGGGTGGCCAATCAGATTCCAGGGGTTAAGCCTCGACACACTTGTGTCTTAAGTGTGTCGTAATAATGTGGTCTTAGTTTACTTTATCATTGGAGAGAAGAAAAAAAGAAGCAGCATTAAAGGGATAGTTTAGATGTTTTGAGGTGAGAGGTACTTTATTCGTAGTCAGAGTGTTACTCACAGTAGATTTGGAGACAGCAGCACAGGAGCAACGCAATGTACTGCTGTAGACGGGGGGCAGCAGCAAAATGTATTTTAGCCTCCTAAAAAACATCTTTATCAGTTTAATTGTCAGATATATCTAGAATATTTTCACTGCTTCACCTTTCCTCTCTTTAAAGCCACCAGACTCCAGTGACAGAAACAGAGTTATTGTGTAAATTTGGTGAATCCAATCTTAACACTTTAAAACCCCAAAGACTCCTGGTCTGTTTTGGGGGCGTGTCCATTGCCAACTACTGTACGTAATACGCTGACTATGGATAAGTACCTCATATACCACTTCTCCCCCCGTTTGCTTCGGCACAGATCAAGGAGGGCAATGTGAGTCACTTTCACGGCCACAAAAAAAACCAACCCTATTTCCATTTGCCCGTTTGACCGTCTCGTTTACTTCTGGCGGTGAAAACGGGGCCCGTTTTAAAGGTGCTGGGCGCGAGGTCGGGGGTTTGTGAAGCCCTATCCCGGGAGGCTGTGGGTTTGGCAGGCAGCTCCGGCGTGCGTGAGATGAAGAGCGGCCACTCCGCTGCACTCGCAGACCAGCAGTAAATGTGTCGGCCGGGCTTGAGAGGAGCTCCTCGAGCAGAAGGAACAGCCCCCCCCCCCCGCTCTCTGGGGACGCTTGGCGGCACAGTCTCTGGAACTGCAACAGAGCAGGTGAAAGCCTCCCAGCGGCGGCCGTCTAGCCCAGAGCACCTGCTCTCCTTTCATGCAGAACTAAACCCCATAATCCCTAAAACAAAACGCCTTTTTAAAACTTTTAGAGCAGCCACCGCAACAAAAAAAAACAACAACAACCTCTCCTGTCGCTTCTTATGAAAAGCTCAAACGGAACTTCCCTAAAGTGTGAAATACTTAATAATAAAGTTTGGCTCTTTCTCGCTCTTATCTCAACACTCTTGGTTCATCTGACCCCTGCAGATAAAACTTACAAACTGCTTTCTGACGGATGCGTTCTGCCTTAACTTCACCTGCAGAAGAGAGACAAATACACGCTGCGTGAAATGTGTCTGAACAGTGCCTCCTAGTGACTCATTCCAGCGTTACATGAGGGGACTGTGTGACGCTGCCTTGTCGGTCCGAATATTTTGCATTCTTTTTAATGAGTAAACGTCATTAAAACGTGTCAAAATGAAAGTCGGTCAACATTAGTGTGATTTACTTTGTCACGTAGTGTTGCACCGCATCACCAACGGTGTGTTTATCAGTGGTTTGGTCATCATGTGTGCCACACATGCTGATATCAACCTGAATAACGATCTCCTGTGTTTGTCTCTTGTTCTGTTCTCACCTTTCCCTCCCCCTCCCCCCCCCCCCTCCCTTACCCCTCCACTACTCGTTCCTGCGGTCAACCTCACCCGCCCCGTGTGAACCCGTGCCGCCCTGCAACCACCAACCCCCCCCCTCCACTCCACCGTCCTGCCCTACTACTGTGACCCTGCAGCAGTGAGCGACCTGTCCTCTTAAGCGTCCTTCTCCTCCTGTCCACCTGAGAGAGCGACACACATCCATCTGCCCCCCCCCCATCCCCCCACCCCTGCCTTTTTTTTTACTTTTATCAGCTTCTTTCACATCACCAGTGTTTACTCCAAAGTCTACACTGAACCCCAGCCTGCAGCCTGTACGCATTTGTGTGTGTGTGTGTGTGTGTGTGTGTGTGTGTGTGTGTGTGTGTGTGTGTGTGTGTGTGTGTGTGTGTGTGTGTGCGCGCAAGCATGCATGCACGGGCATGTTTGACGGTGATGGTAAGGGAAAGTGCTGCGGGTGGGGGAGGGAGGGGGGGGGGGGGGGGGGGGGACAGTGCCCAGCCAATTTGAAGACTTTAATTTTTCATGGTTTTCCCCTTTGATCCCTGAAAACCTCCACCCCTCCCCCTCCGCCTCCTCCTCCTCCCCCTCTTCTGTGTCCCCGCTCTACCTGAAGGCGTTGGGGACCAACAGCAGCATTGAGCCATACCTCTCTGGTATCAAAGCGGGACTTCTCTCGGGCCGAGCGACCTCTCCTGCAGCGGCGTTCGCCCCCGGCCTGAGGAAGTACCCCCAGGAGGGAGCGAAGCCCTCCCTCACGCCCTCCTCCAGCCAAGCCAAGGCCCTGCTGGTGAGCCTGTCGGCCTCCGGTCTGAGCGCCGAGGCCCTGCTCCTCTCCTCCACCCTCCGCCATCGCCGCCTTCTACGCGAGCAGCAGCGAGCCTCCTCCTTGCCCCTGCCCAGCAGCCGGTCCTCCCCCACTACTCCCACCGCTTCCTCCCCTTCCTCTTCCTCCTCACCCACCACCCCGACTCCTTCCCTGTCCCCCTCCTCTCCCACCTCTTGGGGTTCCCTCGCTCTCTCCCCTGCTGCAGCGGCTCCCAAACCCAGCGGTTGTAGCTCCAGCCTCAACAGCCGCAAGGAGGGTGGCGGCGAGCACGTGACCACGGACCTCGCCGCCGGCAACTCTCGGTAATGAAGAGGAGGAGGAGGAGGAGGAGACTTCAAGCACCATCATGAACCATAAAGAGAAAACAACTACAACTCCTCCCTCTACTTTTGGCCTCTCTCCACTATGTTTTCCTATTTTCATGGCAAGAACAAACCGTACTGTAAACGGAGTCACGAGTTTCCCCGCTCTGATCCGGGTCCTCCGCTGTCCTCTCCCACGCCGTCGTACTGCCAGTTTGCCAGATAGCGGGTGCACAAACGGGGGGCCTCCCCCTTCTGCCAGCTGCCTGCTGCAAAGCTGATGTGGTCTGGATGGATTTAGCGGCAGTAGCAGTCTCACAGAGACCCTGGCTCACTGGGGCTCTTAGTGGAGTAGACGTCATTTCTAGACTGTGACTTTTATCATAGAAAATAGAGCTGCAATAATCACCAAGTGAGTCCAGTAGTTGTGTGTGTGTGTGTGTGTGTGTGTGTGTGTGTGTGTGTGTGTGTGTGTTCAGGATAATATTGCTCTCACTTACCCGCATCACCTGGCAGAATGTGCTCAGAAAAAAAAAACTGGGAAAAAAAAAAAAAATCTAAAGTAGATCAAAAGGTGATGATTGTGGTTTCACACTGTTTTGTGTTAAAAGGGCATTTGTGGCTTTTTTTTTTTTTTCTGGCATCACCTGTGTTTTGAACTCTGAACTGGTGCTATATATCCCCCCCCCCCTCCCCCCTGTCTGCACACACTGTGTAAAGAGTTTACATGATTGTCCTCACGCCCCCAAAACCTTTGACCCTAACATGTCTAACGTGTACATTCCACCGTCTGACCTCTTGATTCCACCACACGCCGTTTGAATATTCATATGCATCCCTGCAGAATGAAGTCCTCTTATCGACAATTACAAGGAAATGTTCAACTTAAAAGTGACGGTTCGTTCACAGAAGCACATTGTAGGGAGCAGCGTTAGAACAGCACATTTCTATTCATAATGGGAGCAGGTCGGTACACAAACGGGAGGGAAGGGAGCGAGCAGTGAATTGTGTAGACGTGTTGAATTTCTCTACATGTGTATTAACCAGTTAATTATGACAATCAGGATGTTTCCGCAGTAGCGTCTAACAGGTTGCTCTTATCACAAACCTTCCCAAAGACTCGAGCGCACACACACATACACACACACACACACACACACACACACACACACACACACACACACACAATCTGTCACACGTTCTGCACTTGTGAAGCCAGGCTGTTTGCAGAAGCACAGGCTCCACTCGTGTTTAGTTTTTTCTTTCAGCAGATCTTGTGATTTTTGAAGTGTGTTGCACCACTGATAGAAATAGAGCACTCTGGTGGAAAAAACGTGCCACACCCACCGCTGATCCACAGAGCGACGGATCAAGTGGATTCTTTTGATCTTCAAGGTTATTCTGATGGGAAGCAGCTTCCAAAGTATTTAGCAATTTGCAGGTCTTATTGTAAAACATAATACCTTCTTTGAACAAGAACAAATATATATATATCTATATATATATATATATAGATATATATATATATATCTTTCACTGCAGTGAACTGATTGCACTTCAACGTCTACGGCACCGTTTCAACCCTTTTGCATCGTTTGAAAGAGGACGAAAAGTTAATCGGCACGTATTCAGATTCAGCTCGACACTTGAAGGGCCTGAGATGAGAATATAGAAGTATGAAAAAAGTAAGCACAGTTTCCTCACAAAGACTTGACCCTTCCTTCTGATCCTGATCTCGTGAATCTGCCTAAATTTGATGAGCACAAAGCTACAAATGTTCCTTGAAGGAAGAAGAAAAGAAGAAGACCCCTCCATGTTTAAAATACTGTACGTTAGATCCCCCAGATATTGCTGTTGCCTCCTTTGGTTTTTATTACCTGCATGTTGAAACATTAATGAATGTGAGGCCTTCGGTGTGCGTCGATGACGGGAGTCGTCACTGTTTATAGCACACCGGAGGCCCGGCGGTGATTCCCGAAGTGTAAACCCGGCACAAGGAACACATTTTGAAGCTCCCTGTCCTGCGTTATTGCCTTAAGGCTGCCCACTGGGGAGGTGATGAGGTTGAACAGACAGTCATAGACAAAGTGATTTCTTTTTTTTCTTTTTTTTTCCTCCCCTAGAATGACTGTGAAATCGATTCTTTGTGGCATTGAGATTAAAACACGTGCAAAAAGGGGAATCGTGTCAAAGAGGAGGCAGCTCGAGGAAAAGGGAGGGGATTAGTTTGGGGACATGTGTTTGAAGGCTCCTTTAATAAGGCCGGCTTTGACTCGCCCCCCCCGTCCCCCCGTCTCCGTCGAGAGTGCTCGCGATATAAAAGAGATGAGAGGAAGGGGCTGACTTCTCACTTTGCTTTGTCTTTGGTGTGAGATCAGAAAAATCAGCTGAGGTTATGCTAGGACAAGGTTCAATGAACAGGAACTGTGTGTGCAGTGTGTAATTAGCACTATTTTGCAAACGCAGAGCTCTTTGCCTTGTTGTTAAAACTCCCGTAGCCGCATTTGTTTTCATCCCAGAGCCTCAAAGACTTTGTTTCTGTGAGTTGATCCCCGGGTTGATCTCTGTGTTACAGTATTAGATCAGCTGCAGTGACGGAAGAACACTTTTACCCAAAGAAAAATGGCAATGCCCATTTGGCTTGTTCCCTATTTTTTCGCAGAAAAAAAATTCAAACAAACAAAAAAATATATATACTTGAAAGACAGTCAGTCAGTTTGTGTGTGTCCGGGTTGCAGCGGCGGCATTTGACTGAACGCTCCCAGAGCTCGAAAAACAATGTGCAAAACTGCGAGCTCGGAAAAAAAAAAGCGCAGCGATGTGAAGCCACGCCCCCCCTCGGGGGGGGGGGGGGGGGGGGGGGGGGGGGTTGCTCTGTGGCTCCGGCAGGCAGGTTCAAAAGCCCCGGGTTTCATATTGAGTGAAGTCAAATGAAAGAAATTCACTTTCCTCATGCCGTTTCACACTCAAATCCATAAAAATAAAACCTCTCCCGAGTTAGATTTGCTGCATTTGCGTCTGGTGAGCGTTCACGCTCGGCTGCTTCTCCTTCGAGTAAAGCGTGAGATGAAACCTCCCGGAGTTGCGTGACGGCGCTCTGCGGCCGTCTTTAGCGTTAGTGGGCTGAGGTTTCAGCGTGGCTGCAGGCCCCCTGGCAATCACAAACACTCGTGCAAACTTGAAACATAGACGTATACATATATAAATATATCTAAGTGAGATGTTTGTGTATGATATTATAATTGTGAAGAAAAGTGTGATATATATATAGGCCTAGATTAAATTATATACTGTAAAATGTCATCATCTCTTCAGTTTTATATATATTTAGTGACCATTTTGTACAGATTTTTTTTTTTTCTTTTTTAATTCATTGAGAGAGATATTACATTTCACACCGAGATTATTTATTCATACAGCAGAACATTTTTATATTTGTTTAAAAGTATCTGTATAGATAACAGTTAGCCTCTGTAATATATATACGCTGAAGTTAATTTTTAAATTCTAGGCTTTTCTTAAGTTAGGGTTGTTTTTTTTTGTTTGTTTTTTAAAAAGCTTGTCCCTGAAATTGCTCGTTCAGCTCTTGTGCACCTTTGCCTCCTTATGTGAAGGGTCACTATTGAGGTGCGAGGGGCTGGACCAGTGCCTGTGCTTAGGGGCTTATTTTGCTACTATCTTTTTGATTTTTGGGGGGGGGTTGTTTTCTGTACCTGTGGTCTGTGTGTGTGCGTGTGTGCGCTTTTTTTTTTTTTTTTGGGTTCCACCCCATCCTGTGTTTGTGATCCAGCTGGTTGAGTTTGGAGACGTTCAGAGACGCAGACGTTGTGGTGACTACTGTGAGAGGTGAGTTTATAGACCCAGAAGTCACATGGCTTTAATGTCCCTCCTCCTGTGTCATGTCTGCATGTGAACAGGAGCGGTAGCAATGTGAATGTGGATGCTCGGTGCAACAACAACAACAACAACAACAACCCCATTCAGAGACAACTCGAACATTTAGTTGCACTGAGTGGCTTTAAGTCGCAGTTGAGCTCAACCGCAGAAGTTGTTAGAACCACGAGACGGAGCGGTGAGGGAATCACGTGTGGACTAAAAGTTGTATCTCTTCCTTTTTTGCCATTTTATTTTTTAAAATAACGAACCTACATTCTATAGTATGTATATGAGACTTTTTACATGAATGTGTGGATGTTCCAAAAATCTTGGCATCAAAAGTAGAAAAACAAAAATTGACTTGTAAATAGGCCGAGTCATTCCTAGCGAGTTCGACGAATTGTTCTGTCCAAAAGAAGATGTTTTATTAATAAACTATGACGATGGGTACAAAGGTATATACAAAACAATGCATGTATAGTCTCAAGCAATCGCACGGTGCAGTCGAGAAAAAAAAACAACAAAAAAAAAAGTTGTCTTAAGTGTTTTTCTCAAAAAAAAAATGAGAAAGAGAGAGAGAGAGAGGAAGAGAAAACGTTCTACGTTCGGGGCTTTTACAAACACGAATGAGATATTATTTTGATATCTGTGACACAGGCATGTTCAGTCTCACTGTGGCGTCGTGTGATGATGAGGATGACGATGAGGATGACGAGGGTGTGGCCCAGAGTGTTGTACGTGTCGCGAGGGATTCTCGAACGCTTGAACGCACCCCCAACCGGGGACGTCACCGGCGATGGTGGCGCTCTTTCCACAGAGTGATTCTCCCCATGTGTAGAGTAGTGTGATATAAGAACAAAAAATAATACAGAAGATAGATCTATAATATAATGAGATATATATATATAAATAAATTCAAAAAAGCCTACTGATACTGGAGATACTAATTTATCGGTGTGGATGCCATGATATTCTGTGAGAAATGTGTGTGTTTTTCCCCGTGAGAAGACGGTCGGCAGTTGAACCTGCCTCCTTTTGTACATACTTTGCTGTGATTGTGTGTCCAATAAAGTGCAGCTCTCTTGTACAGTGGCGGCGTCTGATCCTGATTCATAATGAGCCGTTTATGAAACCGTGGATGCAAACTGTGGACGTCGCGTCGCGAGTCGGAATCAAAGCTCTCACACAAATACACACGAGGTCCGTTTGGAAGTAAAGTCGTGGTTTTGGTTTAATTACTTGGATACAACGGTACGAATTCAAAGCATCCAAAGTCGTTAGGCGCCACAAGAAATACATTGGGGGTTTTTTAAGCGAGATTTGTAATCAAATTGGCAGTAGCATTAAAAAAAAAAATAATAAGTTCCAACTTCAAATTCTATTTACACAACAAATTCACACTAAAATGTTGGCAAAAATACACACTGCTATATGGCTGCTTCTATCGTCTTGATACACTGTATATACAGCACAATTTAAAGCATGTTCTTCCGGTTACGTTGGTACAAAGTCGGGCAACAGAAGTGCCTCAGGTGTCCTGGCGCTGCGCTGGCCGTCGACCATCCGTCCTCCTGTACGGCGTGTTCCTCAAATCTAAAAGGCAGAGCAAAAGACGGGAGCTTTTCAACGGCGCGTGGACATCAAAACTTGCTGCAGCCTTTGTCGGACGCACCACCGCGTGACTCCTCCAGGAACGCGCCCGAGGTACCGTACCTGTGATGATGTCCTCCAGGGCGCCGTCCTTCCCCTCGCGCACCTGAGGTTTCACCTGCCTCTTCTTCAGCTCCGCTATCAGGTCCATCTTCGGCATCATGGGCCCCTAGAGAGAACAGAGACGCGTTTGAAATCAAAGTAGATAAGTAGAAGAGTTCGAGTGTCACGGGTGTAAGTCACTGCACCTTCTCAATAAAACATAAAAAGGTGCAATGTGTGAGATTTGGCCAAGATTTGGGTTCGAAACATTCCAGAAGTTGCAGAAGTAGAGCTGGCCCGAGGGCTTTTCAATAATTCATACATGGTCCGTGTGTCTGTTTCATAGTTTGTTTGCTGGATTAAATCCAAAGTGGCAGGAACGAGAAAACAACCGGCACCTCAGCCTGGTCCTCTCGGCCGCTGGGAGACCGCTCTGCCAGGAGGAGAGCGTGCAGCAGCTCCCGGAGACGTACGCTACCGTCAGCTAGCAGTTAGCTCCAATTTTAGCGAACAATATAAACCTAAAACACCGGGGGGGGGGGGGCCTGATCCCGGGCTACTGAAGTAGAGGTGAAATGCTGCCCCCTGCTTCTTTGCTGCAGGGTGCTTTATGTTACACATCGCACCTTTAAAACAGACAAAGTTAATACATCTCTGACGTGTCGTCTCTGAAGACCGGACCCTTTTGATCTCGTACCTTTTGTACCCCGGCCTTGTTCGGAGATGCGGACACCTTTTCCTCACTGCTCTCACTCTCCATTTTCTTTTTCTGCAGCTCAATCTGTTGCTGTGCCGCCTGTGTTCAATCAAGGACAAGATCATTAACAGTGCAGTGCGACGATTGTGATGGATGAACATCAGAAAGCCTACCGCACGTCCTCACCTTGTAGGCCTTTATCAAGCGTCCAAACGTCGGGAAAAACATGGAAGGCTGCGTGGTTTTGGGGTTCTCGCCGAAATACTCCACCACTGAGCCGTATGCCTCCTAGAGGGAGTCAGGCAACATGTCTAAAAGCATGTAATAAGTAATAAGTAATACATTTGATATGAATTACGGGCTAACCTGTGCCGTCTTGCTGTCTTTGATCAAAGTTTCCAGCTGCTCACTGTTGGTTTTGATGAAGTCCTTCAACACGGGGCTGTCGTCCTGCACCAGGAACTCCTTTTTGGCCATTTCCATCCCCCGTTCTAACGAGCGGATATCCTGAAGGATGCCGTCCAGCGATACTGGCGAAGGGAACGAGTGAGTTTAGTATTCGCTCCCATTTTCAAATCACAAGCTGCGTAACTTGCTTGACTGTTGGTGTGCATGTACCGAGCGCTGCCTTGTCCACAAAGTGGATCTCGGTGTGGAAGTTGGCCAAGTCGGCGTATTTTTCCTGGATGATGCTGGTGATGAAGTGAAGAAGCGTCTGCGAGCGGTCCGTTGACTTCGTCTCCAACAGCTGAAGAAAGTTAAGTGTTGACAAAGTTAGTTTAGGTATTACAGATATTGTTTTTTTAAATCAAGATGAGTAACTTCAGCTTAACAGCATTCACTTTGCCCACCAGGACAATTATGGGATAAAGGTGAATCTAACGTTCGCTAACATTAGCCACCATTTTGCTAACGGTCAGACCAGACCGGGTAAGACTGTTAAGGGTGAAAGCATTAATGTACTGAATTGAGAATGTGTGTTATTTCCCATATTAAAAGTAACATAGTCTCGCTTTAAATTCCAAGAGTAAATGTAAAAAGAAAATGCTACTTACAAGGTCCAGACTCTGCAGCCGAAAGCCGTACGCTGCACCCCTCTTACTGCTGTTCATGTAGTTGCCAAAGGCGAGAACGATCTGAGGGGGAACACATGAGGTGACTTCATCTTTTTGAAATCACACGTTTTGAAGCTACGGTCAGAATGTCTCTTTTACTTACTTCCAAGATCTTTTTCAGTTTGGTTGAAGACTTGATGGACATGGACGCCGCGATGATGGAGTTCAGTTGCTGTGGATGAAGTTGAGAACGAGATCAGTGCGTCTGTTAAAGAGCTTAAATCCGAAGTCTGAATGCGTTTGACCAAACTCACCGGCTGCAGGCGTTTCACCGTATCCGGGAAGTTGCCCATGAAAGTGAAAGTGTTTATTCTCTGCTTCAGACGGGGGATCTTTCCGAAGCGTAAAACAAACTGATCCTCGTCGGTCAGCTCCTCCAGTGGGCGGCCATCTTTCTCATAGTTGGCCAGCAGCTTCATCTCATAATCTGATGGTATGAAGGGCACGAGTATTTCCAGCAGGTCTATGGACAAAGTCTTCTGGTCATACCTGTGCAAAATAGCAGCGAAAGTCACAGCATGAGAGCGAGAACGGAGGATTGCTGAGGAATGCCAACAAATGCAATAGATTTCCCAAGAAGCACATACGTCTCTATGGCGGTGCAGATGGCAGACGGGTTCATTCCCCCTCTGCGTAAAGTGATGGCCAGATTCTTCGCCTTGTTGGCTTCGATCAGGGACGTCTTGCTGGGGGCCTTCTGGACCACCTTCTTCTTGATGTTGGACAGGTCTGTTGGATTTCCCTGGGCCCTGGTCTTAAACTGTTCCTCAAACATATCCATGTTCAACTCCTGATGTAGACAGAATGAGAGACGGAGAGAGAGAGAGCTGAGAAGGTCAGGATTATAAAAAAAAAAAAAAGGGGTTTTCACACTTTTTGATAAACTGTACGGGGCAAGGGGGGAAAATAAAATGTCTGCATCTTCTTACATCTAAGACCTTCTCGTCATCCAGGTCGTTGAATACGGTGCCTGTCACCTGGTTTGGTTTTAAGGCCTGCCAGTTTAACAATGGCATCCTGAACTTGGTCTGAATGGGCTTCTTGGTCTTAACCGCTAAGGAAACAAAGAAAGAACAATCAAACAACTAAGATCTTTGCTGCTACAACTCTGTTTTTAGAACGCTTCTTCTGTCAGCTTCATTACCAGATTGAGGGTCTGGTGCTCCCGGCGGTCGAGGCGGTCCAGCACCAGGCGGAGGAGGCGGTCCAGCACCGGGCGGGGGAGGTGGGGGTGGGGGTCCAGAACCAGGCGGGGGAGGTGGGGGTGGGGGTCCAGAACCAGGTAGGGGAGGTGGTGGTGGTGGACCTCCTCCAGGAGGAGGCGGCGGAGGAGGAGGTGGGGGCACAGCACCGCAACCTCCTAGAGGAGGCGGCGGCGGAGGAGGAGGGGCAACCGACCCTGGGCCACCAGGAGGAGGAGGAGGAGGAGGAGGTGGTGGAGGGCCAGAGGCAGGAAGGCTGGCTGATGGGGAAGTAGAATCGGGGACAGAGGTCTGGACGTATTCGACCACCGTGACGGGCACCACCTGGATGTCCAGACCTCCGGAGGGACTGCGTACCAGTCGGATCAGCCCCTTGTCCTGGAGCTCCTGGACCTTCTGCTCCAGCTCTGAAGACGTCTGAGGGGTGGAGGTGCTCAGACGCTCCCTGTCCTTCTCCCTCTCCCTGTCCAGCTCCCGCTCCCGCTCTCTCTGCTGCAAGGTGCCGACCTGGGAACAGGACTCTCGCAGGCTTTCCTATTAGACACAAACACGGATATAGAAACGCTGCTCATCTCCACACAGAGCATTTAACACACAACACACGTCATCACGCTCACAGTAGGTAATGTTTAGTGTGTTAACATTCTGTGTTGGAGCTGTTTCACCAGATTTATTTCACTATTATTTGTTATTTTTGTAGTTATTGTTGTTGACACTAGGGGCACTAAGCACCGGATGAAGCACTTGTTCAGGTGAAATGATAAAGTGTGTCAATGTCAGGTGATGCACCAGGAAAAGAAATGTTGCTTTTTCAGAGCAAGAGAGGAGCAGCATGATGAACGTCTGCTATACGTGGATCTTGCCTGGCTTTTTGACGTGAGTTTTGTTTTTTGAGGATAACCTTCATTTTTGACATTGCTGAAATTTGCAGATTAACACAAAAGACGAATTAGTTTTGCAGGGATTATTTGGTCATAAACCATAGTTTTTGACAAAATAAAATATTGACCTTGTGGTGGTGCTGGGTGACAAGTTAGAAACTCACCGTTACAATTCTAATTCATTATTACAATTCATTCACTCATGGTGATGCTAGAGGAAAAGTCAGGGAGTCACCAAAGCCATTAGGATTCGTCCTCTTAGAACTGTGAATGTCTGTAAAAACCGGTGAGATCATTGTTGAGATATTTCAGTCTGGACATCCCCAGAGCTAAAGTCGCTATCGGGGCGAAAACGCGAGGTCATTTGGATTTATTTGAAGAGTGCAAATGTTCTCATCTTTCTTATTTCATCTTGAGGATGATTAGATTTTACTTTCACATTAAGATCATTAAAATAAAGTGAGCTGCCACTCTTTTGACCTCATTAACAACCGATCACTGTGAGAACGGCACACCTTGCCCGGCTGACTCATCTTATTAAACGCTGTAAAAATGTCACGGAGGCAGTTCTTACTTTGAGCAGCTCGGTCTCCTTGGTGGCCTGCATGAGCTGAGTCTCAAGTTCAGACATTCTCTCTGCAGTCTTAGTCTCAACCTCCTGAAGCCGGGCGCTCAGCTGCAACACACACACCCACACACACACACACACACACACACACAACAAAACGATATCGTCAAAGCGTCAAGTAAGTCTTTTTCTTCACAGAGGTTCCTGTTTCGTCTTTACTTTGTGGCTGACCTGCACGTTGTGTTCCTGCAGGTCGTCCACATGCTCCAGCACCCCTCCTCTGTTCTCAGCGTCCTCCAGCAGGGCGCCGACGTCCAACACGTTGTCCAGGTAGGCCTGGATCTGGACCTGCAGCTTCTCGCTCTCTGTTTGCTTCAGACGCTAACACAAACGAACGCACACAACAACGGCACACTTTTAAGTAAGTACGATGTGTTGCATGTTTTCTTCTCTTCGCTCCACACGGCGTCTACGCTGACCGCTGAAGCACACTCACCCCGAGATACTTGTCCAACCCGTGGTTAGTGAACTCGAACTGTAGATGAACACGGAAGTTCATGTTCTCCACTGAATGCACCACAATGTTTATGAACTGCATGCAAGCCACCTGGACACAGACGCAACGACAATTAAGAATTTATTAAAAAAAGTCCCAATATTTGTCTCGCAGTTCAGCCAGCGTGAAGGTAGTGCGTCTGTGGACCCACCATGAAGTCGATGTTGCAGTCGTCGTTGATGAAGTACTCCATCAGCTTCTCGAAGCGGTTCTTCTCTTTGCTCACCTGAAGGAAAAAACAAAGGGAACTTGTATTTTAATCGTTGCCCACATGGGGGCGTAAAGGGGGCATCGATGCAAAATGAGTCTTTTTTTTTTTCTTTTCCCCTGACTGCTTATATCTGTCATACATCTCAGCTACACAAACGGGGTGTATTTCTAACCCTTGCACCATTCTTGAAATTACACACATATGCATGACTTCTCTACATATGACCACAGTGCATGTGAGGGGTGGACGGTGCCAGTCATAAGATGAGTAATCAACAAGGGGAAGTCTGGAACAATGGGGCTTTGGGCTGAAGGAGCAACTCTCAAAGTCAAATGAAGCCATCGCAATGTAGTAAAAAAAAAAAAAAATACAAAAAAGCTATTTTTCACCTCTTTGAAGTTGTCAAAAGCAGACAGAATGATGTCATGTCCGCCTCTGACGAGACACACGGCAGCCAGCAACTCCAACACGAGGGCTTTGGTCCTGTTGCAGCATAGGAAGGGGGGGGGTTAGATATGGAAACAGGCAGATGGACGCACACACACACACACACACACACACACACACACACACACACACACACACACACACACACACACACACACACATATACACACACACACACACACTGTGTCTCACACACCTGGGATTCCTGCTGTTGAGGCTGAGGGTGATCTCGTTCACGCAGCGCGGGTGAGTCATCACCAGGTTAAAGCCAGACTGAAAGCAGAAGGAAAGCATAAACAATTGTTTTCCCCAAGAGAGCCGGTGCGTTAAAAGATGCAGAGGGGGGAAAAAAACTACATTGTAGGCTTTTTATAATACTTTAAATCAAACAATTAGTTTTTATCTAAAAGTGTGTTTTACTTCCAACAAGCAAAGTGAAACAGCTGTGGGGAAAAAAAAAAGTGGATTTGTCAACGCACTGACAACATATTTTTAAGGAGCGTCTGCTCTGTATGTAGAGGCTCAATCCACGGTAACGGTAACGATTATACATTCAAGAAAAAAATACTTATTTATAACATATTCCATTTCTGCCAATAGATCCCTCTAAATGCTTCACACTGTTCTTTTAAAACGCCTGTTTCTAGGACAGAAAATGAGACACGTCACTGTCTTTGCTCTTTAGGAGGCACAGCGTGTTGACGCTCTACCTGGTAGTTCATGATGGCTCGCAGGCACATAATGCACACATGCACGTCGTCTCTGTGGTTGGATGAATGGGACTTCTTATGCATCTTGTTCCCCAGAGTGGAGCTTATTCTGTAGAGGGATAACAAGCGTGTAGACGCATGAATACATCGTAGAGGAGAGGAGAAGCTGCTGCTGCTGCTGCTGCTGCTGCTGGTGTGTGTGTGTGTGTGTGTGTGTGTGTGTGTGTGTGTGTGTGTGTGTGTGTGTGTGTGTGTGTGTGTCTCTGCGCTAATGGTTTGAAGTTGAGGTCCAGAACGGCACAGTTGGCCAATTATAAACGAGACTTCCAGCATTGTTTTTTTTTTTTTGTTTTGTTTTGTTTTTTGGGCATCCACTGTGTCTGTCTGACAGCTGAAGATGTTGCACCAGGTGGTTAGGAAAATAAAAAGCAAAATACTCCACAAATGAGCAAAGGATATGAATGAATGACAGTGTGAGAAGTTGAGGTATTATCAAGAATATCAAGAGGAACGTCTGTCTAGCAATAAGAGGAAAGGGAATAAGAAGGGCAGCATAAACAGAATGCTCTACGATAAATAAATAAAGGCATATTGAGTGAAGTTAGAAAGACATTTCATATTTTACAAAGATGAAAAATCTTCTGCTGTTCAAGCAGGGCTGTCACTATGTATAAGAGCATCTGTATTATTCTGTAGATTTGGACTTTAGATATGCAGGTGACTTAAAGTGTGACCATCACACCACTTCTGCCTTGCATGACTCTGTTTTCTGACTGTGCGTGCGAACTGAAATTTCCTCTTTGATAAGACTTCATGAGTGCTCGATATACTGTAAATATATATATATATAATCATATGATCTGTAGACATCTCTGTGTTGAGCTTGGTACCTGACAGTCAGAGCTCGAGCAGCTCTGGTCATCCCGTGTGACGGGGTGCCGCTGGAGCTTTTGGACAAGTCCTCCATCGACCGCTCTGCTGGTTTCCCTCTCTCTGTCAGGGTGCCGCCATTTTCAACACCCTCCATATCAAACCTGGAGAGTTCATCAGAAACAAACATTGGCGGTGAATAGCTCCATTCGTGAGAGCACCATCAGTTCCTGAGAGAGTTGTCTCGCAGTCGGCCGGTACTCACGAGACGTCGCTTTGAGCATGAGACAGGTACTCCACCAGAATATCCAAACCTTTGTTCTGCTCGTTGAGAAACTCTTGAGCCCATCTACAGAAATGAGAAAGAAAGAAATGTTTCGTAATTAGAGATTCTGCACTCAGATTGGACTTAAAATCAAGATTGTGTAAAGAAGAAATAACACAATGTTGCTCTTACAAGGGAAATGTTGAATTCAAAAGCAATAAACCGCACTTTTGCTCAATACTCTGTGTGTGTGTGTGTGTGTGTGTGTGTGTGTGTGTGTGTGTGAGAGTGTGAGAGAGAGAGACTAGTATCTTATGATGGCTAATGCTAAAAGAGTTGAATGCTCAGTGAATTCAAAATGACCATTTATCATAATAATGACACACTGTGTGTTCCAGTACCCATAGTGTGGACATCCTGCAGTAGGACATCCTGGTATTTTTGGGTTCACTGCATGGGACACACTTTGTATTGGGTCGTACTAAATCTTTTTTTCTGAATGCTGGTTGCCGGGACGAACACGGCGAACGGTGTCTGTAAACACAACTTCATTTGTTACCCGATGTGATTGGTGCGAAGCGATATCTCCAAATCTTTAAGGACCTTGGTGGCATCTTGAATCCTTTTCTTCAGCTGAAGAGGGAGCAGAAGAAGCGAGGATCAAGACGTTGCCGCGCAGAGAGAAAGATTTACAGACGCGTTGAATATGTAAAAGGCTTTGCACTGACCCTGCGGGACACCCCTCCCTGATCCTGGTAGAAGCTCCTGATCTTGGCCAGGTAGGTGGACGGGGGGCTCTTCACCTGGAAACGCTCCTGAGGAAGAAAGGATTCACAGCTTTTGACCCCCGTGACTTCATCAGCAACCCTGAGAGACGACTGGACTGGGGGGGGGGGACGACGTTTAGCAGCGCACAGCCTCTGAAGCTATTATTGACCGTGCGCTATACGACACAACAGACTCAGACCGCTCTCTGTTTCCATGCCGACGCCATCAGTTGCCACCACAGAAAGTGTGCTGCAGGGTTGCTCACACTGCATTTGGCGCTCTTTACCACATATGAACTATTGGTGTTTATGTACTGTGTCTACTGACGTGTCCCCTCTGTCCCAGTGGAGACACTTTGACGACTCGTATGTTGAGGGTTATCAGTGTCTTACCTGATCGCAGACTAATTCCCACTTCTTGTCGTTGTCATACTGGCTCAGCAGCTGCAGTTTGTCTGGAGGCAGGTTCATGTAGCTCTGAAAGAGACAGAGAAGAGAGAGAGAGAGAGAGAGAGAGAGAGAGAGAAACCCATAAGTTCTTCTGAAATTCACCGCCACTCCTCCAGTGACATTCAGCACACAATTATTAAATATTTACCGCCTATGCGACAATATTCAAATCCACCAAACCGCACTTTCTCGTTCTTGAAGGGGGTTATGTGCCTACCGGAAGATGACTCAGTGTTTGTATGTATGTGTATTTACGGTTGTCACTGGTTGCCACGTACGTCAGAAAATAAATACTTTCGGTCATTGCAAAGAGATGAATTGACTCATCTTAGAGCCTGTGTTCCTGTGGTGGTGGTGGTGGTCTGTTGAATTTAGAGATGATGAAACAAGCACCTGTAACAAATTAGAAAACCAACTCCACAATAACCCTCTTCATTTATTTATTGGTTTATTTTTTTTATATGATCAAGGTTTAAATGTAGATTGTGGCAATTATATAGACTTTCTGACAAGATGTGGGTGACCGTGGCTAAGTGGAGATCAGGGCCGCCTTTCAATCAGAGGGTTGGCGGTTCGATCCCCGGTTCCAGCTAGTCTCATGTCAATGTGTCCTTGAGCAAGACACTTAACCCCAAAATTGCTCCCGTAGCTGCGTCTACGATAGATAGTGAATTGTAAGTCGCTTTGGATGGAAGTGTCTGCTAAATGACTGTAATTTAACTTTTTTTTTGTATTTACCACATACTGTACATTCCTTGTACATCACATAATACTTCTATGATCCACTCAACTGTATGGAGAATAACCCCCCTACACACACACGCACACACACACACACACACACACACACACACACACACACCTCTGTGGTGCAGGTTGACTCAATCGTCTAAAGAGTTGACATATTGCCCAAAAAGTGCAGTTTCACTTTGCGTTACCGTCCTCAACCTACAGGGAGATGTTTGACTCCTGATATAAAGGTTAATATTCAAATTAGGGATGCACCGATCCACGTTTTTCACTTCCGATACCGATACAGATATCTGAGGTTTAGTATCGGCCGATACTAAACCGATTTTTGTGTGGAAAAAAAAAAGAACATGAATTGGAGCCAGAATGGTATGGTATTCAAGTGCTTTCTTTGGTCACCGGTTAAGTCAATAATTACATTCTTGTTTATGTTTTGCTCTAAGTTGATTTTTATTAAATACATTTGTTCCACTGCTGCAGTCTCCACCAACCACTGCTCGTCTCGTTCACCTGACCCAAGACCTGCAACCACAGTGAGGATGAAGTGAGAAGTCGTTGGTTCAGTTGGTGGGCGTTGCTCCTGAATATAGCCGTATTCAGACAGTGGCCTGTAGTTTCTAAGTCACACCTTAAATTCAAAACAAAGAGATGCAGAAGAAGAGACGGGCGGCTGCGTTGCTGCAGGGGAGTTTCACGAAGGGAGGGGTCTCACTGTGGGTTTTGTGGTGCAAACTTACCAAAAAATAAAACAAGGTCAAAAGACTCGCATACATAAGTATGAACTCCCTAAGCTTAGAAACGGTGTCGTGCACTTCTCATTTCCTTGTAGAGTTGGTAATGCAAATATGAAATCTTGAATTTAGGAAGCTACGGCGTCTCTGAAAATTACATTCTAATTATTTTTCCGAAAGAGGAAGTGAGGTCATACATTCGTGTAACGCCTGTGAGGGCGTTGTATGCATGAAACGGTACGGTGCACGATGTGCACGTCTTCTCCTATGATGACGTTTACATCCACAGAAGAGGTTTTTATCAGAGACATAGTCACGGGTGAATTTTAACATGAAGGAAGTGTTTCCTTGATAAGGATCAATTTTCACTTTTTTTTTTTTGTGTGTGTTATTTTATGTTAGTTAAAGAAATTCACGGGGACATTTGGATGGATGTTTGCATCAATGTTTGCTAATTGTTCAGGTGTTACTAGAGAAAAACTACAAACCTGCAAAGCCCATTAGCCATTTAATCATTTTAACCACAACAAGTGGATATCTAACATTCGTTTCAATTTCTGTCCTATTCTTTTTTTTAATGTTTTATTTACAATAACAGATAAACATCTACACATAAAGAAAAAAACCTATCAAACACAGTCCCTGGATTAAACGTCTCCCTGACTGCTGACGTAAGTCTTAAATTAGAAACGGCCGTCGAGCAATAAGACGTCCATGAGATGGAATAATAAAGGCAGCGAAAGCAGAATGCTACACAACACAGTAATGAAGGCATATTGAGTTCAAGCTTTTGGTCCTCTTTACATTAATATCTGTCGCTCATTAAAGCTTCCAGCATGTGTTTGCTTTATCTGCAGACGTCCTGCTGTTCATCCAGAGACAAAAGATTTCCATCATTAAGCCACGATGTCACACTTACATGGAGCATCATAGAAATTTAGAGATGGGATGGATTTCATATGAATTCAGAGCAAAGAACACATTTATAGATTTCGGTGTAAAACCTGAGTCAAAGCTTCTCATTGATGTTAATGGAGAAGCTGCAGTGTGTCAGTTTACATCTTGTTCGTTAACTTTTTTTATGTTCATTAAGATGAAAACGACCAGGCAAAAATCTGATCTCTAACCTTTTTTTTAAAAGTTATTTTTCTTGTTTATTTCAGATTTAAATGTGTCAGCGTCTCTTGTACTAAACTGTAGGTGTTGATGTGTTAACGGTGGCTCAATTGCTTCATCGTGAGGGGTTTTTGTGTTTTTTCCAACTTGTTGTAAGGCTGTTGAAAGAGCGGTGGAACATTTGCTTTCCGGTCTTATGGTCTCGCTCATGTAAATATGTTGCTCAACTTCCCCCTTCGGGGCCAGCCGCCTCAGCATGCGCTAAGCACCCCGTTAAACCTGACGCTCTCAAATGCAACAAAGGAGCAAAGATGTCCTTTGGTGAATCTGGCAACTTGTGGGCAAAAATTACATCTTTGCAAAAAACACATTTAAAAGGAGATATTTGGCTAACGTTTGGCTCTCTGGACCCACCAGACACATGGGCCTCTGGATTTAGATGTTCTAAAAGATGAGAGACGACACATGGGTAAAGGCCGACATCGTCTCCAGTCTGTGTTTAGTTCAATTGTGTTCTGGCAGCGTAAACCACAAGTCCAGAGGGTTCAAAACACTTGCTACGTATAATAACTTATTTGTGCAGCTCTGAGTCATATATACCTGCATAATTACCCCAGCTTTTACATTAAGCCTCTACTACAAACCCATAGCTGGCATTGGTCATACGCCGAGGGCATAATCTCTGTGCAGCCACTCACCAGCACCACATTGAAGCGCTCCTCCAGCTCCTCCTCTGGCGGCATGGGTAGTTTAGGGGGAGCCGGCTGCTTCTTCTGCAGGGTCGGAGTGGGGTCACTCATTCCTGAAGCTCCTCCGACTGAGTTCCTGGCCTCTCGCCCCTCAGACGGTTCCTGCTCCAAGCTCCCCGCGGCCGCATTCCCCATCACTAATCTCCACAAGTAATCCAGGAGGAAAGCTTTACACGAACCTTTTCTCCTGAGAAATCGGTGTATTCCAAAACAGAGGGACGAAAAAAGGGATCACTCTAAGCAGGCCTAAATCAAACCAAGTGTTTGAGCCTTCAAAGAGAGGAACATCAAGACCCTGGTCTATTGAATCCGCCTTGGTCCTGAAGACAGGCTGGGTGATGAAATAATGTCGCTCGTCCTCATGTCTGTCCTCGCATCAACCTGTCTCTCTCCGTCTACAAGCACCTTTGACAAGAAGGTTACCAGCCTTGCTGGGAGGGCCTGCTGGGCTCTAAGAAAAGCCCCACCTTTACCGACACCCGCTTATTCTCTGCACTTGTTGACCGACAACTCCTCTGGTGAGTGGGTACACAGGGCTGCATGTGAGAGGAAGGAGAGGGGAGTGTGACACACTCTGTCACACAAACAGAAACCGCAGAAGCACAAAAGCAGAAGAGCAACTTCCTGTGCACGACGAGCAACAGAAACCGGGGTGAAGGACAGGGTGGAAGAAGAACACGGTAACTGATTGGTGTAGCGTGCGAGAAACAGGAGAATGATGAGAGATAATGTAGCACAGCAATGAAACAAAGTAGAGTGTCAAAGGTTAAAGAAACATATGCAGAGGTGCAGATGTAAAATCAACCAAAGGAAACTTTCTCTCGCTTATACCGCAAATCCACTTTCACTAAACTAGAGCCACTCGTGCTCTTGAAGCCAGCTTAACTCGCATTGGACAACAACATTTGTTTTGGTCATTTTCCTTCACGTGAGGCCAGGTAGATGTGACAGGTGAGTGGCGCTACAGGTTAGAGAGAGTTGTCCAACAGCGCCACTCTGTGTTTGAAGCCATCTACTGCATTGCAGGATTGCTGCATTCGAAGTATCCTCGGAAATTGCTAACTCCTACTGTTTTACTGTAAATGGACTTTGTGAAGAAATGAAAATGATGCTAATGAACACTATTCTTTCTCTAGCGTCTCTTACAGTAAAACACTCGCACAATTATCTGTTTCATGACGAAGCCGACCTGTTTTTTTATCATTTGTGCACACGAATTAACGCTAGGTCCCTCGGGGTAACTGATTTTGAAATTAGCCGTTGACGCAAGTTAGCAATACAATTATGCACTAGCTGATACAGATGGATCTGCGAGAAGTCTTTATTATTTTTTATTTGTTCATATGAAAGAGGGAGATCGGTTTGTCTGTAACGGTTTTCAAGCAGAACAGAGTAGGAATTTCCGAGCAGCACGCGAAGGCAGCACAGCTATTAGTTTTCTTACGTTCCAGGATGACGGACCCTACAACGTCTCCAGAGGACCACTGGAAAGTAAGTAACTCGTGTTAGTTACTCAGTTAACCTCTACTTTTGTTTAGTTAAATCGGCCCGTACGTCTGCCGCGTGACAGCAGTGACAAGTGTCAAACAGTGTTGTGTCTGGCAGTTGCCGTTTTGCTGACGTTACTGAGGAGCGGCGCTTTGTTAGCTCGACGAGCTAACTGTAGCTAACGTTAGCTTAGGTGAAACGTCACAGAGCGACAGCAGTTAGCTCATTAAGTAAACAACACTCGTGTTACTCGTTTGTACCTAAAAATAGATTTGCACACACCTTAAATGACATGTTTGTTTTTTTACTTTTCTTATTTATGTTTTTCAAGCATCCACGTAAAGTTACATTTATTGAAGAATCTGCCAGAAAGGTGCAGGAAATCCATTTATACATAATTACAGCAGCATAGTGGAGTGTATATATGTGTGTGTGTGTGTGTGTGTGTGTGTGTGTGTGTGTGTGTGTGTGTGTGTGTGTGTTTGTTAAGTGCAAACAAGAGACAGATAATAAAAAAACAAGCTCAAAACAAGTACTATAAATAAGAATATTAAATAATTAAAAAAGTAAAGAATCCACAATAACTAAAATATATATACACAGACGGAATAATTGTTGTGTTGCAATATTATATATAGAGATAGAATAATTGTAGTATTTATATTTCACAGATTTGTAGTGTTGTGTGGTCTATATTACGTTACATTCAAACTGTGTAACACTGGTGTGGTATCAGAAAACTGTATATTTGTCACTAGGAAATAACGTGGTGAACTTTCCCTTTGCTAACAGTATTGACTGAAGCGTTCCCCTCTGCGCTGTAACGCTGTAATCGTTCTATCAATGACTCTTCTGATGATAATCCAGCTGTTAATATGGACAGCAGCTGTAAAGAGATTGTTCCTAATCCTCCTCAGATCAGGGACTCATCTGAAGCATATCAAACTCTCAAACAGAACATTTGATGTAGATTTTATCCTCTCTTTACATGGCTCTGCTGCAGGCAGAGGGAGTGAAAACCTTTTGGTTAGACAGACACTCCAAACATTTAACAAGACTTGGTGTTGAAATTGAACACGCTTTCAGGGTTTGGCCTCCTGGATTCATTGTGAAAAGACCCAATTTTTCAAACTAAATCTGTGAAATACTGATTGAAAACTGCTCATTTGAATTGGATAAACTAGGGCGATGCTCAGTGGGGGTTTAGCCTGTCAGGCAGGTGAGCTGTTGCTCTATTGTCGTCGTATTTAGGGCAGCACGCTCTTTGTTTGTCGCCCTTTTTATACCAACGTCTCAGCCTCTATTTTCTCCTCTTTCCATCTCCTGTTGTCTGGCGATGGCTCAGC
The DNA here is from genome assembly GCF_023349555.1 of Cebidichthys violaceus. Classification (NCBI taxonomy): domain Eukaryota; kingdom Metazoa; phylum Chordata; class Actinopteri; order Perciformes; family Stichaeidae; genus Cebidichthys; species Cebidichthys violaceus. The sequence goes on along the minus strand of NW_027176978.1, from coordinate 156,624 downwards.
AGACAGACGGCGCTTTCAGCGACAGTGGCTTTGACCCGGGTGAGTATCCAGTCGGCTCACGTCGCCGTTGTTTGTCACATCGTGTGATTATTTAGGCTGTATGACGGTCACCTTGTGTTTCTAGCCTCTTGAGCTGACGTGTCACTCCATCTCTGGGCTCACAGTGAAACCTCTCTGGTGTGTGTCGTCTTACCTCTCTAGGCTTCTTTGCTGAAACCACCAGAAAGGGTTCAGTTGTGTCCAGAGCCAACAGCATCGGCTCAACAAGTGCCTCTTCAGTGCCAAACACAGGTATTCTGTTTGTAACACGGGGATCGGTGCCGACAGTTTAAAGAGCGTTTGTGCTTCTTTTTAGTTTTTGATGTGATGTTTTTCTTTGTGGACTGAATGACCTCCCCATAATGCGTGTACTTGTACTCTAAATTCTGTCAAATACTTAAGAATCAGCTGTCATTCAAAGTAAAAGCTCACTATTAACCTGAAACATAGCCTGCTTTCTTTTCTTTTCTTTCTTTTTTTTGCTTCCTGCTTCGTAAAAAAAAGGTAAAAACCAGTCTGGCTGCTCGGTTCACAAGGCGCTCTTAAAACCTGACAACATTTGAGAGGATATCTTTTTTTTAATTTTTATTAACATCAGTGTCTAATATGAAAAGTATTTCCATGGAATCCATGTTTCTTAATCTGAGTGTTTTAATACATCGTGGGACAGATGATGAAGACAGCGACTACAGACACGAGACGTCCTACAAGGACTCGTATAAAGATCGACGGAGACAAGCGCACACACAGGCTGAGCAGAAGCGCCGGGACGCTATCAAGGTAAAGCTCCAAAAGACCGCAGATCGGTCTCTGTGACTTACTGCAGACACACACACACACACACACACACACACACACACACACACACACACACACACACACACACACACACACACTCAAAGGTTTTAGAGTTGTTGTTTTGTTGCACTGCAGAAAGGCTACGAAGACCTCCAGACCATCGTCCCAACCTGCCAGCAGCAGTCTGAGTTTGCAGTGGGAGCGCAGAAGATCAGCAAAGCCACGGTGCTCCAGAAAAGTAAGCTGTGTCCTCATAGGAAGATCTGATGTTACTGGATGAACACTCGGCGGTCAGCCCTGTGAGCGCTGTTTGTGTTTGGATGGAAGGACGTCTCATCTCTGTTGAGGCAGGATGGTAAATAGGGCCAAGTCTGAGCAGTGTCAATGGAGACTGCAGCGCTTCCAGTGACCGTTTCAACGCCGACTGAGCGGTCAACAGGTTGCTGCCACAGGTGTCTCCTGGAGTAGCTCCTCTAATGAGGAGGTCTGTGCAATCATTGCAATTCTTAATGTGCTTTGTCGTCAATTATTTTTGCCCAGATATTTGTCCCAGATCACAGATCCAAGCTCACAAAGCAGGCAAAAAAAGAGACGAGAGTACAACCATAGATATCAGTTAGTTCACTAGAAGAAGATGGAGACAGAATTAGGACACGGCGGGGGGAGAGAGCCGCACTGCGGGGGAGAAAGAAGAAGTGGCAGCGTTTCTGGTGTCTGTGGGGGAGGGGGGCACCGCTTCTTTGAAAAAGGGAAACTTAAACTCTGTGGAGTGAAGAAATCACTGACGGATGTATTTCTGTATGTGTTTGCAGCGATCGACTACATCCATTTCCTTCACAAAGAAAAGAAGAAGCAAGAGGAGGAAGTTTCTCTACTCAGGAAAGAAGTGATGGCGCTGAAAATCATGAAAACGTGAGACAGCGGTTTACAAACTCTCTCTCAGTCCGGCTTGTTTTTTTCTTTTAATTCGTTCTGTAGTCCCAACACGTATGACCTTCTCTCAATAGCAACTATGAGCACATAGTGAAGGCCCACCAGAACAACCCACAGCAGGGAGAGGACCAGGTGTCGGACCAGGTCAAGTTCAACGTCTTTCAGAGCATCATGGACTCCCTGTTCCAGTCCTTCAGCAACTCTGTTTCCGTGAGCAGCTTTCAGGAACTCTCCGCCTGCGTCTTCAGCTGGATCGAGGAGCACTGCAAGCCGCAGGTGAGGAGTGTTTTTTTTTTTGGTGGATCAGACCCAGTAGAACTGGTCGGTGTTTAGTCACCGTTGAGGTAATGACCTCCTTCCCTTTTTGTTTCCTAGACGCTGAGGGAGTTTGTCGTCGGAGTGCTCCGGCAGCTCAACGGTCAGCTTTATTGAAACCTCTGGACCGAACTCCCGTAAATTGACTTTTGGTCTTACTCTGGCCTCTCAGGGTGAAGTAAAAAAAAAATAATATATATACTTCAATCAGCCTCAGGCCACATCACAGTATTTCCACTCGGCTCATCAGTGACTCCCTGTTCTGCGCGTTGGATTACCTCGACCTCCCACTGTGGGCAGAGATGGCGTGAGAGTGTTTAGAAGAAGCATCACTTTCTGATCGTAAGTGTGCACACAATGCAGAAACGGGAGCATGGTCCAGCCTCAGCTGACGTGTTCAGATCTTAATATTGTTCTGCTAAGAAATACAAGAGCTCAGAAGTAAATGCGTTTGTGAATGTTAATGTTAAACGTGCGTTAGTGACGGTGTAGTGTAGCTGTAGTCACAATCTGAAGTCGCCCTTCAATAAATCCTCTTAGATTTGAGTTTATTGGTCGCATTGCTTCTGAAATCCCTAAACCGTCATCTCTCCTAACGGTGCAATCAGCAGGTTAAAAACACACTGTTCACCTTTTATAGTGTAAGGCAGCAGATTTAGGGATCATTGTCTCTATATGTATATACTTTTGATGATTATCAGATTGCAGTTTACTCTTCAATCAGCATTTTTCTAAATGAAAATGATGTAACCTTTAATGCCACCATGATGCTATTTACTGTGATGATCGGTGTTGGTTCATCACAGCGGTATGAACCACTAGTGAACGTTCACCACAGCTGTAGAAACAGGCTCCAGCTGAACGAGGCTGACCTCCACCAGCCACAGGCTACCGGTGACGTTTACAGCCGCTGTAGTGAATTCAAAAAGATTCAACGTTAAACTTTGATTTTAAACAAATACGTCAAATCTGTTTCTGTTCGATAACAAAGAGACACGTTAATGTTCTTGCTTTAATCAAAGGAAAATGATCATTTGTTTACTGTGTTGTTGCTTCAAGTATTCTTTTAATAGTTGGTTTATAATAACCATCTACTATACATCACCATCCAAAGAGTAACGTCAACCTAATTTATAGAAATATGAAGAATTATTGTTCGGCTTCATTTACCACAAATAAAAGAAAAGAAGTGCAGCAGAAAAGGACAACTCGCAGAAGTGACAGCAGTCTTTAATGATGAAAGATGAGTTTGGTTCTTTTGTTGGAGAAACACTTCAGCGTCAAAACATTTAATAACTCGGAAGCAATACTGAGTGAAGAAGCAGTACGACGGATGATTAACAAAAGAGGAGCAAACATGACAACCCTCCAAAACACCACAACCCATAACTACGTTTTATACACTGCGCTTCTTTAAAGAACAGATTTAAATAACAACATGGCAGCAAGATGGACTTTAACACAGTGGAACAAAGCAGCTCTCAAAGCTTTAACGACTGGTTCGTTGAGGATTCATTTTAAGGCTTTAAAAAAGGGAAAAAATAAACCAATGATGCCGAAGAGGCGACAAGCATCCGTCAGTGTTGTGTTGACGTAGTGTTAGTGTGTCTCAGCTGTTTATGTTTAAATGTACCTTTCAAATTACAGTGGAAGTTGTTTTTTTTTGCTATTCAACTTTTATTAAACGAAAAGCCATAAATAAAGAACGTGCTGTGGCTCTGATGTATATTGATGAATAAGCGTTTCCTTGTTCTCTCAAGTACTTGGAACCACCACCTTACAGTCCTCATCCGTCTCCACCCCCACCTCGTCCTGAGAGGGAAACATCGCGTTAACTACTGATCAAACAACACTCAAACAAGGTTTAGGATGAGGATTCAATGAGCTGCTTTCTCTCACCAGGAACTGCTTTTTGCTCTTAGGATACCCTTCAAGGATTGAATCCATCATGTCTGAAGCCTGAGAGAAACAAACAAAAAGTTTAAAGCGTTTTTATTTGTATAACAACGGATGTCTCTTTACCACGAGTCTACAGATCTACTTTCTCATCTCCTGCTTCTAACACTCGTACTGTTGATACCGACATCTTTATTTATTTAATTAAACCTAAATATTTAAAATGTTACAGTACACGGGGATACAGTTGCAAAATACACAAAAGCCGTTTTGTGGCTCTCATTTAAATGTATTTGACACCAAATATAAATGGTATTATTTTTTACATTAGTTTATCTTTTAAAAAATAGTGAAAAAATGCTTTTCACTATTTCTCAGAGACCAAAGTGATGTCTTCAATTAGCCTGTTTTGTATGACTAACAGTCCAAAACCTTAAGATATTTAATTTATTGTCATATCTGACAAAGAAAAACTGCAAATCATCACATTTGAGAAGCTGGAACCAGAAAAGGTTTTTGTTTTTTTTCTTAACATCAATAGACTATAAAAATAGTTTAATCAACTAATCATTGCAGCTCTGTATACGTTACCAATCTCTTCCTCTTCTTCCACTCTTTCACGTAAACATCCCGGTCTTTGTAAACCTGTAAATTAAAATATGAGTATATTGTTTATTATGAGCATCCTGGACAGCAAACAGAAGAAGAACAACAGTATCTTCACTCGGTTTCTAAGATGTTTTGCTGTAGTTAAAGAGCATGAATGCCTCCCCGGACCTTCTCCTTCTCCTCCGGTGTGACGTGATTTGTGGCCGACTTTATCTTCTCCAGACGCGCTCTGTACCCCGAACACTCGGCTTTCAGCTCCCGGATCTCTGACATCATTTCCTCTGCTGTCAGGGAGCTGCTGAGCTCCTTCAGCTCTGTCAGTGGACAAGTCACGTAAATGTACACAGCGGCCTCTTTTTAATAATGCAGTACAGCGAAAACACAGTGGGAGGGTAGGATTTAAGGAGATCTATTGGCAGAAATTTAGTATAATATTCATAACTATGTCATATAGACATCTACTGTACTTGTGTAGCTATTGGCAACATCCTCAAACAGTGCAACATGCACATATCTGCACTCTGTCTGGAGACACCAAGCTGTAAAGACGGGTTACTGCACCTGCATCCAGCTGCCTGCAGCTCTGGGTGAGGGACTGCACCTCTGCACTGAGCTGTGAGATCTGACAGTCCATCGCCTTCAGGTCGGCCTCGTTCACATTTGTGAACTGAGACTGTAGGGAAAATGTTTTAGCATAATATTACTTTCATTGCCTGCTACTTTCCACAACAGTATCGTATTTCTGATGAACACGCTGACCTGATCAGCAAAATAGATCTTTTGTTTTCCATATGCTTTCTCCTTTATCTTGCCCTCCAGAGCCAGCAGCTCCATGGCTTTGACCACCGCCTGGAGAATCACAAATGCAATCATTAAATTCAATCATTAACTCTGTAAGACAGACAGACAGACAGACAGACAGACAGACAGACAGACAGACACACACACCATCTTTACAGGTGTATGGATGACTCCTCACCGTTTTACCAAAGCCATGCTGCTTCTGTAAATTGCAGAAGACATCCTGAGCGCTGTAGGGTCGGTTCTTCTCATTCAGATACGCGAGGATGAGCGTGGCGCCTGTGGATGACGTCAGCGTGTGATTAGGACAACAAACCGTTCCCAAATGGTAACGTAACTTACGTACGTTGGGTGTTTAGGTTGTAACGTTAAATCGTCGTTGTTTGTATGCTAAAGTTAGGTCTTAAGTGAGCTTAAGACACTGGTGAACAATTGCGGTTTATTCCATGTGACTTAATAACAAAACATCCCACATAGGTTGCTTTAGCTCAAATATATCATGTTGTAAAAGTGGGCGTATTAGGAGCTATCTTATTATGCTGTTAGCTACGTAGCTAACGTTAGCTGATGGCTACGTAGCTAACGCTAGCTGATAGCTTGTTAGCTAAACCCGTGTTATCTGTGAAATCGAGCGAGCGTCGATACGAGTGTCAGATACGTCAGTTAGCTTGTTACAGTTTAAAAACACTCGGACACAGAAGCTAACTCTTACCGTTATCCTTTTTACTCATTTCTACCTTCTTTCCGCTTTCACGTTAGCTTTCCAAACCGAGTTTCGCGCGAAATGCGCGTCACGGAAAAGATCGTTTATGCTTCAGGAGTCATCACACCAGGAGAAATATCTCCTCTGCTCTTAAAGCGGTGTCGACAGCACTTGCATAATCTCTTTCTCACCTAAAAACACATTTACTTCTGCATATCTACGGTGCTCTTGTTAAAATGACAATGATTGCCTTAGAATAATATAAGTGATATCCGGGGGAAAAAAGAGCAGAGTGATAGCTCTGTAATTTTGCACATCAAAACATATTAAACCCAGTTACAGAGAAGAAAATACACTAGTATGCACATTACGTCATCAAACTACAGATCTGCCATACTAAAGAACTGACATCTTCATGGAGCAGCAACGAGCAACAATCTTTAAAGGATAGGAGAATAACTTTATATAGTTTGTATTTTTACTATACTTTGACTTTTATTGTCTTTTTTTGTGATGTACTATTCTGATACATATTTTTATGTATGACTTTTTTGTAGGACATACTATACTATGACTTTTGTGTGACTTACTGTACAATTGTGTTTTATGACACACTCTGCTAAGACTTTGTAATTACTTCTTTCCTGACTTTTTTCACGACTTTCTTTTAAAAAAAAACTATGCTGATGACTTTGTATGACATACTAATCTATACCATGCAATGTTTTTGTAATTTTTTATGACTTTTAATAAAGTACTCTACTATGATCTTTTTTCATGACATTTGTAATACTTTTTATGACATTTGTATATTATGGCAATTGAAAGATTCAGCATTCCAAGTATTGTTCTTCTAATCTTTATTCTTCCAACACTTTCTTCCGTACATTTTTTGGTACGTTTTTTCTTCTACATTTTTTGAGCTACAGAAACCGTTCAACTATCAAAATGTTCAGCTCTCTAAGAACGAGCCTGCTATGTTTCTGACCTTTAAACTTTTTGAATTATTAAGCTTTTTATACTATGATTTTTTTCAACATACTATATACTATGACTTTGTATGACTTTTTTCATGACTTATTTCGACATACTATACTATGATATTTTTATGACTTTTTTCGACATGCTATATTATGATATTTTTGACTTTTTTTGACATACTGTACTATGACTTTTTTCGACATACTATACTATGACTTTTTTTGACATACTATATTATGATATTTTTATGACTTTTTTTGACATACTATGATATTTTTATGACTTTTTTCGACATACTATACTATGATATTTTTATGACTTTTTTCGACATGCTATACTATGATATTTTAATGACTTTTTTCAACATACTATACTATGATATTTTAATGACTTTTTTCGACATGCTATACTATGACTTTTTTCGACATACTATACTATGATATTTTAATGACTTTTTTTCGACATGCTATACTATGATATTTTTATGACTTTTTTCGACATACTATACTATGACTTTTTTCGACATACTATACTATGACTTTTTTATGACATTTTTCAACATACTATACTATGACTTTTTTTTCAACATGCTATACTATGATATTTTTATGACTTTTTTCAACATACTATACTATGATATTTTAATGACTTTTTTCGACATACTATACTATGACTTTTTTATGACATTTTTTGACATACTATACTATGATATTTTAATGACTTTTTTCGACATACTATACTATGATATTTTTATGACTTTTTTCAACATACTATACTATGACTTTTTTTCAACATGCTATACTATGATATTTTTATGACTTTTTTCAACATACTATACTATGACTTTTTTTCGACATGCTATACTATGACTTTTTTCGACATGCTATACTATGATATTTTTATGACTTTTTTCGACATACTATACTATGACTTTTTTAATGATTTTTTAAGATATAGTATAATAGTAATGAAGAATCTCATCATCAGTATTTCTAAGCACAGTTTGTACACAGTATTGCTATAAGAAATAAAACACACACTCAAAGGGTTAAATTATTTATTGACGCAATATTGGGGCAGCTGTGGAGAAAGGTTTTCGACATACTATACTATGACTTTTTTTCGACATGCTATACTATGATATTTTTATGACTTTTTTCAACATACTATACTATGACTTTTTTCAACATACTATACTATGATATTTTAATGACTTTTTTTGACATGCTATACTATGACTTTTTTATGAATTTTTTCGACATGCTATACTATGACTTTTTTATGACTTTTTTCAACATACTATACTATGATATTTTAATGACTTTTTTCGACATACTATACTATGACTTTTTTATGACTTTTTTCGACATACTATACTATGACTTTTTTTCAACATGCTATACTATGACTTTTTTATGACATTTTTCGACATACTATACTATGATATTTTAATGACTTTTTTCGACATGCTATACTATGACTTTTTTTCGACATACTATACTATGACTTTTTTATGACACATTTCAACATACTATACTATGACTTTTTTTCAACATGCTATACTATGACTTTTTTATGACTTTTTTCAACATGCTATACTATGATATTTTTATGACTTTTTTCAACATACTATACTATGACTTTTTTTCGACATACTATACTATGACTTTTTTCGACATACTATACTATGACTTTTTTTCGACATACTATACTATGACTTTTTTATGACATTTTTTGACATACTATACTATGATATTTTAATGACTTTTTTTCGACATACTATACTATGACTTTTTTATGACATTTTTCGACATACTATACTATGACTTTTTTTCAACATGCTATACTATGACTTTTTTTCGACATACTATACTATGACTTTTTTCGACATACTATACTATGACTTTTTTTCGACATACTATACTATGACTTTTTTATGACATTTTTTGACATACTATACTATGATATTTTAATGACTTTTTTTCGACATACTATACTATGACTTTTTTATGACATTTTTCGACATACTATACTATGACTTTTTTTCAACATGCTATACTATGACTTTTTTATGACTTTTTTCAACATGCTATACTATGATATTTTTATGACTTTTTTCAACATGCTATACTATGACTTTTTTTCGACATACTATACTATGACTTTTTTATGACTTTTTTCAACATGCTATACTATGATATTTTTATGACTTTTTTCGACATACTATACTATGACTTTTTTCGACATACTATACTATGACTTTTTTTCGACATACTATACTATGACTTTTTTATGACATTTTTCGACATACTATACTATGACTTTTTTATGACATTTTTCAACATACTATACTATGATATTTTAATGACTTTTTTTCGACATACTATACTAAGACTTTTTTTCGACATACTATACTATGACTTTTTTAATGACTTTTTAAGATATAGTATAATAGTAATGAAGAATCTCATCATCAGTATTTCTAAGCACAGTTTGTACACAGTATTGCTATAAGAAATAAAACACACACTCAAAGGGTTAAATTATTTATTGACGTGTTATTGGGGCAGCTGTGGAGAAAGGTCATCTTTCAATCAGAGATTTGGAAGTTCAATCCCCGGCTCCTCCAGTCCATGTAGCATACGTGTCCTTGGGCAAGACTCTTAACATTTGCTCCCGAATGCTGTCCCTTCAGTGTATATTTGGGTGAATGACATTTTGTGTATAAAGCTGTTTGAGCGCTATACAAATACAGTTCCATTCAGAAGAATTGATGCATGTCTGGGAGATATTGTAGAATCCTCTCCGGTCAAGTTGATTGGCCCTTTAAAACAAATTACATACATAATGTGTTCATAGTAGTATACAATTTGGCTGAATCTGGTGCCAACTGTTGTTTGATTGTGCAGTAATATATATATCTGTAATGTTTGTGTTCAAGTCACTCACCTCTGTCTCCTCCCAAGGGACTTCAGGATGAAAAAGTCCTCAGGATATCTGAGCACAAATGTTATGGTTCCAGGAGATACCATGATATAATTAGTAGAGGTGTGTCTTCTTCTTCCTTTTCATGTTTTCTATGACTCTATTGTAATGTGTACCATAAATGAAGATCATGCAGCTCATTGATATTAAGTAGATATGTATTTTAATGTCTTTGTTGTGGTTTGTGTAGTTTTGATGTCAGCTGAGGGGTAGAGTTCCCTATACTGTGGCAGGAGAAAGATCCCAGTTTCCATCAAGCGCTGCTGCTGTCAGGACCTCAAGCTGCCTGTGGTCCACTGTCTGCTATGTGGAGAAGATGACTGTCATGGTTGTGTGTTCATTGTGGATGAAATAAAGAACCGGTTGGTCTGTAACTAATCTGTCTAGAGTGTCTTGCTTTTAAAATAGTCGTAAAATAGTATGTCAAAAAAAAGTCATAAAAAAGTCATAGTATAGTATGTCGAAAAAAGTCATGGTATAGTATGTCAAAAAAAAGTCATAAAAAGTCATAGTATAGTTTGTCGAAAAAAAGTCACAGTATACTATGTCGAAAAAAAGTCACAGTATAGTATGTCGAAAAAAAGTGATAGTATAGTATGTCGAAATAAGTCATAAAAAAGTGATAGTATAGTATGTCGAAAAAAGTCATAGTATAGTATGTCGAAAAAAGTCATAGTATAGTATGTCGAAAAAAGTCATAAAAAAATCATAGTATAGTAAGTCAAAAAAAGTCATAAAAAAGTGATAGTATAGTATGTCGAAAAAAAGTCACAGTATAGTATGTCGAAAAAAAGTCATAGTATAGTATGTCGAAATAAGTCATAAAAAAAGTCATAGTATAGTATGTCGAAAAAAGCCATAAAAACATCAAAGTATAATATGTCGAAAAAAGTCATAAAGAAGTCATAAAAAATGGCGGAAAGAGTCATAGTATAGTATGTTGTAAAAAAGTCATAAAAATATCATAGTGTAGTATGTCAAAAAAAGTCATTGTATAGTATTTTTAATTTTTTTTTTATGTTTTTGTTGTGGTTTGTGTAGTTTTGATGTCAGCTGAGGGGTAGAGTTCCCTATACTGTGGCAGGAGAAAGATCCCAGTTTCCATCAAGCGCTGCTGCTGTCAGGACCTCAAGCTGCCTGTGGTCCACTGTCTGCTATGTGGAGAAGATGACTGTCATGGTTGTGTGTTCATTGTGGATGAAATAAAGAACCGATTGGTCCGTAACTAATCTGTCTAGAGTGTCTTGCTTTTAAAATAGTCATAAAAAAGTAAAATAGTATGTCGAAAAAAAGTCATAAAAAAGTCATAGTATAGTATGTCGAAAAAAAGTCATAGTATAGCATGTTGAAAAAAGTCATAAAAAAGTCATAGTATAGCATGTCGAAAAAAGTCATAAAATAGTCATAGTATAGCATGTCGAAAAAAGTCAATGTATAGTATGTCGAAAAAAGTCATAGTATAGTATGTCAAAAAAAGTCATAAAAAGTCATAGTATAGCATGTCGAAAAAAAGTCATAGTATAGCATGTCGAAAAAAGTCATAAAAAAGTCATAGTATAGCATGTCGAAAAAAGTCATAAAAAAGTCATAGTATAGTATGTTGAAAAAAAGTCATAGTATAGTATGTCGAAAAAAGTCATAAAAAAGTCATAGTATAGTATGTCGAAAAAAATTCATAAAAAAGTCATAGTATAGTATGTTGAAAAAAAGTCATAAAAAAGTCATAGTATAGCATGTCAAAAAAAGTCATAGTATAGCATGTCGAAAAAAAGTCATAAAAAAGTCATAGTATAGTATGTCGAAAAAAAGTCATAGTATAGTATGTCGAAAAAAGTCATAAAAAAGTCATAGTATAGTATGTCGAAAAAAGTCAGAAAAAAGTCATAGTATAGCATGTCGAAAAAAGTCATAGTATAGTATGTCGAAAAAAGTCATAGTATAGTATGTCAAAAAAAGTCATAAAAAAGTCATAGTATAGTATGTTGAAAAAAAGTCATAAAAAAGTCATAGTATAGCATGTCAAAAAAAGTCATAGTATAGCATGTCGAAAAAAAGTCATAAAAAAGTCATAGTATAGTATGTCGAAAAAAAGTCATAGTATAGCATGTCGAAAAAAGTCATAAAAAAGTCATAGTATAGCATGTCGAAAAAAGTCATAAAAAAGTCATAGTATAGCGTGTCGAAAAAAGTCATAAAAAAGTCATAGTATAGTATGTTGAAAAAAAGTCATAGTATAGTATGTCGAAAAAAGTCATAAAAAAGTCATAGTATAGTATGTCGAAAAAAGTCATAAAAAAGTCATAGTATAGTATGTCGAAAAAAGTCATAAAAAAGTCATAGTATAGCATGTCGAAAAAAGTCATAGTATAGTATGTCGAAAAAAGTCATAAAAAAGTCATAATATAGCGTGTCGAAAAAAATCATAAAATAGTCATAGTATAGCATGTCGAAAAAAGTCATAGTATAGTATGTCGAAAAAAGTCATAGTATAGTATGTCAAAAAAAGTCATAAAAAAGTCATAGTATAGCATGTCGAAAAAAAGTCATAGTATAGCATGTCGAAAAAAGTCATAAAAAAGTCATAGTATAGCATGTCGAAAAAAAGTCACAGTATAGTATGTCGAAAAAAAGTCACAGTATAGTATGTCGAAAAAAAGTGATAGTATAGTATGTCGAAATAAGTCATAAAAAAGTGATAGTATAGTATGTCGAAAAAAGTCATAGTATAGTATGTCGAAAAAAGTCATAGTATAGTATGTCGAAAAAAGTCATAGTATAGTATGTCGAAAAAAGTCATAAAAAAATCATAGTATAGTAAGTCAAAAAAAGTCATAAAAAAGTGATAGTATAGTATGTCGAAAAAAAGTCACAGTATAGTATGTCGAAAAAAAGTCATAGTATAGTATGTCGAAATAAGTCATAAAAAAAGTCATAGTATAGTATGTCGAAAAAAGCCATAAAAACATCAAAGTATAATATGTCGAAAAAAGTCATAAAGAAGTCATAAAAAATGGCGGAAAGAGTCATAGTATAGTATGTTGTAAAAAAGTCATAAAAATATCATAGTGTAGTATGTCAAAAAAAGTCATTGTATAGTATTTTTAATTTTTTTTTTATGTTTTTGTTGTGGTTTGTGTAGTTTTGATGTCAGCTGAGGGGTAGAGTTCCCTATACTGTGGCAGGAGAAAGATCCCAGTTTCCATCAAGCGCTGCTGCTGTCAGGACCTCAAGCTGCCTGTGGTCCACTGTCTGCTATGTGGAGAAGATGACTGTCATGGTTGTGTGTTCATTGTGGATGAAATAAAGAACCGATTGGTCCGTAACTAATCTGTCTAGAGTGTCTTGCTTTTAAAATAGTCATAAAAAAGTAAAATAGTATGTCGAAAAAAAGTCATAAAAAAGTCATAGTATAGTATGTCGAAAAAAAGTCATAGTATAGCATGTTGAAAAAAGTCATAAAAAAGTCATAGTATAGCATGTCGAAAAAAGTCATAAAATAGTCATAGTATAGCATGTCGAAAAAAGTCATAGTATAGTATGTCGAAAAAAGTCATAGTATAGTATGTCAAAAAAAGTCATAAAAAAGTCATAGTATAGCATGTCGAAAAAAAGTCATAGTATAGCATGTCGAAAAAAGTCATAAAAAAGTCATAGTATAGCATGTCGAAAAAAGTCATAAAAAAGTCATAGTATAGTATGTTGAAAAAAAGTCATAGTATAGTATGTCGAAAAAAGTCATAAAAAAATCATAGTATAGTATGTCGAAAAAAATTCATAAAAAAGTCATAGTATAGTATGTTGAAAAAAAGTCATAAAAAAGTCATAGTATAGCATGTCAAAAAAGTCATAGTATAGTATGTCAAAAAAAGTCATAAAAAAAGTCATAGTATAGCATGTCGAAAAAAGTCATAAAAAAGTCATAGTATAGCATGTCAAAAAAAGTCATAAAAAAGTCATAGTATAGTATGTTGAAAAAAAGTCATAGTATAGTATGTCGAAAAAAGTCATAAAAAAGTCATAGTATAGCATGTCGAAAAAAGTCATAAAAAAGTCATAGTATAGTATGTCGAAAAAAATTCATAAAAAAGTCATAGTATAGTATGTTGAAAAAAAGTCATAAAAAAGTCATAGTATAGCATGTCAAAAAAAGTCATAGTATAGCATGTCGAAAAAAAGTCATAAAAAAGTCATAGTATAGTATGTCGAAAAAAGTCATAAAAAAGTCATAGTATAGCATGTCGGAAAAAAGTCATAGTATAGTATGTCAAAAAAAGTCATAAAAAAAGTAATAGTATAGCATGTCGAAAAAAAGTCATAGTATAGCATGTCGAAAAAAAGTCATAAAAAAGTCATAGTATAGCATGTCGGAAAAAAGTCATAGTATAGTATGTCGAAAAAACGTCATAAAAAAGTCAGAGTATAGTATGTCGAAAAAAAGTCATAGTATAGTATTTTGAAAAAAAGTCAAAAAAGTCATAGTACAGTATGTCGAAAAAAAGTCATAGTATGTTGAAAAAAAGTCATAGTATAGTATGTCGAAAAAAGTCATAAAAAAGTCATAGTATAGTATGTCGAAAAAAAGTCATAGTATAGTATGTCGAAAAAAGTCATAAAAAAGTCATAGTATAGTATGTCGAAAAAAGTCATAAAAAAGTCATAGTATAGTATGTTGAAAAAAAGTCATAAAAAAGTCATAGTATAGTATGTTGAAAAAAAGTCATAAAAAAGTCATAGTATAGCATGTCAAAAAAAGTCATAAAAAAGTCATAGTATAGTATGTCGAAAAAAGTCATAAAAAAGTCATAGTATAGCATGTCAGAAAAAAGTCATAAAAAAAGTAATAGTATAGCATGTCAAAAAAAAGTCATAGTATAGCATGTCGAAAAAAAGTCATAAAAAAGTCATAGTATAGCATGTCGGAAAAAAGTCATAGTATAGTATGTCGAAAAAACGTCATAAAAAAGTCAGAGTATAGTATGTCGAAAAAAAGTCATAGTATAGTATTTTGAAAAAAAGTCAAAAAAGTCATAGTACAGTATGTCGAAAAAAAGTCATAGTATGTTGAAAAAAAGTCATAGTATAGTATGTCGAAAAAAGTCATAAAAAAGTCATAGTATAGTATGTCGAAAAAAGTCATAAAAAAGTCATAGTATAGTATGTCGAAAAAAGTCATAAAAAAGTCATAGTATAGCATGTCGAAAAAAGTCATAAAAAAGTCATAGTATAGTATGTCGAAAAAAGTCATAAAAAAGTCATAGTATAGCATGTCGAAAAAAAGTCATAAAAAAGTCATAGTATAGCATGTCGGAAAAAGTCATAGTATAGTATGTCGAAAAAACGTCATAAAAAAGTCATAGTATGTTGAAAAAAAGTCATAGTATAGTATGTCGAAAAAAGTCATAGTATAGTAGGTCGAAAAAAGTCATAGTATAGTATGTCAAAAATAAGTCATAGTATAGGTATGTCGAAAAAAAGTTATAAAAAAGTCATAGTAGAGTATTTTGAAAAAAAGTCATAAAAAAGTCATAGTATAGTATGTCGAAATAAGTCATGAAATTATCATAGTACAGTAGGTCGAAAAAAAGTCATAGTATAGCATGTCGAAAAAAAGTCATAGTATAGTATGTCGAAAAAAAGTCATAGTATAGCATGTCGAAAAAAAGTCATAGTATAGCATGTCGAAAAAAGTCATAGTATAGTATGTCGAAAAAAAGTCATAGTATAGTATGTCAAAAAAAGTCATAAAAAAGTCATAGTATAGTATGTCGAAAAAAAGTCATAAAAAAGTCATAGTACAGCATGTTGAAAAAAAGTCATAAAAAAGTCATAGTATAGCATGTCGAAAAAAAGTCATAAAAAAGTCATAGTATAGCATGTCGAAAAAAAAGGCATAGCATAGTATTTTGAAAAAAAGTCATAGTATGTCGAAAAAAAGTCATAGTACAGTATGTCGAAAAAAGTCATAGTATGTTGAAAAAAAGTCATAGTAAAGTATGTTGAAAAAAGTCATAAAAAAGTCATAGTATAGTAGGTCGAAAAAAGTCATAGTATAGTATGTTGAAAAAAGTCATATAGTAGGTCGAAAAAAGTCATAGTATAGTATGTCAAAAATAAGTCATAGTATAGTATGTCCAAAAAAGTCATAGTATAGTATGTCGAAATAAGTCATGAAAATATCTATATAGTACAGTAGGTCGAAAAAAAGTCATAGTATAGTATGTCGAAAAAAAGTCATAGTATAGCATGTCGAAAAAAAGTCATAGTATAGCATGTCGAAAAAAGTCATAGTATAGTATGTCGAAAAAAAGTCATAGTATAGCATGTCGAAAAAAAGTCATAGTATAGCATGTCGAAAAAAGTCATAGTATAGTATGTCGAAAAAAAGTCATAGTATAGTATTTTTAAAAAGTCATAAAAAAGTCATAGTACAGTATGTCGAAAAAAGTCATAGTATGTCGAAAAAAAGTCATAGTATGTCGAAAAAAAGTCATAGTATAGCATGTCGAAAAAAGTCATAAAAAAGTCATAGTATAGCATGTTGAAAAAAGTCATAGTATAGTAGGTCGAAAAAAAGTCATAGTATAGTATGTTGAAAAAAAGTCATATAGTATGTCGAAAAGTCATAAAAATGTCATAGTATGTTAAAAAAAAGTCATGAAAAAGTCACAGTAAAGTATGTCCAAAAAATGAACAGGAGTCTGTCAGGTTATGAATGACAACTTGTAGTACGTTATCTCGAGGTTGCATCAAAACTGCAGTGTGTAGGATTTGGCGCCATCTAGTGGTTGGATTGCAACCGACTGACATCTCGTGTGGGAGAGCTGCAGCAGGTAGATTTACCGTTTAGTTTGTCCGTTCTGGGCTACTGTAGAAACATGGCGGCAAGCTCCACGAAGATATAAACATTCTAACAAAAACAACAAAGACGATTCAGAACACTCCACTTAAAGTCCAAACCACAGTCAATTCCTATAGAGAGTAAATAATTTTATTAACATTCACAATTCTCCATCAGCCAAAACGCTAAATGACCCGATTAAAATCCTACACACAAAACTGAATGACAGAAGTAGAATCAAATTCTTCTTAATTGTGGAATAAAAAAAAAGAAAAAGTGTAAATGGTGCCAGCTGTGGCATCAAGAAGTTAATTATTCGTGTGTCAACCTGAGCACCAACACAAGCTAACACAAAAGTGAAAAAGCATTAACATGATTCATACCTGTTGAGTAACATTAGTTAGTAGTGAGGTCCCTTTTTTTTACTTTTTATTTAGTTTTACATGATCACAAAGCTTGAATACTGAGCGGTTTTTAGGCTACGACAGGTTCTACAAAGCTCTAACCGTTACTCTATCACCGGCGTCACGTTATAAACCTGTCCTCTGTAAACCTAGAGAAAGATACTGTATATGTATTTGTCTTTTTACACAGTAAAACCTTTTTTTTTTTTTTTTTTTTTTTTTTTTAAAAAGGGTTAAAAAATACTGGTGATCAAAGCTCCACATCTAGCCAATTTTACCCAGAATGCACCGATTCACAGAAACCCACAAAAGAAATCTCCAGGGTGCATCGTAGTACACAGTACATTACACTTCGCATTCAGACCGACTTTGCTTCCCTCGCCACACTTCCCTGAGTCCTGTCAAAAAGAGATGATGGAGGGTTTAACAGCGCGTCGTTTTAACCACATTCTTTACCTTCTCTTTATTCACCGCTCGGCTCTTCAATCCGGATTTTTTACCAAACTGGAACATTAACCACAACAAAGCTGATTTTGCCCGATGAAAACTGAATTAATCAAAGTTTGACTGAAAGATAAAGAAATGTATTTGCAACTTGGGCCATGCATTTAGGAATTAAGGTATTTCAAAAAAATATTATTTCACCTAAATCTGCTCTAGCTCTTCATACATAGCGCCGTAGTTTCCCCTCTTTAGCAGCTCTTTCCCTTTCATCTTGCGTACCCTCTTTCTAGTCATTAAAATATCTTTACTTTTTCCAAAAGCCATACAAAACATATGCAATAGAACATCAATCTTTGTATTACAAAACACCTTCATTATCCAGAGAGCTTCTCAGAACCTTGTTGGCGATGTGCTTGTGTGTCGTAATATAAACAGTTGATTTATGCACCGCCTCGGACTCTGGGTGAAGCATTTCAACTGCACTCAATGGCACCGAAAGGAGGGGAAGAATATGCGTTTTACAGACTTCAATATTCAAAATACTTCCATTTCCTTACAATGCTCCCTCTCAGTCCCCGCTGTATGCCCTCATTTCATGAACACGGGTCCTTCGCAGAGCTCCGGTGTCGTCGAGCAGCGCATCCACGAGGAACCAACAAGCGCCAGCGACCATCGAATCACCGCGGGAAGAAGCGTCGAGATGGATCACGAGAAGAAGAAAAAAAAAAAAAAAAGTTCAGTTTTCAGTGCATGAAATCAGAATCATCCGCTCCAAGTCCGTAGGCTGTCTCTAGCTCCGTGTGGGAGGCAACGTCCTGTTTCCAAAGTGGTTATATAGGAGGAAGAAGAAGAAGAAGAAGAAGAAGAAGAAGAAGAAGAAGAAGAAGGAGAAGAAGGAGGAGAAGGAGAAGAAGAAGAAGAAGAAGAAGGAGAAGACGATGTAGTTCTTCCAGGAGGAACAAACGGCACGAGTCTGAAGGCTTTCCTCCCGGTTCATGCCAGGCAACAGGAGAGTGCAGAGTGCCGGTTGGGGGGCTCCACAGTGGGATGATGGGAGATGTTTGTGGTCCAGCACTGAAATCCGGTCCATCCAGAACACTTGAGCCCCTCCCTGTAATACTTCAGTAACAATCACAAAACAGTATGAGCAAAAAAAAAAAAAGAGGCTGTAGCTTTATGCTAACACTTTAGCACACGGCGGTAGGTAGAAGGTCTAGCTTTAAACCTACATTTTATAGATTTAAAAAAATGAATTGATAACAAAAACAGTATTACTTTGTGTCAAAATTAACATACATAACGTATGTATGAATACTAAAGTAGTACAGTACACAATACTCTGTTAAGGAGTATTTTGTATGTGTTCAGATGGCACCACCAGAGGGTAGCAGAGTTTAAAAAAAAAAATGTTGGAGAGCCGAGATGACAGACTGTGGGAGGAGAACATTACCTCCTGATTTACAATTCCTCTGAGTGCAACTTGAATAAATGAGTGCAATAAGTGCAGAGTAAGTAACCTTTAAAAAGTCACATTACCAGGAAATGCGACGATAAACATCCTCGGTTCATTGTGCAACGCTGATGATAATCTACTCTCTTTTTGCCAAATCCAGTAGCTCCCATCTTCTCTAATATGTCTTTTATAAAAAAAAACAACAACACTTATGACATACAACTGGCATGACTGAGGAATTGAAACGGGTCCCATGAATAAAGAGGCTGAACAAGTGCAGTACAAAGACAGTGAAGAAGAAAACCCTGAGCTCCACTATGACACACTACTAAAAAACACACCTGTCTGTTCAACTGACCTGAGCGGAAAAGATTTCTGCTCTGCTGGCTTTTCAAAAAACACGAAGTGGAGAGAAACCAGAGTGGAGGGCTTGTTACTGGAATGCAGCGCTCAGACAGAAAGACTCTTTGAAGTTTGCACACTCTGGACCAGCTCCATTAGAAACAGGTGTCTCTCTCTATGTGTGTGTGTGTGTGTGTGTGTGTGTGTGTGTGTGTGTGTGTGTGTGTATCTATCCCCTTTTCACACACTCTGAGTTGCGTCTAACTGAGTGTGAGCTCCATGCATCTGCTCATAGCGGAGTGTTTGCGTTCGTTTCTCACCTGTTTAGTTAATGAGGATGCCCGTCGAGCGTCCCTCCTCCTCTTTAATGTTCTTCAGGTTATTCTCTGCCTCGTCCACAGTGCTGCGTGGCAGACACACAAACCAGAAGGTAAATTATTGTCTTTATTGTCATTTTAAGCAGTGAAAGCGGTGTGTGTGTGTGTGTGTGTGTGTGTGTGTGTGTGTGTGTGTGTGTGTACATAAATGTGTGTGTGCGCGCCTACGTTAGAAAATCCCTGACGTCCTCCACTGTGATTTCTCCGGTGGAGTCGAGGGTGATGTCAGCACAGCTGAGGGGGGAGTCCAGCGGGGTGTCCAGGATGGGAGAGGACAGGGAGCTGGGAGACTCTTCTGTTTGCCCTGTGAGGGAGAAACCCACAGAGTCGGGGACTGAAGCATGTTTCTACATCCGGGGGACTGAAGCATGTTTCTACATCCGGGGGACTGAAGCATGTTTCTACATCCGGGGGACTGAAGCATGTTTCTACATCCGGGGGACTGACAGCATGTTTCTACATCCGGGGGACTGACAGCATGTTTCTACATCCGGGGGACTGAAGCATGTTTCTACATCCGGGGGACTGACAGCATGTTTCTACATCCGAGGGACTGAAGCATGTTTCTACATCCGGGGGACTGAAGCATGTTTCTACATCCGGGGGACTGAAGCATGTTTCTACATCCGGGGGACTGAAGCATGTTTCTACATCCGAGGGACTGACAGCATGTTTCTACATCCGAGGGACTGAAGCATGTTTCTACATCCGGGGGACTGAAGCATGTTTCTACATCCGGGGGACTGAAGCATGTTTCTACATCCGGGGGACTGAAGCATGTTTCTACATCCGGGGGACTGAAGCATGTTTCTACATCCGGGGGACTGAAGCATGTTTCTACATCAGGGGGACTAACAGCATGTTTCTACATCCGGGGGACTGAAGCATGTTTCTACATCCAGGGGACTGAAGCATGTTTCTACATCCGGGGGACTGAAGCATGTTTCTACATCCGGGGGACTGAAGCATGTTTCTACATCCGGGGGACTGAAGCATGTTTCTACATCCGGGGGACTGACAGCATGTTTCTACATCCGGGGGACTGAAGCATGTTTCTACATCCGGGGGACTGACAGCATGTTTCTACATCCGAGGGACTGACAGCATGTTTCTACATCCGGGGGACTGAAGCATGTTTCTACATCCGGGGGACTGAAGCATGTTTCTACATCCGGGGGACTGAAGCATGTTTCTACATCCGGGGGACTGACAGCATGTTTTTACATCTGGGGGACTGAAGCATGTTTCTACATCCGGGGGACTGACAGCGATGTGTGTCGCTGGAGGACATTTAACGGGAAATGTTCACCTGGTAATGTCGGGTTGAGTAAATAACATTTACAGTAGTTTATGAACAAACTTCATCACAATTGGGACAAACAAACATGTTTAAATGTAATGAAGACAAACAAAAACATGGAGTTCAGCACCACAAATGAAGATTTGTTTTCTCTCTCAGAGTTCAAGGCGCAATATAAACAAAAATAGACTTTATTTAAAATGTAAACTTGACTATAAAGACATAAAGAAAGCCTGCTCTGGTCTCCACAGCAACCATCAGTTGGTGCCGAGGAGGGGGGGGCATACTGAATGGTTACCATGGAGACCGGAGGGGAACCCCTGCGAGGCCCGTTTGCAGTTTAAGAGGTTCAGAGAGAGAAGAGAGAGTGATGAAGTGGGGAACATGGACAGGGGGAGAGAAAAGT
>NW_027176978.1:0-132500 GCF_023349555.1 Cebidichthys violaceus | reverse complement strand
GTCACAAAGAGCAGAACTTAACTGTACGGTCCCTCTCAACGGCTCTCAGTGGCACCGAGAGTCACTTACCTTGCTGGTGGGTGTGGTGATGGGGCGTTTCTTGCCCGACACCCGGCTCTTGCGGATGCGTCTGAAGCTCTGTCGTAAGGACTTTTTCAAGGACTTGACTCTGGACAGGGGGCCCTCCATCGCCAAGGAGTCATTAGGGTGCAGGGTGCACCTAGGAGAACATACAGAGCAGTAAGGTGACGCTTGTGTGTGTCATGTATTAAATGTGTATGTGCCAGAAATGAAGTAAAAGCGAAAACACAACAACCTGAGCTGGCTGTGTGTGTGTGTGTGTGTGTGTGTGTGTGTGTGTGTGTGTGTGTGTGTGTGTGTGTGTGTGTGTGTGTGTCCCTAACCTGGCCAGCACAGCGTTTCGTCTGTGGTAGTCAAACAGACCAAATCCATGACTCGTCCCGAAGGAGATCAGGTTCCACTCGGCATGCAGGGCCACCGCCGTAACCGAGGCCGGGGGCATGCACTGCACCAGCACCAGCGGCTGAAAGCCCGGAGGGAAGGAGGCGGGTTTGAGGCGCGGCTCCAGCCGGTCGTGGCCCTTCCAGGTGAAGCCCTCTCTGTCCTGCAGCAGATCGACCACCGACACGTCCACCAAGTGGTCCGAACGCTCGTCGCTCAGACCCAGAACTATCACCTGGAGACACGGAAGAAGTGAAGAAACAGCATGGCTCCTTTTTGTTTATGTCAGAGTCTTCTTTACCTCATCGATTCTATCTTATTGTATCTAAAAATACACAAGAGGAGTCAGGAGTTAGTGTGATAATTATAGAACATGGGTGACTGTTTTTGAGTGTGAAATGTCTGACAGTTGGACCTCAGACTCTAGCTAACAATAACAGAAACATACTTTTTGTTTGAAACAGTTTTTAAAGGTTTCATAACTTCTAATCCCGCGTTATTTTAAAGAAACAGTAATAAGAGAAGGCGGGGCTAATGAAAACAAGTTAATAACAGCTAGTTTATCATTAATGTATCCGTGAGCTGCACTTTTACAGTATGTGCTCTTTTAATAGCAGCACAGCCTGAATATTCTCTTTCCGGGAAGAAGCGTGACTTTCTAAAATGTGCTGTAATTAATGTATTTGGTTTAAATATTCATGATATTCATCCACAGTCACCCCAGAGGATGAACGATAATGCTTTCAGCTCCGTTAACATTTCCTCGAGCACCACTATCGGGCCAGAAAGATCTGACGAAGGCGATGGTCATGAAATAGATTCAGCACACGCTCCACTTGATGGTGAAACCGTTCAATCTGGTCACTTTTTGTCCGACATCTGAACCCCACCACTACTAAAGCTTCATGAGCAAAGCTGTCAGTATGTTGATTTTACGTTTTATGTTTAATGTTGGGGGGAGCATAAACACTCAAGTACAGTTTGTTTGTTGTACTTGTACCTCCACTTAGCCCAGCTATACCCATATCACAGCAGTGGAGTGTAACGGCACTCGTGTTGTTAAATCAGCCGGCTTCACCTCATGCAGAGAAAATAACACGAGGCTATTTTAAAAAAAAAAAAAAAAAAAAAAATCCCATTTGAACTCTTGAGTCAAACAGCCTAATTATTCGCGTCATTAGCAAATCAACTGTTGGCAAGCAAAGAATACAGTAACAGTGTTTCGTCTTAAAAAAAAAAAAAAAGTGTTGACCTGCATTATTTCACAGCTTAATAACAGCATTCAATACAAAATCGACTTTGATGATGAAAGGTGAAGATGAAAAGACCGTTTTATCTGAGAGACTGAAATGTACAGTAGGTACGATTCATTTACCTGTCCAGCGGTTCCAGACACCAGCAGCTTGTTGCTGTATTTGCACAGACTGATCTTCTGGATGCCCAGTCTGGGGTCATCGCTGTACGGGTCAAAACAGCCCACCTACGCACACACGCACACGCACACGCACACACACACACACACACACACAGGCATGAATTAGGGTTTTATTCTAGTAGATATAGTGTTTTCTTCTAAACTCTCCACCTCCAACTAGCTCAGTTCAAGCACACCGACGTCAGACTCAGGACAATCCCTCTTCCCCCTCATACACACTCAGCAAGACATGTGCATTAATCTGTCTCTCCACACAGTAGGAATTCCAATAGAATCCCCTCTCACATGGATGTCGGCGAAACAAGGAGTAGTTGGTCACAAACGCACACACACACACACACACACACACACACATTCACAGAAAGAGTGGGCTGATGGGTCTGGTTTTCATTACACAGGAGGAAGAAAAAGAAAAAAGAAAAAAGGGAAAGGCTCTTCATCCCATATGAGGGCCACATTCCTGAACATGCAGCTCTGTTACCACAGGATACATGAGGAAAGGTGGTGGTGTGTGTGTGTATGTATATATATATATGTGTGTGTGTGTGTGTGTGTGTGTGTGTGTGTGTGTGTGTGTGTGTGTGTGTGTGTGTGTGTGTGGGGGGGGGGGGGGGGTGAATAGGAAGAAAAGAGGCCGAAAACTAATTAAATCTATTTGTCACTGTTAAATCACTCAAAATCTGTTTGTACCCAGATTAACCCATTTCTGCCATTGAATTCTTCACACATGACGACAGTCTTCCAGTGACAGCTGCCTCCTGAGCACGAAATAAAAGAAAAACACTTTAAATCGCTGCCATCTACAGATGAGACCCCAGATAATAAATGCTCATCTTGGTCATAAGTCCAGACACAGAAACATTTCCAACTGTAGATGAAGAATACGTTTAAATTTATTTAAATATTTAAATCTGAACGACTCCGTCCGTTTTGCGCCGTCATCGAATTCTTCCTCCCGACGCTGAATCAGTTAATTTAAATGTAATTCTGCGTAGAAAACGGGCCATTAAAACAGAATCAGACTGCGGTTCCTTCAGAGTCAAGGTTTAATAACAGGAACAATGGGGTGGGTCCTGTCTGAGAACCAAACACATGAAAACAATCAGATGAGAGAATTAGGCCCCAGATGTAGCCACAGATGTGATGTCAAGACTGTTTTTTATTCCCACAGCCCGTAAAATAAAACCCTGTGCCTGATCTCTCTAGAGGAGAGACTTTAACTCTCTTTATTCTTACTTCCTTTCACTTCTTCTCATGCTCAGCCTCCCCAGCTCTCACCTTCCTGAAGGGAGGCCATTCCTCCTCCTGCTGCATGTCGGGGTCGTCGCTAGAGTCCTGGGTGTCGTCGCTGGGGTCGCAGTCGGTGTGGAAGACGTTGGCCGTGCCGAGTTTGTACAGCGGGGTGAGAGCAACGCCCGACGCATCCCAGAAGCGCACGGTGCCGTCCTCGTGCCTATAAAACACACAGACATGCATCAAGATTCAAACGCATTTGATCGGGATAGTGCAGGTGTGTGTGTGTGTGTGTGTGTGTGTGTGTGTGTGTGTGTGTGTGTGTGTGTGTGTGTGTGTGTGTGTGTGTGTGTATCTAAACAGCAGCAACTCAATTTCTGTGGTGTATGGTCAGTTTTTGTAGTGACTGAATTAATGAGACACATTCGTCATTTTCTGAGGCGTTAGTTTGGTGTTTTTTTTAATTCTATTGCATTGGACTGAAAGGTCTTTATAACCTGCAGAGCATAGCGCCGATCCTCAGAGGCTTTGATGTTTCTAATGTATTGTCCACCTCTATTGTCCACCTACCTTATTGCTACAAAGGTTGCAATAAAAGGAACACGGTGCATCTAACAGACCGTGAGTCTCAGATGTAAACCTTCTTTACATTAATACAGATATTCTGTCAGCGACATCGTGTCAGTTTGATTAAACGCATGGCGTTGCATATATCGTATCATTTTCTAATAGTATAAAATAATGTATATAAATAAGTTAATATAAGTTGAAAAAAAACCCCCCCAGCTAGAAGCTCTGTGAAGCTGTACTTGCACACAGTGGTGCTTTGAGCTAAATGCTAACGTCAGCATGCTACATGTTCACAATGATGACGCTAACAAGACGATGTTTAGTAGGTATGATGTTTCCCATGTTCACCATGTTAATTTATCATGTTAGCATGCTAACATTTGCTAATTAGCACTAAAACACAAAGTTGCGTTAACTAAAGTATTGGACAAAGAGACATTTTTACCTAATGATGGCACTAGAAAGTACAAAGTTAATCCCAGCGTCTTTTTTTTTTCTCCAGATTTCGGACTTTTTTTGTGCGGCCGCTCCGAGAGCGTCTGGTAGAAAATCTCTTTTCAGAAAGACGCTGCCGTCTCAAAACGGCGGCCTAGCCGGCACTCAGCCTAACTGTGGTGTCTCCTAAAACTCCAACCAATCCAGCTGTTTTGCTTTATTTACACACTGCAGTTGTGTCTCATTGTACCCGAACGCTAACGTTAGCTCTGGCAAACATCTGCAGTTGGCAACAGAACGCCGGTTGCCTCAGGACTTCCTTGTTGCCATTGCAACGCTGACACATTTTCAAGCCCCATGTCGATCCAATATTATTCAGGATATCCATGTGGTTTACATCAGAAAGGAAACGGATTTTGTCATGAAAAATTTAAAACTGGCTCCACCTGTGGAGCGCAGCCTGTGACTGTTTATATATACGTGTGTGTGTGTGTGTGTGTGTGTGTGTGTGTGTGTGTGTGTTTACCCTGTCAATAGCAGCTCTTGTTGTTTGGGTGGAGGAGCGATGTTTTTCCCTCCACAAATGGGCCAACTCTGCACAAACAAGACAAAGATTGGAGAAGTTGGAACTCTTAACACACTGAAAATGAGCAAATATGTCTCACATTGAGCAACAACACATCCCCTGACCCTTTGCATTTCATCACGCCGGCTCAAAATGTTCTGACCACGATATAAAGGCCGTCACATATGGAAGAGAACGTGTCCACAGAAAACACAGATGTGTTGGGTTTGCTCTGTTATTGTGCCAGTCTCTCTGGTCTGGCTCCGCACAGACAGACAGACAGAGATGATTTATGAGCGTACCAGCTGTGTGTGTGTGTGTGTGTGTGTGTGTGTGTGTGTGTGTGTGTGTGTCTGTCTGTGTGTGTTTGTGCGATAGTGTAATCTGCCACTGATCAAACAGCTGATCTAAGCTACGAAAGCCTTTGCAAAGCCTTTAACTGCTTACACCTGCTCCTAAAGTTAACACACTGTTGGTCACACACTCCCGTAGGTTCCCTCGTAGCCGTTTAGCTGCCAGCCTGTGAGCTCACATGTACGAGTCACACCATGAATACAAACATCCATTTAACTTCAATATCCTCGCTTTTAAAAAAGGCAGCGGCTGAGCTTTGATTTGACACCTGACAGCCATTTGGTAGAAGTCCAAATCAATCCCTGAAGCTTGAATCTGTGAGGCTGGTTTGTGTGTAAAACGTAAAGCACACCGATCGGTATTGACGGCTACATTTAAAGCATGAGCAGCCTGGCTATCGGCCACACTCTGTTTAAGGTGTCCTCAGGTTAAGCTGCTTTCACGCTTTCTCGGATTTCCTGTAATTGAATATCCGCCGTGAAATAAACCAATTTACAGAATAATCCCGTTGTCGGTGGCTTCCTGCCGGCAGTGCACCAGCGACGCAGAATCAAAAGATGTTGCTGCCGGCGACATGTTGACGGTGCAGGATGTGATTCTAACGCAAGAAATGGAGGTCCTGAGAGATATATGTGCAACGGTTGTTTTTGAAAAAGAAGTTTGTTTACACAGTCAACGGTCTCTGTGACAAAGTCCATGTTGTATAAAAAGATAAAAGACAGTCTGTCTGTTATCTTCGGGGTATTTAGAACATATCTAAAGAGCACTGACAGCCACATAATAAGACTTTTCAGACTTGGCAGTGTGCTTCTCACCCCGTGCGCGTGTTGACGGCCCTGCTGTGCTTTGCCGGCGTTGACCAGCCGCTCCCAGAGTTTGGGCGGGACGCTGGAGACGTGGAAGGAGCAGGTGATGGCTGAGGAGTGGAGAGGAGCCAGGTAGGGAGTGGGCAGCGACGGCCACCCGGGGGTCTGGAGGTCGATCACAACCAGCTCCTCTTCCAGCAGAACGACCACCGCAGACGGTTCGTCAAACTCTGACAGAGGGAGAACACGCGATAGAATGAAGCGCCGATGCTCCTGAACTTTTGAGTTGTATTACACACTTTTCAGACAACTTTAAACTCTTGAATCAAACATCATCCTTAACGTTGGCCGGGCTCTGACCTTTCTCTCGCTCGACGCTGTGGACGGTGAAGAAGTCGATGACCCGCGATGTGAAGTCCAGAGTGACGTGGTCTTTGTCCTGCTGGATGGTCAGACAGTGGCGGTCACCGTAGCTGGCTCTGGGCATCCCGCCGCTGTATAACAGCACCGGAGAACTGGAGCGGACAGAAAAAATAATATTCATATTCACGGTCAATTTCATCGGTCATCTAGAACAACATCGAGCTAGTGTTTCCAATATAGTTAGGCATCAGTACTTTACATTTTCATATTTGTGGACTGGTGTTTGTTTCTAACTTTTAATCTTTTTATTTTAATCAGTATATTGCTTACAGTAAACGACAGCAAACGGTGTTCTTGGGGAAGAAGACAACTTTTGGATTCATAGGGGCATAAACCCAGGTGGAAATGTATTTATAGTGTAATAAAAAAAATAATAATTCAAAGAAAAGACAATTGAAAAGGAAATGTTTTTTAGTCTTAGAGTTAAATAGAAAAAGACAGGAGTAAATATTTACTGCCACTGTGAGTAATGTCTAGTCTGACTGCAGGATTCAAACAATGTGTCACAAAGTAAGTCACACACACTCACCCCGTCTGAGTGGTTCTCCACAGGATCTTGTTGATGGCCTTACAGGGAAACGGACCTGCGGCAGACAATTGCAAACAGTGAAGTTAAAAAAAAAAAACAAAAAAAAAAAAACATTGGAGAGACGTTGGTCAGACTCAAACTGTCAAAAACTCTTTAAACATTTTAGATCACGAGAGGACCGACTACCAGGATACCTACTGACCCAGAGCGGCGTCTGGAAGTCTGCCTGAGGCAAACCGTCGCAGAGCCTAAACTACTGGAGGATATTTCATTGAGTTACTACCTTATAGCGAAATGCTCTGAATGAGTTATTTCTGGTAAAAAAGTTACACAGTGTACATGCCCAAGGCTTTTATTGTGAAAGGAAAGAATCTGGTCTGCACCGACTTTGTCACGGTTGACAGGAGTAATAAAGTTTGTCTTGATTTGGACTACGGAGCCTAACGTTGTACACTATGGTGCACATTTTGAACATGTCCTTTCCACATGGGAATGTTTGAGGCCTTTATTTGCCCCCAATGTAACTCGCCACTATGAGTGTGTGTGTGTGCACTTCTCACCATATGGGATGCTGGAGGACACTGGCTGGTGATTGTAGGTGTTTCCGTTAGAAACGGCCCACACAGAGTAGCCCCCATCGTTATGAGAACTGACAAATAAGTTTCCAGAGCGTTCCCATACCAGACTCTCCAGCTGCTGCAGGGGGGGGGGGTGGGGTCACATACACACAGTATGAGCATCAAACCAGGTTGCATAGCACTATTATTACAGCTTATAGATAGTCAGTTCACAATGTGAATGAAGGAGTTGCCATTGAACTAGATTAAATAAGAGTCAAGTGCCTCTTTTAGCAGCTAATAACAGTGAGAAGAAAAGACCTAATTAGAAAGACATCTGTATTATTTAATTGCAACTCCCCTGTTGCTTGTTTCAGAGAACACTCTGTCCAGAATATGATGACAGTAAAAAAAAAAAAGGATCATTCTTTTTTTAAAATGATACCATCATGAAATATTAATCACAGAACGTTGTTAGTAAAAAAGTTACACCGATGTGCACTACACGTTGTAAACCAGGTACCTGCTTGCCCAGGAACAGCTGCTCGGCGTGTCGGGTGGTCAGATCCCACAGGACCACCAGGCCTCGGCTGTAGCCAATCAGAAGCCTCCCTGACTGCTGGGGATGTTCCTGAAGAGATTCCACCGGCCCTAAGGACTTCCCACATCTGTAATCATCTGGCAGGCTGGTAAAACAAAACATGACCCATTATCCCACATGTTGTAAATTACAAAATGTTACAAAAATGTGTGCTTATTGATAATCCAGTTTGTAAAATAAACAGCAAAAGTCTTTTCTTTTCCACAAAAACAACTCGTAGAAAAAGTGTTCAAACTTATCTAATCAACTTCAAGCTCAAACCATCTGTATAAACTCTGATACGACCGCATGTTGCTCTTCCAACAACGACAACAACAACAACAACAACAGTGAAATCAACATGAGTCTGGAGTTAGTGAACTAGACATTCCTCTAAAGGCAGCGGAGGAATGTGGAGCAGGACACACCCTGAAGATGTCAGAGGATTCCCTCAGCGAAGGATGGAGGAAGAGACAGGAGAAGACGGGAGAGGAAACGGAGTTAATGAGGAGAAAAACAAACAAACAAAGTGGGAAAGAAAAAGACTGCAATGCAGCTTTCTGGTCTCTCTGCTGAGGACGAGGCAGAACCATCGCAGAAGAGATAGTCAGCATGCATCACACACACACACGCGCACGCGCACACGCACACGCACACGCACTTTTGACTGCTTTGGTAGCGTTTACTGAGGAAGATCCTCTCCGGAAGCACGGAGGCAGAAACATTTCTGACAAAGCATTCCATTGTCTCTGTCTCTCCGTTCACAAGTATTTTTAGGGAATCCAGCATCCTGCTACAGAGTCCCGGTGATGAGCCTCTGTGTGTGTGTGTGTGTGTGTGTGTGTGTGGTTTCAAGTGTGTGTGTGTGTGTGTGTGTATGAGAGTGTGTCTATGTGCACGTTATAGATTCAGCTGAAGCACTTCCCCAACCGGAACACCGTGTTTTGGCAGCCGGTACAAAGCCTCCCTGTCTAAAACGTCCCCTCCTTTGCACACGCAAAAGCGCACACACACACACACACACACACACACACACACACACACACACACACACACACACACACACACACACACACACACACACACACACACACACACACACACACACACACACACACACACACACACACACACACACACACACACACACACACAAGCCTTATCAGGACCCTCGTTAGGCCTCAGTTCTGCCCACTTCCATAAACAAGCCTGTTTAATGAGGGGTTTGAGCAGTCGGACCGTCACACAGCAGAAAGAAAAAGAAACTCTGTGATGTCGGAGCATCAGCGCAGGAATGCAGCAAGAAAAATTAAGAAACTACTACGTTTACTGCACAAAATGGCAATATAAAAATAGCCGAGCAGTAATAGTTCCTCTTTGTTTGGGCTGTTTTACGGTGCTTTGAATAGAGAGTTTGTCTTTATCACATGTATTGTTTTTGTCTAGATAAGCAACATTCAAAGTTAATTTTTGTGGTAAAAAAACAATTAGTTCGTATTGATCAAGAGTTTAAAACTCATCTGTTTCTTCAGCACATTAAATGTTAAATTAAATGTTGCTTAATCCTGGTTGGTACATTTATTGATGATGGTCTATCCGACTGAGCCCCGCCCACTTCAAACTAGAGTGACGAGCACAGACCAAAAACACAAGTATAGAAATTTCTCATCTGAAAGATCAAAAGAGACATTTTTTTTTTTTCAAGGTCTTTAAAAAAAAGAAGTCTGACGGTCAACATTTTCAGAAGTGAGTTGTCGACGCAAAGCAAGAAAAGAGGCGAGAAAGTTGCTGCTTTTTGAGCTCAACTTGCTATTTTATTGCACTGCATTCTATTTTATCCACCCCTCGTTCACCCGAACTCCTTTTCCTAAAAAAAACCCTAAAAAAACACATCTGTTCAAATTCCTATCCAAGATTTACTGCACATATCTAATGCAACAACAATGTCCCGAAACAGATGCTTCAACGTCTACATCAGTTCTTTGCCAACTTTAACTAAAGATTTTATCAACTTTATCCGATTCAGTGCTCCTCACTCACATTACTATGACTCAGCAAACGGCACAGTTCACCTGTTCGTCTTCCTCTCCCTCGTCTCTACTGTCCAAACAAGGTGCAGGAGATCTGACCGTTCTCATGGTCCCTGAACCACATGACCACGACCTGCCTGCTGCTGCTGCTAGCCGTCAAGAGGGATATTTGTTTCTGCAAGTGTGTGTGTGTGTGTGTGTGTGTGTGTGTGTGTGTGTGTGTGTGTGTGTGTGTGTGTGTGTGAGTGTGTGTGTGAGTGTGTGTCCGACCTGCTCAGCTGGAGCTGTGAGAAGAGGAAACTGGAGTGTTTAGATGAAGACACACTGACAGAGACGAAGAGGACAGAATGAAGATCGAGAAGAAGAAGGAGAAACTGCGTTCGATCAACACGGGAAGCTCTTTAGAGCGATTCGTTATATGTATAGATGCAGAATAAAGAAGAGCTGGAATATTACTATTCATAATGCAGCGATCAACTTTACAAACTCCTATCCCTCACCTCTGCATGACCTGATCCTGGAGCAACGTCTGGTTGTCCTTCAGTGACAGGCGGGGCAACTCCAGGAAGTACACGCCCCCTCCCTCCGTCCCGATGCACAGCAGGTCGCTGGACCTCAACAGGAGGAGGACGGTCACCCGAGTGGCACTGAGAAGAGGAGGAGGAAGAGGGAGAAGAGTGACGTCGTCATTCATTTGAATATGAAAGAGAGTGGGACAAATTCACCCGTCTCTTTGGAAACTGAAAGCAGGAAAAGACATTTTTGGACGACCAAAAACTTTACAATTAAAAGAGTTAAAGTTGTAAGACGTAAATACGAACAACTCCCAGACCGGACGACGCCATGGTAGAGACCTGTCAATCACAATGTAGCCCCGCCCCTAAAGCATCCCCTGCTTTATGGTCTGTTTGACTCTAAATGGAGCATAATGTACTAAATGAACATCATGCTGTGTTGAAGAAGACTTGAAACTAGACATTGAGACCATAAACTCATGTTTACAATGTTTACTGAGGGAATAAATCAAGAGAGAAGTAGAGTCATTTTAGACTAGACTTCTATACAACCAGAGGAGTCGCCCCCTGCTGGTCAGTAGAGAGAATGCAAGCTTAAGGCACGTCAGCATTAGCGTCACTTTTCAGACCTGGAGGTTGCTGCCTGCTTTGAGAACTGTGTCCTTTTAAGTTATAATCATGAAGACTTTAGCATATCATTAAAACATTGGCTTTGAAATGACGACAACTTCAGGGATTATACATTTGAAAGCAAAAATCTGTATGAACAGGCTTTAACGTACCTGCAGCTCTCAATGCCGGGTCTTCCTGGCAGGCTGTAGCTGTCCACTTCCTCTAGATAGACCACGCCTTCTCTCTTAACCCCTCCCACCTCTCTAGGGGCGCCGGCCACCAGCTCCCACAGGTGAATCGTGTTGTCGTCCAGCAGTGACAGCAGGCGGCCCTATCACAGATCAAAAGTGAACATGAGCGTCACTTTTGTCCACCACTCTTGTCACAAAAAGGAGTTCTTACATTCAGAGAAATAAGCGGCTTACCTGTCCGGGCAGGAAGTGGATCTGAGTGACAGCAGTGGTGTCTTTGTGTAGTCCTGTGAACTCCACACCAGGAGACCCGTAGCTGCGAGGGTCCCGTCAAGGAAATTAAACAACAAAAGCAAGCTTTGATACTGAACAATGAAAAGACAAAATCAAAAGTCCACCTTCAGCTGCAAGCGCAGCGACAAACAAGCATAGTCGGGACCTAATTGTAGTCAATATGAACGGATTGTTGGGAATTACACAACTAGGAGCAATATTTATACATCGACACATCCTGTATATCTGCCGCCGTCATGCTGTAATTGATGGCGAAAACGTTTTCTTTTCAAAATAGAAGCTGAAGTGTCAGAGGGCAGAAACTGTGAACAGTTAAACTGGTAATTAACTGTCTGTAAAGCAGAAGAAACACACTGGTTAGGTGTAATAGCAGGGGAGAAATTAGAACCCTATAACAAAGCTCATAGCAATTTCCAACACCAGATGACGCAGATGCTCATAACCACCACTCTGCGCGTGCGCGCATGTGTGCGTGTGTGTGTGTGTGCGCGTGTGTGTGTGTGTGTGTAAAATCAGCAGCAAACTTCAGAGTCCTCTCTTCGTTAGTCCAGTAAATGAAGCTCAGCTGATAAACTGAAAAGCTACACTTAAGAACTGTGACGCAGAGTACACGACTACGCTAAATTGGTCTAAACTGCAAATTAGCACGCACACGCACACACACACACACACACACACACACAAGCAGCTACACACACACTTGTGAGCAATATCGACACACTGCTTACATAAGCCTTTTCGGAATGTGGATTAAAAATGCAGAAAAATAAGAGGGAATCTGGGGAGTTCCCTCTCGTGTTTGTATTAAGAGTGTGTGGAGAGCTGGTTTTATATTATCATCTATTTTCATGGAAGATATTACAGCTACATATATATTTTATTTCCCTCTCTTTTAATTCCTTTTCATACATCCAGTGGCGGGGGTGTTATCTTCCCTACTTGCCCAGGAGGATTTGTTTACAGATCCACTTATCTTCATCTCTACTTAGCTTCTCCTCCTATCTTTCCTTTTATCCCTCCACTCTCAACCTCTGTGAGATACTCAGTGACGGATTACTCATTCCCCATTTCTTTAACCCTCTCTTTCCGCTGCTTTCTAACGGCTCTCTTGTTCGAGGAAAGGCTACTACAAGTTGACTGCTCTTTCCAGTGGAGTTTCAATACCAACATTTTATCTGCTGCCTCCTTTCTAAGCTCTTGGTAACGCTCTTCGTCCGACTTCTCTCCACTCTGCGCCGATTCTCAGGTTCACAGAAAACTAGGAGAAAGAAAGAGAACGACGACTGAATAATGGAGACACAGAAAAACAGAAATGAAAGAAGTTGCACTGCTTTACTTCAAAGTTAAAGCCTTTACACACCGGGGGTGTTCTTTTCTTTTTTTAACTCATACTTATGTACGAATATTAGTGAAAAAGAGACGCATTTCTGTTTCTAAACAAGGTTGATTTTTCATATTATGCAGAACGGGTTGAGTTGCGCCTCTATTCATGAAACAACAACAGTTGCTCTGTAGTCAGAACCAAGACGGCAAACTTCATTACTACTGTTAACCTCGATAAAAGGCAGCAGGGGCCAGATCTACGCCTTACATTCCTCCCCTTCACAATAAAAGCCCAACACAAATAATACTCGAGCATTATGTATTTTGGTGTTTATTCGTCACACCCCCGGTGTGTAAAGATCTTTATAAGTGAGAAAACTGACAGGAAAGAAAGTGAAAAGAGTTCCACCGCTGATCAGAAGGAAAACAGATGGACAGCAGCGGTTTGTCTGTGTATTCCAGCTATGCAGCGATGACCACAACTCAGTCATCACAAATCTATACAGCAACTCCCACACATTTAAAGCTGGCTGTGCAGGAAAAGAGTGCAAAGAAAGCTGTCAGTGCACGGAGAAAAGAAATAAGACCACTAACTACTATTTAAGAGTCAGAGCCGGGACACTTGGCTGATCTGTAGCACCTCTGACAGGAACCCGGCAACTACCATCTCCTGTTTCAATCTGTTCATTCCACACAACCCAGAGAAAACATGGCCGACAGGCAGCAGGACAGTCGTAAAGCTGGGCAGAGAGTTTTTATTGCTTTAAGGTCGGAGGGCAAACAAAGTGTGTGTGTGTGTGTGTGTGTGTGTGTGTGTGTGTGTGTGTGTGTGTGTGTGTGTGTATATAAAAATAATACAAAAGCTCAACTATGGCCCATGGGTCACACACACACACACACACACTTCCTGGTCATGGTGATGTCAGAGGACAGCTGGAGGAGGGATTCCCGGTCATGATGTCATCAGTGTGTGTGTGTGTGTGTGTGTGTGTGTGTGTGTGTGTGTGTGTGTGTGTGTGTGTGTGTGTGTGTGTGTGTGTGTGTGTGTGTGTCCTGTGAATTAAGCCATGGCATCTGCTCATTTGGCTAATAACAAAAGCCCTCATTAGTAGCGGGCAGATATTAAATGTGTAAATGCTTTGAGCTAAATGCTAAGCTCGACAACGATTAGTGCTAATTAACACTAAACGCAGAGCAGCTGAGACTGATGGGAACATTTTTAGCTTTTTTTAATGCATCTGGTCAAATTTGGCGCTTGAGGAAAAGTCAGTGGATCACCAAAGTTAGTGCGCTTCATTCCGAGGGAGACATGAATGTCTGCACTAAATTTCAACACAATCTATTCATTAGTCGATGAGTCATTTCAGCCTAGATCAAAGTGAAAATAAAGCAACACTATTTATTTTAAAATGGTAACTGCCAGTTCTCTTCCTCGACTTTTCCTGATCATACTTCTGATAAACATCCAGGACTGATTGCCTCTTCAAAACATGTCCCATAAAAATATGCTAATAGATATGTGGACAAAAGAAAACGGTAATGAGAGACAAAAAAAAAAAAAAAATTGCTGCTAATTCTCAGGATGCTTTGCCAAGAACATCAGAGGCGTCTCCCAGCAGTTGGAGGTTGAAGGTTGACCAAAGGATGAAGGTTCATTTAGTCTGTAAAGAGCTGGAAACACTGACTCAAGGCAAAGTAATTCAAACGCCTCCTCAATCCAATTTGGAAATGAAAATTGAACGCGCCAATAAAAATGAACCACAGCAGCGAGACGAGCAGCGAGGACAAACTCTGCACGGATAGTCTTTGGTGATACGGTGTCGAAATGTTCCTCACAAAGTTCAGAAACAGGGAAATCAACACCGGAGACGTAAATCTTTGAGCGACCTGTTGAATGACGCACTGGTTCAACGTGATGATCTGTGCGAGGAAACCGTGAAGCACGCAGAGCTGCGCTGCTCACCACAGAAGCCCGATAGCACACAATGGAGGCCTACAGTAGCTCATAATCACTGAATCACTGTCTCTTTCTCAAGCACACACACCTCAAACACACACACACACACACACACACACACACACACACACACACACACACACACACACACACACACACACACACACACACACACACACACACACACAGTGCAATTGCCCAGTGATGCAGAGAGAGAGCGTTAGCAAGGATAAAGCGATTTCACGGTCTGAATACAGACAAACAGAGGGCATTGTCCTCTACGTTGGACACACAGAGACACACACACACGACAGAAGACTGGGACGGACAGGAAGGAAGGACGGATCACTGGATCCAAGGATGAAAGTACAAGTTGACCACACACAGAACAAGGATTAGATCGCCTCAGAAAAAGTCAGAAAGGTAAAAAAAGAAGAAGATGAAAATCCAGAAAAACTTTCACAAGTCACACTTCAGACAAGACAAGTCAAATTGGGTTTAGCTCTAAACTTCTGAGGCATCATCTGCGAGCATTTTCTCCAACTTCCCTCCACACACACACACACACACACACACACACGTCTGGCAAAAGGCAGTCTACAAGAAGACAAGCCAAACAACTCCACCCACCCACTAGAGAAACAATCCCGTCTCATTTGCATCCTCCCCCTCAGCTAGTACCCCCCCCCCCCACACACACACACACACACACACACACACACACACACACACACACACACACACACACACACACACACACACACACACACACACACACACACACACACACACACACACCCCTTCCCTCCCTCCCACTCGCTCAGTGCACGCTCCCCCCCAACACGGGATAAGTCCAACTTACACACACACTCGACTTATCTATAACCCGACACACATTCAGGGTCCACAGAGGATGAATCGTAATGATCACGTCACACAAGAGGAAACCAAACACCGGTCTGTCACTACTCTGTGGGACAAATATCACGACCTGTGCTGCCTCCTAAAAACGCCTATTCAAGGAATGCCCAGAGTAAATTAAAGCTGTTCTTGAACCAGGGCATGCATAGTTTGGTCTATTTTGAAATGCAACTGCACTGCAAGAAGTTGGGTTTTTTTTAACATTAATAATGTGTTTTGGACTAAATGTTTTACTGGTTTGGATCGTCCGGACCTTTGCCAATGCAACAAGATCGTTTTTTTTGTCAGTCGTTATCAATCGGTGGATTCATAACGAGGCTTCACAGGTGAGCTGGTTTGCTTGTCGGCGGTCTGACGACGGCACTGAAAAGGTTTGCATCAATCAGATCACAAGATTCTCAGCTTTACCGATTACAGCTGCGTTCAAAGCTCACTCGAGTGTTGAAGGGGTTCAACAAAGGACAGAAGGAATAACGGAAAGTAAAGCGACTGATTTTGATCGCAACAGAAGAAATGCTCCCATAAAACTGGTCCCGATCACGATGTGAGGAGGTTTGGGGTTGGCGTTCTGGCAGGACTCGGTCTGAGTGAAGCGCCGCGCCTCGTTGGACCGTCTCAGAGTGTTGAGCAACTTTTAAGGGCCAGCTGATGTGGAGCTGTGAGTTTCACAACGAGGTCAACTTCTAGAAGTATTTCATCAACTGATGTTCGATTCTCTCAAAGTCTATTATGGGACGACTGCCATGACACGTTGTAAAGACATTCATGGTCCCCTCATGATGAATTGTTATCACTTTAACTCTTAAACATCATCATCATCAGGTCAAATTTAGAATCCGTCCAATACGCCGCCAAATACCTGAAAAACCAACGACATTCCCATGAGCCTCAGCTGTCCTGTGCGTTTAGCGCCAGTTAGCAAATGTCTAGCCTGATGTCGTCTCACGTCTCTCAACACTGGTATCGGATCGGTACTCGTACATACCAAAAGTCGGATCAGCATCCCTATCAAGTACTTAAATCAGTCGCATTAAAAGGCCATTAAGCGCTATTATTAATCTCTACTGTGTGCGTTTCTTCTTTAATTCAGTCTCCCCTAATAATTCAGCCCTTGAGGAACCGATTTGTCCGTCTGAGTAAATGTTTTCTTATTCGTCCCTCAACAGCCTCTCCAGTCTGTCCAACTCTGTGAGACCACACACACACACACACACCCCCTTTAACGCCACAGACAGACCCCCCCCCCCCCTCCCGAAACCTGCTGCCAGCTGGTCAGACGATTGTGTGTGTGTGTGTGTGTGTGTGTGTGTGTGTGTGTGTGTGTGTGTGTGTGTGTGTGTGTGTGTGTGTGTGTGTGTGTGTGTGATCATTCATCTGTCTAGGTGTGGGGGTGAGGAGACTGAAGACCAAAGAGGAGGAAGAGGAAGAAGTGAAACAGAGAGACGTGATGGGAGGAATGAGAAAGAGAGACTCAAAATAGTGACGCTTTACTGCATAAGACAGAACGTTAGTAGGGAGAAGGCCGTGTGTGTGTGTGTGTGTGTGTGTGTGTGTGTGTGTGTGTGTGTGTGTGTGTGTGTGTGTGTGTGTGAGAGGAGAGAGAAAGAGGGAGGAGGTGGTGAAGGGTAGGAGGAATGTTAAAGGCTGTATCTTCAACGGATTAAAAACCCACCAAACAATTAAATACTGACTTATTGATTCATTTAAGGCCAAACAACAACAGTAAAAAAAGATTACATAACATGCAAGATGTTTTGTAGTATTCTCTCAACACATCAGCCTCCACTACAAACCACAGCATGAAAACAAATGTATGCGACTCGGTACAAATGGAAAAAAAGATGGGGATTGTTGAGGGAAAAGCTCTGGCTGCTGCACGACTGAAAAGGGAATCGTGTTGCACAAAAAGAGCTCATTGGGGAATTTACCGTTTTCACCGCAATCTACAGAAAGTCAGATAAACAGTTCAAGACTCCTCCACATGAAGAAGACGCAGCGGCGGTCAGTCGACCCCTCGGGCCTCAAAGGACAAGAAACGCAGGATGTTAATTCAGTCCATTCAGTGTGTTACGTGTCCTCACTGTGACATTGCAAAAGAGGATGAGTCACAGCGTGAAAGCACCGATTTCAAGCTGCAACGGTGCTGCGACACACGGCGCCTTCTACAACGTGAAGAAACACCAATAAAAAAAAAAGAAAGAAAATGGCCGCTTTTTTTTTTTTAATCTTACAGACAAACTCATGCGAGCGTTTGCAACTTCGTCAAGAGATAAGAGCCGATGAATCAGCTCACCGTGTGTGTGTGTGTGTGTGTGTGTGTGACCAACAGGATGTCAGACAGACAGAGGGAGAACTGACAGCTGGAGCTCACCCACAAACACACCAATCAAAGCTCTGCTGTGTGTGTGTGTGTGTGTGTGTGTGTGTGTGTGTGTGTGTGTGTGTGTGTGTGTGTGTGTGTGTGTCAATATTTGTCGTCCTCTGTGTGATTGCCGATACTGAAGCTTCATGGTCACAAAGTTTCAGGGTGACTCAGCATGTCCAGATAAAGTCACAGTTTCATATAATTGTATACGTGTGTGTGTGTGTGTGTGTGTGTGTGTGTGTGTGTGTGTGTGTGTGTGTGTGTGTGTGTGTGTGTGTGTGTGTGTTACCAGCAGGTACTGTAAGAAGTATTTTCGGACCCTTTTTTACCCACATCGGATGCGTTTCTAGCAGCAAACTCTGCTGCCCGACGTGCTGAGCTGCAGACTTTCAATGCCCTCGAGCCCTCGAGCACTTCTCATCCCCGGCAACTGCGCTGGTCGTCTTGGAAACCAATTCAAAAGCTTCCTTTATTAAGACTAGACTCAGCAACAAAGCTCTTACTCACCCAATCTGCACACACACATATATAGAGGGAGGGTTAACCCAGGGCAGTGCAACACACATTCTTCGACAGGAGACAGACTCCTCAAGATCGACCCCCCCCCACACCACACACACACACACACACACACACACACACACACACACACACACGATCTCTCTCAACATACACAAAAAAAATATCTCCACAGCTCATCGTCCCCCTTCCCTCCGCTGAGCCCCTGTCTGTGGTCCAAGCAGAAACTCTCAGGGCGTAATACGACTCTGCCTTTATAAACACGACGGAGAAGAGACGGGAAAGAACGAGGGAGAAACTCAGAGCAAAGAGGCTGAAAGAGAGCAAGAGAGGAGGAGAAACCATCACGGCCGAGATGGAGAACAGGAGTTCAAATTCATTTAGCAATTTTTACAACTCCTTTGTCATATAGTCAATAAACGTAACGTCTACTCTCTTTGGGTTTTTTTTGTCTCTTCCTACCTCTCAACACACACACACACACACACACACACACACACACACACACACACACACACGTCAGTGCGTGTGGAGATTTAAACCGCACATCTGGCAGTAACGCTGGAAGTGTGTGTGTGTGTGTGTGTGTGTGTGTGTGTGTGTGTGTGTGTGTGTGTGTGTTACAGTACTAGCAGGTATGCTGGCAATCCCGTCCAGGTCAAAGCCAAGTCAGTGAGTCTGTGAGATTATCAGGGAATGTGAACATGCACACTAAAAAACTGAACTGAAGCTGCTGTTCAGAACAAAAATTGAGGTAAAGTTTGTAAAACCCAGAAATCAGAGCCGAGTCAATTCAAGGATCAACCAACAGAAAAAGAAGAAACTATTTTTATAGTCCAAAACACCAAACTCCAATTCCAGCCTTTACAGTGTGAGGCCCTGCAGCTTTTTTTCTTCTTCATATCATTGTAAACTAAATCTTGGCTTCTTATCTCCACCAGGAGAATCGTGCGGCTGCTCGAATGCGTGCGTGCGTGAGTGTGAGCGTGCAAGCATGCGTCTGTCCACGGCTAATCTCGCACTGTGCTGCAACAAACTGCTAAATATTTCCGGCGCTCACTTATGGCTGCGCTCTCACGGACCCATCGCGGTAACGGTGACTCAGACTCTCTCCAAACTCCTTTTCATTGCCCGTGTTATGCAGCCATAGACTGCCTGCTGACTCCTCACTCACTACTCTAACCCCCCCCCCCCCAGGTTGGTAGGGGCCGCTAGTGATAACACAGCTGAGTGCACCGCCGAATCCCCAGTCGCTGTTCTGATGCAATGAATGTGTGAAACAAGATACTTTTTCTTTTGTTCATTTTTCCAGATATTCTCAGTGGGGTTACGCCAACAGCTGCTGGTGACGTGTTAAAAAGCAGGACGACTAGTCTGAGATTTGAGTCGTTGTCTTAGAGTAAGTAGATCCGTGTAGAGGAGTTATTCTTCCTCCCCTTCCATCTCTAACACATTCCCTCGTCTTCACTGTCTCCGTTTATCTCCATCCCCCCCCCCCCCCCCCTCCATCCGTCTCCCTCTGGGGTGGAAGTGCCTGGTACCACCAGTCTCTCTCTCTCTCTCTCTCCCTCTCTCTCTGAAAGAATTGATTCTCCAGTCTAATGCATCAGCACATAGCACACAACTGCAGCCAGACTCCCTTCACACTCTCTCTCACACACTCACACACTCACAACCATACATATTTGCGATGACCATACATTCAGACTCAAACAGCAACGTGTTTGTGTCCATGGATCACATGCTCCCCACTGCAGCTTGAACACAAACGCGCGAGACAAACATGAAGCATGTGAGGAGAGAGAGTTAAAAAAACAAACAACCTCAACATCCGCTTTAAAACATCATCTTCACGACGATGCTGCTCGGACCAGACGTCCGACTCCGAGCGAACCATCACACAGCAACAAAAGCGGCCTAAATGACGTTAGCCTGCAATCAACTACAGTCGTGAGGACAAATCATGAGCCAAACCAACACCCATCATCTCCAGCACAGCTTCACTCAGGCGTCCATCTCAGTCCTGCACCGCCACGGGTTGGGGGGGGGGGGGGGGGGTTTGATTCCCCACCCGACCGCAAGATTTCAAAAAATGCATTTATGGTTTTCTGGGCCTCCGAGGATGAAAAGCATCTGCCAAATAGTGTGTGTAATGATGTCGTTGTTTTGTTTCTCAGTCTTGGTGTCATTTCCATAGCTCTGGCCATCGGATAACATTCTCCTCAAGTTAACTGCAGCGATTTGGAGGCGGTGGCTTCACAGCAGAGTACGGTCGAGCGGGAACACAAGCAGCAGAAGAGCACCTCCACATTCTGCCCTCATTAAACTCAACCACTAAAGCAGAAAACACATTCGACTTCAGCTTCTCTGTGATCTCGAGGGTTTGTTTGCAACCTGCCCGGTCGCTCACGCTGCCTCCTGTACAGGACAACGTCCTAGAAATAACCCCACAACAGAAACGTTAATAACCCAAAAGAACAAGAGCCACAGCTATTAAAACCAAGACCCAGATTGTGCGAAACGACTAAACTTTCCTCTAATATTGTCGGCGCAGAAGGAAACAAAAGTCCTCTTCTCTTAAGTGGTGCAGACGGTGCAACTCCCCACAGAGACAGACTGCACACACAGCAATGCAGCGCTCTGCTAAACTGCTGTTGCAATAAACAGCTCTGCTGCAGATGCATCCGATCAGTATTTTCCTCAACAAAAATCGCAAAGCGCCGCGAGGCATCGTGAGAAACGAGGAAAAAAAAAAAAAAAACAACAGCAGCGCAAGACCGTAACTTACGTCTCAATTAGCTTCACGGAGCTATAAATAGCGCGGACCGTTTGGGTAGACGTGACAGCGGTTTAAAGAATCGATAGATATCATCCCACAGCCTGCGCAAAAACACGAAATCTTAACAAACAAAAAGCGTGACAGCCGCATGAAACACGGAGCTTCAGTAGCTGCTCTGCAGAGCTCATGAACAAATAAACATCGCAGCACTTCAAAACGATGAAAACCGACAAAACCAGGCGAGAAACGGTCGTAGTCGGCTGGGTTTTGTCAAACTTAGTCAGCTGTGACTCAGGGCTGGACGACGTGAACTAAAAATAAATCCCAAGAAATTTATGTCTGACTTATTTTACGAAGATGTCTTGAGTTGATTCGTGGCTCTTTTTCACGCCGAATGACTTATTTCTGAGAAACTTATGGCAAACAAAAGATTTAAAAGTGGTGTTTTTGTGCGATTCTTTTTGTCGATTACATCAACTAATCGATTACTCGACAAAAATCACATTAATGTGAGTCGACTAGGTGGTGGACAGCCGTAGTATCAGTAGACGTGGATCAGTGAGAGATTCCTGAAGTCGGTCTTTTCACGAATCCAGTTTATGACGAACTGAACCCCTTGCGTTCCATACGTGAGCCCGATGATAATGAAGGATACACTTTGATGGCTCCCGACTTTGTTCCGATGGCCATAAGTTCCAGTTTGGGGTCAAAAGCCAAAGCGCTGGGCTGGTGAGGGAACCCATGCTCCACGGTCTAAAGAAGAGAAACACAGAGTGAACCAGTGGGAAAGACAAACAGACCAGAGAGAGAGAGATGACACAAGAAAGAAGACAATGGAAACACTCAGATTTATTGTTTTTGTGTGATAATGTCAGACGGACTGTTTAGTCAGCGAGGAGTCAGAAAGGGAGGACGCCCTTCATAAAGTCAGGGGAAAAGTTCTTAAAAGCCCTCTTTATTACAGCGCTCTGCAGACTTTATTAAACGGGATTAACGTTAATTCACAGCTTGCTTTTTTTTCTTTTTCTCTCCTTCTGCCCACGTGAGGAGACGAGACAGCTGGGGAAGCATTTAGATCTAGAAAGAAGGAGAGAGACCGTGACCTGCTTCACAAAGAGGTCTAGGGGGTCTTTAAAGTTTGTGTGGTTGAGCGTCCAAGAAATGTGGAAATTAGGTTTCCAGCAGGGAGCTCAGATATGCGTTAAAAAACATAGTAAGACTTTGCTT
This sequence comes from Cebidichthys violaceus, assembly GCF_023349555.1. Classification (NCBI taxonomy): domain Eukaryota; kingdom Metazoa; phylum Chordata; class Actinopteri; order Perciformes; family Stichaeidae; genus Cebidichthys; species Cebidichthys violaceus. The sequence goes on along the minus strand of NW_027176978.1, from coordinate 109,818 downwards.
TATATTTATTTATAAAGCCCCGAATGGCAACTCGCAGTCACACATCACTTCCTCGTTAAATTGGAGCTCTATAAATTCAGGGAAACTTGCTTTTTAGTGTTTTGGAACATTTTACAACACACGTTAAAAAAAACTTAACACAATTGTACATAAAGGTTGATTTAAAAACCATGATTATGAACTAGTCTGTTCTGCTGTCAGGTAAGTATTTACGTACTTAAATTCTGTTTCAATTGTATATTTAATGTCGTATAAGAGGAAGGCGTGCACTCAAAGATTCCTCAAGATTTAAACAAAAGGTTGAATGAATTCAGTGACACTTTGTTTCTTTAAATATCTGACGACACGCACACACGCGCACACACACACACACACACACACACACACACACACACATCAAAGTGACAGTCCTGTTGAGAGACCACCTCTGTGATAGTTGTGGCAGCTGGTGCCAAACTTTTAAAGTGTGTGTGTGTGTGTGTGTGTGTGTGTGTGTGTGTGTGTGTGTGTGTGTGTGTGTGTGTGTGTGTGTGTTGTCACAGCGCAACAAACAGCTCGTGGACTTTAGACGCGATGCACTCTTCAGGCAACCTGAATAAACTTGTTTTTCTGACAACCGTCTCATTTTCTAAATACACTTCAATGTATTTTGACAATTAATTAGTTTCAGTGATTTTTTGTTGTTGTTGGTTTTTCTTGTTCCAGCTTCTCAGATGTGCCGTTTCTCTTTGTCACGTACGATAGTAAATGAAAAGTCTTTGGGTTTTGGACCAATTATCCAACAAAATAAGCAATTAAATATTTCACTTTGTGATGGACATGTTCCACTCTTTAATAGATCAAACTAACATGAAAGATCAATTGATAATGAAAGTATTTGTTAGTTTCAGCTCTACTTTTCGGGTCTTGAACGCCAAAAATCACACCGCACTGTATTTCCTCCACATTTCTGCTGTATTATTTCAAATAATCCTGTTGCGATGGGGTTAATTCTGCCATGTCATCCACTGCGCGCGATACAACTCTGTGCTTTTAGAGTGACAACGGCCTCATCTAACCCGAGCTCAAGGCCGCAGCGGAGCTCGGTGTAGAGACAGTTGGTAATGTGCAAGTCATGCAAGAAGATCACCTGCAACTCATACTTGATTTGCACAATCAATCAGTACAATCCACGGACTTCAATCTACCTTTTAAGACTCCGGCCGGTTCAGCTACAGTGGTGACAAGATGCGGATTACTGAAAGTGGAGCTGCTGAAATGTATTTCAGTATTGATTAGTGAGGAGGAGGCTCAGGATGCACACACACTGCTTTACAACCATGTGGATGTGAAATCAAACCCTAAAACGAGAGGTTTAGGCTCAAAGCACCACAGAAGCAGACAGGAACACGCCTCCTGTCAGATATTAAACATTACAGTGTTGTGGAAGCTTTAATGGAAAATCCATGAAAAGGGTCAAAACTGTCACCACACTGACCGCCACAATAGTCTAGTTATTGACCCCCCCCCCATCACTGGCGTAATGACATTGTGGTTAATTACAGTGATGTTTTCGTCCACAAAAAGGTGAGTTATTGGTGAAAAGCATCACTTTTGAACGCGGGGCCTCGTTTTTTGGGTGAAAGCCAATTAACACGCGGTGGGTAAAAACAACTGAACCTCGCGCGCGCGCACGCACACACACGCACACGCACACGCACACACATCAACAAAGCCCCCGAGAGCGTCCAAGTCCAGCCTGCACTAAAACACACACACACACACACACACACACACACACACACACACACACACACACACACACACACACACACACACACACACTCTCTCTCACACTCACACCGAGCTGCAAACAGAAAAACAGAGGAGGAGCGGCCGGGACTAAATGCTGCAGAATGCACAGCTTTAAACACAATCTGGTCCGGTTTAGAGATAGATAGTTTAGTGGAGGAGCAAACCCTCTCGCTCCCTTTCTCTCCTACCCACCCCCCCTCTCCTCTCCTCTCCCCTCGTCCCGTTACTTTACCTTGTTGAAGGCGAACAGCTCCTGTTTTATCTTCTCTCTCTGCGGGTCGGTGCCCTGCCGACGAAACCTAAACTTCATCATGTTGAAGCCGGGCGGTGTGGAGGCAGGACTGATGGGAGGAGGAGACGAAGAGGAAAACACGGGAGTTCAGTCGGACGATGCTAAGCTAAGCTAACCGACTAGCCCATTCAGGCTGAAAGCGACGCTGCTGCGGCTCTCCTCCCTCCTCTCCCTCCTGGTGCTGTTTAGGTCGCGGTGGGTTTGACCACAGTCTCTTTCTCTCCCCCTCGCTCTCTCTCTCTCCCCCCCACTCCCGGTTCACACGGACCCCCGTTGTTGTCAACCAATGAGAGCGAAGAAATCTGCGAGCAATTACTCAGACACGCCCACACAGCCAAAGCGCTGTGGAGAGGAGGGGTACGTTCGGTTTGTGGCACGAGACGCACCGGATGTACGTCCCCTCCTACATCCGGTGATACAAAGTGTGAAACGGCGAGTCCGTTACAGAAAATGAAACCATCACACAGAAAATTACTTGTGACGGTTAATAATGACGAAAAATAAAGATAAAAGCTGTTTTCTATTTTGGTATCATCCAATGAGAGGAAATTAAGTGGTCTTATATTTAAATTATTTTAAATTTAAATATTCAGAAATCTAGAATTCAGGAAACAAAAAATCTGTGTCATCTTTAAAAAATAATAAAACTGACCTGTCAATCTGAAAACGAGCAGCATTCACCTCTGTTATATTAAGTATTCTCTTATTTTATCTTGTATTTATGCACTCAATTGATGTATATATATATATATATATATATATATATATACATATATATATATATATATATACATATATATATATATATATATATATATATATATATACATATATATATATATATATATATATATATATATATATATACATATATATGTATATGTATGTTATCTGGCTTTCTCTGATGCCTCTGAAATTCTACTTGTACATGTTTATGAAAATGTTAATAACTAAAATGAACCACATAACCAGAGTAATTTATGCTACAAACTTTAATGTACAGTATTATTCACATGCATTCGTTATGTACAACAGCTATTTACAAAAACACATATAAATTGTATAAATAAACATTTTAATTAGTGCAAAGAGTTCGGTGATGTGGCCTTTAACTGTGCGCCAAAAATGTGCTTCCTCAAATATTTTCTTGTCACGATTTCCTGTCTCGTTTTCATTAAAAAAAACAAAACCTTATGGGTTCATAAATAATTTATGTAGGCTACTCTAACTCTAGCCTCATGAATAAAAATATGTTTCATGTCAAACCACAAGCATCTATTAGTGTTTAAAGGGAAGATAAGGTTACACTTGAGTTTCACACGTTTCAGTTTCTTTGAGGAGAGCCAACCACACCAGAGGTTTCTACTCTCGGTGCAAGATCACATTTCAATTCAGTGTTGCTCCTCGGATCAATGCTAATACAACTCTGCTGAAGTGGGGAAGTTAAAGTAAAGTAAAGAGGCCTCATCTATTATCGTCTCAACCCTATAAAGCAGCCATGGCAGACAAGAGCTTAAACAGTTTTGGCTAAAAATGTCAAACTAAAAAAAATAAATGTGTTTGGTCATTTATAGAAGTCTGACTTTCTTACATGATAGACACATGAATGCCTTACACTCAGTGGTGTGTGTGTGTGTGTGTGTGTGTGTGTGTTAAAATATGTGTAAGGTAGAATGATATAGCGAGTGTACGTGTCATGTTCAGAAAGATAACGATAACTATACATGTTCCGTTTCATACTTCATGTTAATGCTGTGAGTATAATCGTTTAAATCCCCAAAATTAAAATATTCCGTTGTCCCAAATGTGAATATTGAATATAAAATGCTGCTTTTCTTACTGTTCTACGATAGTAAAATAAATACATTAGGGGTCTGGACTGTTGGTTGGACAAAACGAGCCATTTTGAACTTTGGCTGTGAGAAATTATGATTTTAATGTTTCGCTCTTCTCTGACATTTTATAGATCAAACGATGAATGAAGAAGACAATCTTTGGTTGCAGCTCTAATTGAGTTCACCTGTTTTCGCAAACTATGTCATCAACGTCATCGCCATACATTCGTCACATTACAGAAACATTAGCTGTACATATCAAAATATTCTATTTTCTCTAAAGAGGTAGGTGCAGTTCATTTATGAGGCATAAAATGTGACTTCTCTGTGTGTGTGTGTGTGTGTGTGTGTGTGTGTGTGTGTGTGTGTGTGTGCTTCTTTGTGTTATAGCAGGGTGATTTCACTTGGTGGCAAAGTGAGTCTCTTTTCTCTGACTGACAACATGTTCTCCATGTGCATGGCGATGACTCGGCACAGCTCCAGGCCCTGGAAATGCACAAACAAACAAAAACACACACATTCACACCAACACACACACATTAAAGTAGAGAAACAACTACATACACATATTGTAACTGCAGCTCTCTTTTATCAACTCCGTCTGTATCACACACACACACACACACACACACACACCTGCTCCAGCTGTAGCTGTGTGATGCGCTGGTTGAGCAGGTCTCCGATCATGATCTCCACATACGGATAACTGGAGCCTGAAGTCGGCCTCTGAGTGCGAGTTGACTGGACCTCCTTCAGAGGGAAACGCACCATGGCCTCCTATTCACGCACACACACACACACACACACACACACACACACACACACACACACACACACACACACGCACACACACACAAAACAAATATATACACAAACAAGCAAGAAACACTTACAATCATACGCACAATACAGGATTTAATAGATAAAAGCAGACAGCGAACACGATGACCAACAGGGGGAGCCAAATTCTGTATTTTTGGAATAATTCTGTTTTTGCAGAAGTTTGCGTAAATTGATCTGGGCGACGTTAAACCAGTAAAGCTTCAAATTAATACTGTTACAAACACTCCTGCTGCCATATTTTTGAATGTGAAGCATGTAACATTACACAGAATGAATCGGTTGCTTGAAGTGGATGATTTGTATGCGTGACTGTGAGTGAGTGAGTGAGTGAGTGTGACATACATGAGTATCCTTGTTAAGAAAGTGCAGTCCGTTCAGATTTACAGCCAGGATGCACGGGGCGTGGATGGAGGCGGAGCTACAGCTCTGGATGTAGAAGAAGGAGGAGCCGAACATGGGGAAGGCACTGACCAGACCTGGGACGAACACAGGACGGGTCACTTTTAATACGGTAGCACATTGAAGCCAAGAGTCACCCGTTTTCAAGAAAAGCCGCTACATGACAGGTAAGTGCAGCTTGGAGCAATTATCATCTTCATTACTTTCCAATGTAACTAAGCCGTTTATATCTACGTATATATTTATATCTAGCTGCGGTCTTACCGAGGAACTGTGCACGAGCCTGGTTCGGGTTTAAGGGCTGGACCTGCTGCATGTGTTGAGTTGCCATATTCAGCCAATGCTGTGAACCCTGTTTGCCGTAGAACTGCGGTGGGACGCACTCCTGCATCTCACGCCTTCAATCACACACAAAAAGCAAACCGGTGGTGCATCAGAGGAAGCAGTTATACATTCTGCAATGTGCAAGTGTGTTTGCAAATTTGCAAGGATGCACCTGCGATTGTCACATACAGTATGCATGTGTGGGGTCATGTTTAGTGGGTGATCGTCAGCAATTTGTGTACAGAGGTTCAACTGTGTGAAACTGACTGGAAAGATCACAGCACTGACACTGCTAGATAGGGTAAAAAGTAAGTATGCGTATGTCTGTGTAGACGGTATTTACAAGGTGGGCAGGTAGACGGTGTCCTTGGCACGGTGCTGCAGGGCAGCCAGTCTGGCGATCTGCTGCATATGCGGGTCACTGGCCTTACCATGAGGAACCACACTCAGCAAGGCCTTCAGGTAGTCTGGCAACACCTTCACGAGAGACACAGAGAGTTTACTTGTCACTGCTCATTTTGTGACAGGAAATTAAAAATCTTGACACATCTTCCGTGTGTGTGTGTGTGTGTGTGTGTGTGTGTGTGTGTGTGTGTGTGTGTGTGTGTGTGTGTGTGTGTGTGTCAGACTGTCCTCGTTGAAGTGAGTCCGCCGTCACACAAATGGCAAAGCTACAAATGACATCAGCTGATGTGTCAAGCTAACAACACGGGGGCGTGGATCACGTCCTCCAATGGAGAACGTCAGACAGCAATTCTGCCAACGGGCCTCTGGAGGTAATATTTACTGTACCTCCATGTCTAAATAGATTTAAAACCAGCCACACAGAAGAATGTGAGCCAAAACGTCAGGCCGGATTAGCTCGAGTAGAAACAGGGCATCGGCTTCATTTCGCAGATCTCTACCTGATTGTAGTGCATGGTGACATAAAGCTCGTTGTCGAGTTTCAGAGCCAGACTCCATATGACTCTCCTGAACCACAGACTGTAGTTGGCGTCCACTGGCTCTGCCTCTGTAGCAATGTCCAGGATGTATTCTCGCTTGTTCAGGGGACGCACGTTCTGACCTTCACAGAAACACACCTGGGTTATTATCGGTAGTGGATTTCTCAACATCAACAGTGTTTGCATGGCAGGTCTGTACTATGACGCGCTAGATCCTCGGTAAACCTTTGTGTGTGACCAAAAAGACGGCGTATTCATCCAAAGCCTCCACCCGGTGGAGTCCCATCTCGTAGCAAAGCTCCTCGATGACATCCAAAGCAACCTGAAATAAAGACATTGATTCGCAATTCAGCAACGCTGCCGTCATGTTGCCCTACGAATGCAGCAACACACTTGCACGATGCTTTTCTTTCGAATTGATCATTTCACTCCGTGTGTGTGTGTGTGTGTGTGTGTGCGTGCGTGTGTCACTCACAGAGCACGTCTTGATTTTCAAGTGCCGTTCGATCCCACCCGGCAGCAGGAACAGCTGTCTCTTGGAGCTCCGCCCAGCCTGCACACAGACAACCAATCAGAGGAGAAACGTCATACGAGCGTGGAGCGTACAGCTGCTACTAAGAGCAGCTGCTAAACAAACTCACACTTTAACATGACAGTCGCCTAAAGTATCTCAGAAAAGTATCACTACTACTGCAGCCTAATTAGTGTAGTATAAGTTAACAAATCCTAAAACTTAAACTTCTAAACATTCATGCCCACAGCACTCATTAAATTATTAGTCTTTTGCTTGTGGGTTTTACATTTGGTGCACATTTTTCCCAAATATAAGCCCTTAAGAACACCTCATGACCGACCAGCATAGCTTTGAGTTCCATGCTGTTGGGATACTGTAAACGTCCGCCATATTGAAAAGTCCTCCTCAGATTCTGCTCACATGCCTTGGCAACACCTGTGATGGATTAAGACGATAACGAAGACCACCGTCAGACTGGTGGAGACGGACCGATATGATTTGAGATGCGTTAGGTCGTTGATGGGCTGCAGCATCTTTTCATCGGACGCGACGGCTGGTTTGTCTACCTTGGTACTGCATCCCGGGGCTCTCGCAGGCGTCCTGCAGGAACTTCAGCAGAAACGGCTTCATGACATCGGAGCAGCGATGGAAAGCCGCCAGGATGTACAGCAGCCTCCATCCTCTCTGACAACTGTCACTACGCAAAATACATATACACACACACACACACACACACACACACACACACACACACACACACAGCTGTAACACGTAAGCCTCTCTACGGCCACGCTAGAAGTCCTCAGTCAGCGCGTGTTGTAAAATGTTGACGAGTCTTACGGTTTGGAGCTGGTGTTGGCGGCGACTTGCTTCATCAACTGGCAGTAGGCTTCATCTTTTATCAGGCCATGGTCGCCACTTAACTGGATTCATGAGCACATGCATTGAAGACAACAATGTTGTTGACGTTCTTCACTTGGACACGTCACGTGTAAGTCAATCTGTTTATCATCTTTAGTATTTTAAAAGCCAGTCAAATATGTAAGAGTGTGTTTGTCTGTGTGTACCTTCAGTATAGTGGTGACCAGGTCCTGTTCAGTCTGACCTTTCAGTGGAAAGTCTCCCATGAACTTCATTATGGCTGGACGAAAAAACAACGAGGAAAGACATTTTGTCTCTTTTCCCTTTCTCCTTTTTTTTCCCCCTCCATCTGTCATTCTTTGGGAACTGTATTTCTTTTCCTACAACAGCAAATTCTCTACCTCCTATCTGTATCCATCCCTCCTTTCCTTACTCTCCCCTCTCACCTAAGAAGATGTCGGCAGCCACTCTGTTCATGCCGCCGTCTGAGAAGTCGATCAGAGACTCCTGGATCGGAGACTGGAGGGACAAACACACAACAAGGAAACAGCACGTGTATTTGTGCAGCGTAAACAACGGACAGTATGCTTTAAAATGAAGGAGACATGTTAAAAGAATACAAAGACATTTTTGAATGCTTTGAAGCAAACTCAGCTGTTTTACCTTGGAGAATTTAACCATGTCAACAGGGTCCCTGCCCTCCTTCCCCTTTTTGGCTTTATGATCACTGTGGGGAAAACACAGGCAGCAGGTTTGAACTGCGCGTGTGTAAATGCCCATCGACACGTCCACGACACTTTCACATATTTTCACAATATTTTTGGCAGCATGTGTGTGTTTGACCTTCTGTTCCTCTGCGCCTCTCTGAAGTACTTCTTGGCAAACTCAGCCATGTGGTACTGGCCGCTGTGGAGCGGCAGATCGTCCAGTTCGGCGCTCAGACCGTCCCCGTACATCTCATTTACTACCTGATACACACAAACAAACACAGAGCAATACAAAAAGCTAAGCAGCAGTGCCACAGGAACCACCAAAGATGTAATTATCTGCAAAATATTTCCATTTCTGCAAACCAAAACATTCCAATATATACTGTATAAACAGCAGCTTGTACCATAATATAGGGTTATTATTCATGCTGAAATCTGAATGTTATTCTCGCTCTGAGCTCAGATAAAAAAAATTTGGTGGTTTAGAAAAAGTACAGATGTAAGGCGAGTTAAAAACTTCCTGGTCTGCACCTCTGTGGAGAGGTCAAGCTCATGGGCAGCTACTGCCGAGCCCATCGCCACAGCAATAGCAGCCGATGCAGCGACTCGTCCCTGTCTGTCTCGAGGCTCCACGCGCTCAGCAGGGAGAACCAGAAAGTCTGGAGCGGCCACAGGACGCACGTACTCGCTGGGAAACACTCCAGATTTTCCATACACAGCCCCGAACCGCCAGCCTGTACACGCACACACGCACACACGCACACACACACACACACACACATACACACACCAGAAGTTATACGAAGAGGCTCGTATAACACCCACAAAAAAAACCCACATCAAGTGTTGGAAACAAAGAACACATGCAAAACACAGAAAACCAGAAAGTTGTGTCTTCAAAATAATCTGTTGTGTCCAATTAACAAGAGAAAAAACAAAATATTCACTTTTTTTAAAGTTTTGAGGCATACTAAAGTTCAGTTAAATCAACAACATAAAAAAAAAGGCAAGGACATCGAAAATAAGGCTCGACTAAAATACTAAACTAGACAGCAAACAGACACACAACGGACCCCACCAGGCTGTAACGGTCCTGCAAAACCCACCAAACTCAGGAGTGTCTCTCTTTAGCTCCTCCAGAAGCATGACCTTCTTCCTCACTATGCAGCCGTAATGTTTGCCTGAACACACACATACATACATATGCACATAAACACACACACACACACACAGACACACACACACACAGAGCGTGACAGACATGGCATGAAGCACAGAGAAGCGGGGACACACTGTACATGGCTGACAGAAACACATCAATGTGCCCGAGTGTGCGTCTCACCGGCCTCCAGCCCATCCATGTGCTGCAGTCTGACGATGTCTCCTTTGTGGAAGCTGAGCAGCGTCCTGTCCTCAGTGACGTAGTTCCTCACCGCCACCACGTACTCCGAGTCCTGACAGAGATGCGACATGTTGACAAAGACGAGCTGTAAAATCCACAGTGGTCCGCAGACGGTGGTAATAAATCAAGTAGAGTCATTTTCTCATAGACTTCTATACAATCAGACTTCTTTTTGCGACCAGAGGAGTCGCCCCCTGATGGCCATTAAAGAGAATGCAAGTTTAAGACACAACCGCATTGGCTTCACTTTTCAGACCAGGAGGTTGTCGCTTGGAGCCTCCTTTGAGAGTAACCCTGGTGATGTCATAGTGGTGTCATCAGGGTTATCTCAGATTGGGATTGAGATTTTAAATCTTCTACAGAAAGCTTGCGTTACGCCGGTTATCCGTTTCATCTGCCGTATGGATCTTTTGCCAATATTTTATGTCTAACCCGTCTTGTTTATTGCACTCACTGCATTCAAAATAAAAATAAATGTATTCTCCTTTATATAAAAATACTGTATAAATAAAACAGTTATAATTACTGGTCTCCAAGTCGGTTCAGCAGAACATACACTTGTGGCTCAAAAAACAAAAATTGGGACATACAGAACAGTGCAAACATGGTGACAAAGAGCAACATTTTGAGTTGTAAGACTCTTCAGCATGAATAACTGTATTATCAACAGACACACACACACTCACACAGACGCCCTCTGACCTTCTTGAGCTCTGTGAGGAAGTAGTCGATCATGTGCTTGACCTGCGGGGCCTTGGCCGAGAACAGGATCAGCTTTTCGTTGGTCAGGTTGAACTCCAGCATGTTCTTAGATGGAATCGACACGAACAGGATGTCCGAGTAGCTGAGCAGGAAGTGATGTGTAAAAAAAAAACACCAGGAAGTCAACATACAGGGGTCTCGGGTCAAATCACTGGCGCATGAGACACAGCCAACTGGAAAAAAACGTCACTTGACTGACTTTTTGGGGGTTTATTCTATTTGAATTATGACTTTAAAGAGAAAACGATAACATTCAAGACAACTATGAACAGCGAAGTTCACCTCCTCTCATGTTTGATGGGTGTTCAAGAACTCAGACGGACTTTGAGTCTCACCTGTAAGGCCTCAGCACTCTGAAGTAGTCTGAAGCAGAGCTACTCCTCACCATCTTCAGCAGCTTGATACCTTTATGAGACACAGACAGCACCTGCACACCTGTCCCCACACTGCCCTGGAAAACACACACACACACGCACGCACACACACACACACACACACACACACACACACACACACACACACACACACACACACACACACACATTCACACACACACATGAAATGGAGTACACAGGCACAAGTTAAAATCTAAGCCAAGTGAAGGTTGATGGCTGCTTTGAGAGGGAACGGCGGCACTTTTCAGTTTAACTCCGATACGCCAAGAAAGAGACCAGAACTCACAGAGGCTGGGAAGAGTCGGGAGAAGTAAATCTCCCACAAGTCTCTGGCCATGACGACCACTTTCTTCTTCGCGTTCTCGTCGTGCGTTCCTGAGACCTGGTCCACTTTGTTCTCAGCTGTCAAAGACACAGAGAAGGAGTTATGTAAATGTTGAAAAGTATACTGTGTAGTAGGGTCCATGAGTCATTACATCACAGAGTCAAGTTATTTACCGAACAAAGCCTTCATCTTCTGTCTCTCCTCCTGGGTGATTCGGATGCAGGCCTCAGAGAAGGTGTCGTGTACAACCTGCAGGACACAATCAGGAATAAAAATCACTTTATTCCTGCTGTGAATAAGTATCGGCATTAAAGCAAAAGTCAATCATACCTAAAGTACCTAAAGTGTGTTTAGGAAAAAAAAACCTGTATTTTTAACAGGAACCTTCTTATGGACATCAAACTGATTCTGTCTCTCTCCCCCTCTATTTATCTATAATAAAATCACTACTTTTGGCAGTTTATTTTCAATAAATCCTTATGATCTTAACTATGAGCATAATTACCATAATCTAGACTTTGCTATGACGAAAAACTAAACCTGAGTGAACAAATTAACATAAAAAAATGGAGGAACAAGTAAATGTAAATAAGTAATGAATGCATGAATCAACCTGTCTGAAGATCAGGTCCAGAACCAGTGGACTGTTGAAGGTCTCTTTAGGATAGAAAACCTGTAAACAGACAAGGAAACAAAGAACGTGGAAACAACAATGGAAATATTCATTTTGATCTTAAATAATCAACACGATGATATTAAAAAATGTTTAATGTGCTTGTGTGCGCTCATGACACACACCTCTTTCCTCATGTAGAGTTTCCACGGGACGTTGGAGTACGTATAATACTCATCACTAGTCCTGCTGTGGAGTTGAGTCTGAATGATCTCCTTCTCTACTGGCAAGTCTCTAGAGACTAGAAACACACACACACACACACACACACACACACACATTCACATGCACGTGTGAAATGAGTCCAGAGCTTTCTGTCATTCTGCTGTTTATTACTGGGGATTGATGTCACATCAGTGTGTAAAAAGATCACCTGGTGGAGGGGCGGGGCTTACGCTCGAGCTGGTTGGCCCCGCAGGGCGAGACTTTGTCGTCTTGGAAACCTTAAGTCCTCCCTCGTCTTTACGTAGGAAGGATTGAGGCTTCCTTTGAGTCTGAGGCAACAACAAAAAGGTCAGATATTATGTTAGTTTGCGTGGAAGTGCATGTGTGTGTGTTTGTGTGTGTGTGTGTGTGTGTGTGTGTGTGTGTGTGTGTGTGTGTGTGTGTGTGTGTGTTCTAGGTGCGGAGTTGGGGTACCGGTTGTGGTGGGTTTGACATCTGATCTTTAAGGATCTCCATAGCTTCATCATGTGGGTCTGGCTTCTTCCCAAACATCTTTCCATCACTTTTCCTAGACACACACACACACACACACATAAATGATTAGACCGACAACAACATAATAAAAATATTCATATTTTTGCTAGTAAATCATTAGCGTGTTACCTCTGTGTGGCAGGTCCAGCAGAAGTTGTCACGTCAGCAGGCTGGTGCTGTTTGATGATGTCTTTGATGTCGTGGCTGGGATCGATGCGCTCTGTGTTACCTGCACTGGATCGGACCAAGTCCTCAGGAGGGGGGCCACGTGTTGGACCTGGAATGTCACTTTCTATTAGATCATGTGCAGATGTTTAACAATTGGATTTAGCAGTTTTCTAACCACAAATCACAAAGTCACAATGCATCAATATTGTTCTTTACAGTCTTGTTGGAATACTTCAGTAACTTTTTGTTTAAGAAAACCCAGCTAGAAAAGCACGGGTCATCCTGCAGCTTCACTGTAATCATGGCAGTGATAGTTTGACCCTGAGAGTGTGAAACATACTCGTTTGTCGCTGAACACCAGCAGACTTGTACGGCGACTCTTCTCTCTCTTTGGTCTGCAGAAAAAACATGGAAGTGATACAGCCGAGTATGTATTTATTCCAAGACAATATTTCCGTCTTTGCATGCATGCTGGCAGGTGTTCATGCAGTGTATGTGTGTGTGTGTGTGTGTGTGTGTGTGTTTACTCACTGGGCTGGTTGTGTGTGAACGTTGTGGCAGGTGTGTGTGATAATGTGAGGGTGGCGACTGGGGCGCTGGGGCAACGGGGGGGAAGGAAGACAACATCTGCTGCTGGATCGCGATGGCCTGCATGGTCATCTGCTGGGCCTGCAAAACACACACACACACACACACACACACACACACACACACGCACCATATATTTTCATGCAACTCACACAAATACTTCAACAGTAATATCAGAGTTGTCCATAAAAAGTATAATACCAGAATGATAGCTTGCTGGTTGATGATGGCCTGTTGCTGTTGAGTCAGTACTGTCTGCTCCGATCCTAGACAAGTACAAACACATGAACATAGACATCATTTAGTAAAGAGGATTCTGTTGCAGAACAACAGTAGAAAAACACACACAGCTCACAGCAAAAGACCCTGTAGGCTCCTCCACTTCAAACAAACCACACAGAGGATCTTTACAACCTCACAATGAAATGTGAGGTACAAAGAAGTTCTTCCGGACTTTCATCAAACACAAATTGTGACTCCACAATGCCAACATGCTTCTGGCCAAACATGCTGGAACGCACAACCGATCACACCTGTCATCACAGGCAAGCCTGGAACCGCAGGCGTGACAGGGAGCGAGGGCACCGCCGGCAGGCCGGGGACGCCGGGGACGCCGGGGACATGGGATGCTACATTATCTCTATCGGCGGCGGCTGCACGAGTGGGCGACGGGTTGGGCGCTACACGTGTGGAAGGAGTGACAGTGGAAGAAGTCTGTTGGTTGTCGGGGTGTTGGGGAAGGTTGTATTGGTGGAATTGTTGTGGCCGTTGTTGAGGCTGAGGCTGAGGCTGAGGCTGCTGCTGCTGTTGTTGGTGTTGTTGTTGGTGTTGGTGCTGTTCGTGGTGATGGTGGTGGGAGGGGATTGGCATGGCAGGGATGGGTGGCATCATTCCTCCTGCTACTGGAAGCACTGGCACAGCTTGAGGAGCGACAGGTCAGGGAACAGGGTCAGAGTTAGGAACAGTGCAGCTTCCAGGACTCCGCCTCTGTTTCACATGGACTTAAAGCTAGGGTTGGTAATCTTCTTCAAAAACACTTTATATTTGTTGAAATTCTCATTATATCCGGACAGCAATTAATAAATCAAATGCTATGACAAAAATCTGTATATATGGGGCTGTCGCAGGACTGTAATGATTGGACGACCTGCCCTGTCTGCCTGATCACACTCTGCCCGTTGACTCAATGTGCGTACCCCTCCAAAGCCACGCCCCCAAAAAGTATTTTGGGGGCGTGGCCTTGGAGGGAGGCCTGAAGGGACAGGCTGTCAGGTTGTAACTTGGTGACTTACTCACTAGATTTAGCTACTTTTGGAGCTAGTGATGCTAGCTGCTTTCATTGGAGAAGATATGGAAACACTGGGCTGGTTTTTTTTTAGTTGGATAATTCTTAAAATCTAGCATCCTCTTACGAGTTTTTCAGATTACCAACCCTGGCTATATTTGGTATTTTCAAAAACCGGACAAGCTAATCGGCAATTTACCGATTTACCTTGTAAATATTACCTGTCAAACATTAGCATGTTTCCAAGTGTTTGCTTGCTACATATTATCTGTAGTTGAAAATGGATTTCTACTGATGCTTCAAGTTTACATTGACTGTGTAATGAAAAAATGTGCAGCCTGCTTATGGCCTATTTTTGAATAAATAAGTAAATGTAATGATATTAAGCATACGTTTGAAATTTTAGATCCAAAATTGCAAGTGTTCAAAGTGTAGGAAAGCTATCCATCACACTGTGTGCATATTTAGTTTGAGATGAAATAAAAGGCAGTAATTTCCTTCATCGCCTTTTCTTTCTCTCACAGTCGTCACTGCTGTTGCTTCTCTCTGCTGCACCTTGTCCGACCGGGAGAGACGCATTAGTTTACTAATTAGTTCAACATAATTAATTCTAGCTCAACACACTGTCCGTTGTACAGCTAGTTGGGCGACATAAAACTGGACTCCTCGATATTCAGAAGCTTGAAAATATTCACCGTATATTCTCCAAAGACAGAGGGAAATACGGGAGAAAACAAAAGGAGTGATCTTGACGTTTGTGAATGATTATTTAATGTACATGAACTTTTATACAGCGACAAAGAGACGACTACACAAAACAGTCGTTAGAAAGGACGGCAGTGACTAAATGAGCAGAGAAACCAAATGATAATGTGATTGATAGAGAATCCTGTGTGGCGCAAAAGAGAGAGGATGAGAGTGACAGACGCCTATAGAGAGTAAAGGAGTCACCTGTGGTTACAGTGAATGGCTCTCCATGCATTATCTATGAGGGCAGACTGCTCATTAGAGCCTCTACGCTACAGTTTAAGGTTGGTGAAGTGTACACCTGAACGTTTACACCTCAGTGCTGTTCAGTGTCGCTGAGACACTTTAGCCCTCACCCTGCAACAATGTGGAAATAATAAAAGCAGTGAGTTGAGGTCGGGTATTTTGAGGAGGAAGAAGCAGAATTATCATTTAAAACTTGAAACCATGTGTCTCTAACGCACACAGCACGATGTCTGAGTGGACATTAGCATGACCTCATGACCTGGAAATCAACAGGGTGCATGTGAGGGATGATTTCTAACTATTGTCAACAATTCAGTTATCAAGAGAAAATAGTTTAAACTGCTGTTTAAAGATGCTCGATTTCATTCACTGGAATAGTTTACATGAGGATAGAATTCAAAATACTGTCAAATCGGGTTTTGAGATATAAATTTACCAAACTACATCTACCACAACATCAGCATTTTGGACAAAGGAGATGTATTTAGCAAGAATTTGCAGTAGCTGTAATCAGTAAAACGTTTTAAAGCACTGAGGGCTCAATTTGTGGTAATTCAAAAATGTGGCTGAAATGTTTGTGGAGGACTTTAAGGTCTAAAATGCAGTTTTGTGAGTTTTGTGTCAACTGAGCGAATTTTTTTGTCTGCCTGTTGGTTCTTTACTTTGACGAGGGAATGAAGGTTGAAAACAGAGCAACCCAAAACATTTGAAACTTGGCACTGTTTCCAGCTTTCAGGGGACTATTTATCGATCTAACTACGTGTCAACCTGAGACTAACGCAGAGGATTTAGAACCAATTTAGAACAAGCTGAATTATTGATGTCAGTAATGAGAAAAAGGACAAAAGAAGGGCCAGAAAATAAAAAACACGGACCAAAAAAATGAAAGACAAAAGAAGAGTAATAAAATAATAATATGTGACTACATGAAGTTAAACACAGAGCAAAGACATACAACTAAATAAAACAGAAAACACACACAGACGTGAGTGTTTTTACCTCCGGGATGTATCCCTGGTGGGTAAGGTCGGCTGGGGATCGTTTGATTCTCCCCTTCTCCTCTTCCTCCTCCTGCGATGCCTATACCTCCTCCTCCCTTCATCCTGGCTGACAAACTTCCAGTTCTTTCCATGTCCTGGTAGCCGGAGAGAAACAGGTAACAGAGATTCAGCAGATGGAAAAGGACCGTTGGAGATGTTGAGAAAGCGGAGTTTGAGAGACATGAAGTGTGTGTGTGTGTGTGTGTGTGTGTGTGTGTGTGTGTGTGTGTGTGTGAGTGTGTTAGAAAAAGGAGAGACTAATGGAACAAGAGAGAGGGATTCAGACCCTCTGTGAGTGCGTCAGTCGAGGTATAGGAACTGAATACTCTGCAGGAAGTACCGTACACACTGGAGGAGAAGCTCCAGCACACACACACACACACACGAGTGACAGAAACTCCTAAAGAAGTGGTACGAGTCTCCAACAAACGCCTCTGCAACATCACAAACCCCACTGTCTGAACACAACAAAACTAAAATCACTATTTTCCCACAAAAAAAAAAATGCATTTTTTTTTTTTAAAGTGAGGTGTTTTACATTTCAAGCAGCAGCAGTTGTATCTGAACTTCAGCAGTCAAAGAATACAGAAGCTCAAACTTCATCAACAGGAAATTCAAGTGAAATGGTCTAATGTTACCGGCCACACTGGTTCATTGATGGCTGATAATAAAAAACCAAAGACGTCTCATCAAAAAGGGTCTCGAGGACTATTTCATGAAAATACAAGAACCCTAGTTAACACATTAATCATACCTGCACTGACTGAATTTCGTCCCTTTTTGTTTTGTTTTACCGAGAACACAAAGTGCGAAGCTGGTAACAGAACAGTGCTATGCACGAGTGCTGCCTGCTGTTGCAGTTCAATACGGTAGGTCACTCAGTAACCTAATCACCCCTCCTGTCTGCTCCATTCATACACAAACAGAAGCGGTGGATCACATGTTCCACTTATCCGTCAACACTCCGCTCCGTTCACACTCAGAGGGCAGATCAGGTGGAGGGAGCATGACGTGACAGTTTTTTATGCATTTCAGAGCTGCGACTAAAGACAATTTCCTTCGTGTTTTAATCTGTTTTATTCCCAATTCGTGAATTGATTGATTCGTCTATAAAAGGTTGTTTTTTTTCTGATAATAATGAAACCACGACGAAGTAAGTTAATTCCCGACACCGGCAACAAACTAATTGATGAATCAACTTGTTTCCGCGTTTATGTATTTCCAAAGCAGGAGGGAAAGTCTGTTTAGGAAGTGATGCTTCTCGTCAGTACTTACTATGCTGCTGTCCGACAGCACCGGGTCAAACAGACTGTCCAGGTAGCGGTCCATTCCTCTCTGAGTCTGACCGTCACTGAACGCATCCGACTCTACTGGACACAGACAGACAGCAGAGCAGCTTTAAACGTGTTCAGGACAGGACTCACATCTGACCTTGTCTGCAGATACAATAGATTTCTACTGCTGTGGATATTCGGATTGATAGATGCACGCAGTAAAGTTTAGGACATTTTTGTGTGTGTTTGTGTACCGTGGCTGTAGTAACCGTCAGAGTCAGGCAAACTGTAGGCCGGTCTGCTGTTACGGAGAGGAAAGGCAGGAGGAAGCTCCTCATCTGACTCAAAGCCACTGCCAAACAAAGCACTGAGAGGAGAGGAGAGGAGAGGAGAGGAGAGGAGAGGAGAGGAGAGGAGAGGAGAGGATATGAGAGAGGAAAGGAGAGGAAATAAGAGAGGAGAGAGGTGAGAGGAAGATGAACAGGAAGACAGGAGAGACGAAAAAGAGAAGAGAGGTGAAGAGAGGAGAGGAGAGGAGAGGTGAGAGGTATAAAGACAGGAAGAGAGGAGAGGATAGGGGAGAGGAAGACAAGAGGAGAGGAAATGAGAAGAGAGGAGACGAGAGAGGAAGAGGAACAGGGAGAGAGAAAACAGGAAAGGAGAGAGGAAGAGAGGAAAGTAAGAAAGGAGAGGAGAGAACACGAAACGAGAGGAGAAAGAGAGTTGAGAAGAGGAAAATGTGCAAAAGGTAAATACATTTCTTTGATATCCACATTTTAAATATTTGTACACGCATGTATTTGCGCGTGTTTTGTGTACTGACAGGCTGGCGTTTGCTCGGACTCTGGCCGGGTCGTCGGTGCTGATGATGAAGTAGCTCTTCTGCTTTGGGAAGTCGGGCGGAAGCTCCAGGTCCGCAATCAGGTCCATCACATAGTCGTGACCCACTAACTCCACCCACTGGCCGTGCTCCTTCATCAGAACTGAACTCCCCCTCCACCAGTCGGACACTCCCCTGCAAGATCACACGCTTCAAATACCTCGCATTCAAAGCACTACGCACTGTACAATATAACTGTATGTTAACGTTGATGTCTTATACTTAATATGAGACATCATCACCTGTGGCGCAGTATGTGCCCTGCTAAGTCCTCTCCACTGGTCCAGGAATGGACCGGACACAAGAATGACCCTCCTACGGAGAAAATAAACAAATACATATCATACATACTGGTACATATATGAAATCTGACCTCTGCATCTTACTGTGCTCATTTAATGATAAAGTGGGAGATTTGTTGTACAGCTGAATTTAAAGGGAAACATTAGATGCGGTATATTTTGTGAATATTTGTGTAATTGTCTGCGCCTGATCTGCTCTCAGCGTTCTGACATAAAAGCACAAAGAAGTAAAAACTGCGCGATGTAATGTAAAAAAAAAAAAAATGCAAGATGCATCTCACCGTCCAAACAGTGCACGTGCAACACCATGCTGGCCTTCTTCCTATTGGCCGTCCACTCCAGCAGCGACAGCGGATAGGTCCGCGCGGTCTCGGGGGTGGAGCCTGATCCGAGCTGAGTCTTCTGATTGGCTTGGATGAGTCTGTGTTGCAGTAACGCCTGGCAGCCAGCAGGGGCGTGGTCAGACACAAACCTGGAGGGAAAGGACACACTGAGGTTCAACGTTTGACCCTCCAACCTCATTTAAGGCATGATTCATGTTGCACTTACTAATTACCATTTGCATGTGAAGGTATATTTTCAGCAATAGGATTTCTGTTCGCATGTGTAAGAGACGATGTCTTACTTCAGCAGATATTTGTCCATCTTGGCCGACGGCGCGAAGCTGCAGACACACGCCAGCAGCAGCAGCCAGCCTCTCTCGGCGTTGTCATAGTTCACGTTCCTCCACACCTGGTTGACGACCTGAGCCAGGATCTCGTCCTGTAACCCTGGAGACGACAGGCCCCTCTGGATGATGTAATTCCCAAACATGTTTTCTTGCGCCCCGTTCAGGTGAGGGTCCCCCATGAACCGTAATACCTGAAAGCAGAACAAAGGCAAACATTACATTGGCTTGTCGCATGTTGTGTATTGTTGTACTGTAACGTAATACTTTCAATTTGGGACAAGCCATGACGAGAGAGAAATGCTATGAAAATACATTTTCCTATGTCCTGGCCACAAAGAGCTGTATTTTATTGATTCACAGTATAACTTGTACAGCTTGACTAATGTTTAAAAAGTTGTTTCATAGAACAACAGTGACACAGAAGCCGGGACTAGATGGTGAATCTGGGCAGCGAGCCACTGGAGACGGTATCAGTGGAGCCTTGGCAGTGTGTGTGTGTGTGTGTGTGCCTGTATCTTCGTAAAGGACAGTAGTGCAGATTCATGGGTAAATGGAGTCCGCCTACCATGATGAAGAGCTGCACAGCTTCCCCTCGGAAGTCCTCCTCCACACGGGTCAGAGGTGAATCCAGAGGTGCCGTCAACATCCCAAACTTTGGTTCCTGCAGAGACAAAAGTTTTACAGTGTTTTTAGGAACAACTTGATATTTCCAAAGGTTACACCTGGTGACTGCGCCTGCTGCCATTATTATAAATCGATTAAAAATTGAGCACTGCGTTCCGAAGCGCACACGTTTTCTTACATACAGCAGCAGCCCTTACAAAGTATGCACTGTCGTATATAGTATGAATTCAACTGGGAGATACTACTTCATTTCACCTTAACCTTTGACCCTCTTGCTCATATATCCGCTGCGCAGAGGATTGTGCGTTAGAATAGCCAGAAAAGCTGGCTTGCATACTGCAAAATGCGACCGGATGCAGTACATCCTGGTATTTTTGGCTTACTACATTTGACACACTATGTACAAAAATGGCACAAAATAAATATTTTTCGGGCATACTATGGTAGTATGGGTATTGGAACGCACATTACTACTATGACTGCTACAATAACTGCTGTTTTCATTCTATTATATCCACTGCTGCTATTATTATTAGTAGTAGTAATAGTAGTCATATATATATATATACTATGATTTATGGTATTATTATTATTATAGTTCTATTATATTCACCTTGACTATTACTATTTTTACCAGATCTTTTTCATATATCATTATCAGTCATATTTCTATCATTATTACTGCTATTATTATTGATTTAATCATTGTTACTGCTAGTATTATTATCATTCCATTATATCCACCACGACTATTATTATTTTTATTAGTCTTTTTTCTATTATTGTTATTATAGCTTTTGTGCTATTACTGTTGTTGCCGTCTTTCTCTCTCCCTCTCTTTCTCTGTCTTCTCTCTGTCTCTGTCTTCTCTCTGTCTTCTCTCTGTCTCTAATTCAACCCAACTGGTCAAAAGATGGCCGCCCACCCAGAGTCAGGTTCTGCCCGAGGTTTCTACCAGTTAAAGGGGAGGTTTTTTTTCTTGCCACTGTCGCCCAAATGCTTGCTCATGTGGGATGTCGGGTCTCTGTAAATTATAGAGCACAGTCTAGACGTGATCTACACGAGAAGAGTCTCTTCATAACTTCCGTTATGATTCGTCATTGTATAAATAGAAATTCAACGTACACATTATGCTGCACGTTCCAGGCTGACTGTAATACTACGAGCAGACATCTCACCCTAAAGTAGATCTGCACATAGCGGTAGAACGGGTAGTTGTTGATGTCCAGAGGCAGAGTGAGTTGAGCCTCTTCCTGGATATGAGGAGCTTGAAGCAGAGCCAGACAGTCTGAGTGCAACTCCCTCCTGACTAGAAGGAGAGAGAGAGAGAGAGAGAGAGAGAGAGAGAGAGAGAGAGAGAGAGAGAGAGAGAGACAAGGACAAATGACAAGTCAACCAGCATACATACTGTATACTGTAGGTGCATGGAGCCCTTTAAAGTACATTTCGACAGGAATACTAAAAAAGAAGATGCTACTAGGATACATATACCGCGCTACTTTCTATTACTAATGGACCGTTGCATACAGTCGAAATTTTTCTCTCATGGTTTATTTATCAGCTGAAGCCACTCTCGTCCTTCTCTGTCAGGACTATTCAAGTCAATCAGTGCTGACACCGTCAGCGCTGATGAGAAGAGACGCACTCACGGAGCCGAGCGAAGTGCTCAGCTTTTTGGTTCATGAATAATGTGTGTGTGTGTGTGTGTGTGTGTGTGTGTGTGTGTTCGCATTAACGTGGACTTCACAGAGAGAAAAGACAGACATTAACAGACCTCCTGCTGCCTGCAGCAGCGCGCCCAGCTCCGCAGGGATCACCAAGTGTGTGACGTTCACCACCTCCCTCTTGGTCAGCTCCTGAAAGAGTTTTTAATGTTTAATGGCCGACTGCCGAAACCTTCCTGTCTTGCGGGAGTGAAAACATGCTACTTTTACAGACACATTTCTGTGTTTTTTAAGTCCCGCGCGTACACTGTCCAAAGCTCCATCTCACCATCTCTCTCCTCCTCCTCTCCTCTTCGGCTTTCCTCTGAGCGTTAAACTTCCTCTGCAAACAGATCACAGAAATCACACACTGAACACTTCCGCTTCGATCCAGAGCAAGACGGTGCTGACGCACTAAAATTGGAACAAAAGTGGGTGATGTTTTCAACAGTATAACCATAAGTGACTCATGTGGGCATGGAAAGGTTGCATCCCTTAGAAATGAAAGGAGACATGTTGCCCTTTGAAGCGTACCTTGATGTATTGCTTGCGGTTGACGTACATGTGGACGAGAGAGCGGAACCGAACTAGACTCTCCCTCATTTTCACATAGCGCTTCCTGTAGGGCAGAACGAAGAATTGGAGTAACACCATTAACACATGTCTCAGATCTAATGTCATGGTTTTGATCCCATTTCCTGAGGAACCTTTGTTCCATGTACAAAGAGAAAAACCGTTGCAGGCATGCTACAAGTACAGGTCCTTTGTCACAGAAGGCACCGCTAGCCTGGCTGGCTGGTTGGAAGATGTTGCTGACGGTGATCCTCTAATATCGTCATGTTTGTTCCTTTAATAGCTAATATGACCAACATATAAAGGTGTTTTTATTTTGCCTACCATTGATTTAAATGATATACCGTCCCTTAAAAAAAGGGCCATACTGTACCATAATTTAATAAATCTATGTGTTCCCTATAAGACAGTGTTGTCTGTCAGTGTGTTGGTGTCTCCCTTAATTTGTCTCCCTCACTACTCTGCTCCACACAAAGTCGATGGTAAACGTGAGTGGCCTAACATACCGTCTCATTTAAATGTGAGAACCAGTTTTATTTTTACTTGGTGGATATTCCACAAATCTGTTCATGCTTGCGAAACCAGAGAAGCCGACCTTGTGAGGAAGCCTCGGCACTGTGCCTGCAGCCCGATGATCTTTTTGCGGAAGGCCACGAAGCGCTTCCTGACGAAGAACATGCGGGTGTACCGCTGCAGTGTGAGAGCCGCAAGTTGACGCGAGCGCTCCCGTTTACACTCCAAAAGTTGGTAGATGTCCTCCTTCAGAAACAGCTGCCACACACACACACACACACACACACACACACACACACATACATGTTGTTAGCTCGTGTCGCTGTTTCTTTATGTATTTCTGAATCAGGGTTAACATGAACAAACGAGAGGAGAACCTCACCTTTGTGACTCCTACGTGGTAGTCTCCTGGTCTGAGCAGACACAGCTTACTCAGCATTATCACACAGTTCTCTCCATTTGCAGCTGGAGGCTCTGGTAGCCCCACCAGGGACTTATACCTGGGGATGACACACATTCACATGCATGTACACGAACACACAAACAAATGCAATGTCTTATTCAATTTGGCTATAAATATGGCTGATTGCCTAGTGCCGTCCACCATCCAGTGATTAATACTGTGTGTGTGTGTGTGTGGTGTGTGTTACCTGAACAGGAAGACGTAGAATGGCATTCTGACCGGGTAACCCTCTCGACGGATCCTAATGGTCTCGAGGGCACCTGAGTGTCTCAGCTGGCAGCTGACCAGGTCGTCCTCAAATACACCTGGTTGCTAAACACGGATGTGAGCACATTTGACAAAGAATGACTGTCGGGACACAGTGAGGCTGAACTCATGCATGCAAATGATCCGTGTCATCAGTAGAAACACAGAATGTCCGAAAATCTACCTTCATATTATTTGGCTTAATGCAGCGAACAAAAAAAGGGTTGCACCTGAAACGGAAGAATGAAGTAGACAAGTAAATACGATTTCCTGCTTATTATTCATTATGTAACATCTCTATGAACTTTAAGATCTCCACTTCTCTGAGGATCACCTCTCCATCTTCTCCACCAGCTCCAGCAGGGACTGTTGGAACTTGTTGCTGACGGTGGGAGCTTGGTATTTTCTGGTGACTGTGCTGCTCTTCCTCATGTGACCTCCTCTCTGCTGACCCGTGAACTCTGCGTGAACCAGGAAGAGGTTTGACACCATCTGGACAAACGTGAACACAAACATTCACACGTTTTACTGCGGTTGTTTTATGTTCACACGATTTGGATGAGGTATCCATGAGCACATGCATGTGTTGATATACGGAGGCGTGTCTCCTCTCACCTTGTTCTTGCTCTGAATGAAAAGGTCCAGGACATCCTGACGGACCTGGTCGTAGTTCTTATCGAGGAACTTGTGAACCTGCGTCATTGACATCACGGATTATTGAAAGACATGTCAGCGATTAGCGGTGGATTCCCTCTTGTTCAGCAACGTTTACCAGTTTTCACTCACTCTCTTACTTTTCCTTAACCTATTCTTAGCCTCTATGGCCTCTGTCAATGGCAAAGTCAGTCGGTACACCACTTTAGTGACTTTTCCTCAAATGCCACCATGAAGTAGAAACTTGCTGTTTTGATTAAAATGTCAGCAAATCTATGGGATGGATTGTTGACACAAAACTTGGCTCCAACACTCATAATCCCCCCTCAAGATGAACTGGCGATGCCTAAACTTTTCATCTAGCGACATCATCACATCAATATCTGCCTCTTGCTCATAATGCCAATGCTAACATGCCGACGCTAAGCAGGTGATATGGGTGCGTTCCAATACCCATACTACTTGATGTGCTAAAAAATATTTTGTGTGTACCAAAATATAGTAAAAATGCCAGGATGTCCTTGTGCAGCCAGTCGCATTTTGCATTATGTAAGTCAGCATGCTATGGCTATTCTGACCTACTTTGTAAGGGCGGCAGCAGTACGCACCAAACGTAAAAAAGACAAAGTATTCCATTTGGAACGCAGCCTGAGTTAAGCTAATTAGCACTAAACACAAAGCACCGCTGAGGCTGAGGGGAACGCCATTAGTGTTCGTTCAAGAGGGAAACATTAATGTTTGGGCCAAATTTCATGGCAATTGATTCGAGAGTTGTTGAGACATTACACTGAAAATCACAAATGTTAACCTCGTGGTGGCAGAACAGGAACAAAGTCAGTAGGATTCATCCTCCGGGGACAATGAATGTCTGTACTGATTTCACGGCAACTCATCTGATATTGTTTTAGATATTTCAGTCTGGTCCAGCAGACACAGCAATCCTTAGAGCCCTGCTGCTACAATGCCTGAAGTATGCTCGTGGTACAGATCAGGGGTTATCAATGACATTATTGATATCATTGAATCAAATACAACTGTCCAAACAGGCTTTTGTCTCCTGAGATGAGCCGACGAGGAGCTGCGTACCTGGTAGGTGACCCGGCCGGCAAAGTGTTTGATGGTGAACTCTGGGAGGGGCATCTTTGGCTTCTGATACAGCGGGTTGTTGCCGTGGTGATAGTGACACTTTTGGAGGAACGTGTGGTCTGTCGCCTGGCAACAAAGCAGCAGATTTTAAGGGACATTTTACGACAATACTAAGTGTCTTCAGCTTCTCTTTAGGTGTCTCCTGCCCTCACCTGTGGGAAACAGCTCTGGTCGTCCAGGATCCTCAGTATCCCATGAGGCTTAGCGGCAATGAGGTCAATGCAGGGCTGGTTGTCACTGAAAGGGATGCTCTGCCAGGGGATCTGCTCCCGGCTGTACTCCTCCTGCATGGGGATCACATGCGACACAATTTCCTGTACAGTGACTTCACATGTCTCATCACTGTTTCTAATTGAATTACAAATGCTTCCAGCACTAATGGAGGCATGTTTCTATCCTTGTCTGCATATGTGCATGCAAACGTTTATGTGTATTTTGTGTATGCATTAGTGATGCGAAGCATGGGTATGCGTGCGTGTGAGTAACCGAGTGGACCTGCAGGTGTGACGTTGACTCACCTGTTCCTCCCTGAACACGATCCTGTTGAAGAAGAACTGCAGGTACTCGTTTGCATAATTAATGCAAAGCTGCTCAAAGCTGTTGAAGATCAGATCCTATTGGTCACACACACACACACACACACACACACACACACACACACACACTGGAGTCTTTCTGCTGTGCAACACAAGAAAGTGACTGGCAGGTGATAAGATGTGTTGTACCTCAAATCCGTAAATGTCCAGGATGGAGATGGAGAGGGTGTGTTGGCGGGGGTACACCTGAGCGTTGATCCTCTCTGTTAACCAATGGAAGAGCAGCGAGTACAGGATCTTGGCAACAGCATCTCTGGAGGACAAAGACAAACAAGCAAAGACAAACAGCGTGTGGGACAGGAATAATGCATGGAAATTTAAAATAACTGTTCCATACATAATTCACTTTTATCTTTAAGGTGAAATTTAAGTTATAAAGGGCTATGTAAGAGCGAAGATACATTACTCTCTCTCAAAGGTTAGGAAGCAGGGAAAGTTTTTGCAACAGATGCCCAAAATAAGAACATTTTTAATGGGAATAAAATGGCAGAATCAGTGGTATTTCCCCTTCAGACTGGTACTACATGAGGAAAGCATCTGGAGGAAAAATAAAACATTTTCATGCGGCGCATGTCTGGTATGTTGCCGTCTCTCACCTGGCATCAACAGCACTTTCCACACTCAATGGGGTGTAGATCTTGTCCCTCATTGTCTCCTGTAGAGAAGACAGAAGCGTTCACATTTAAAGGCTGCTCAAATTCAAGTTTTCTTTAATTTGTTCTGCTTTTACGAGCTACTGGGCCTTCTCCCCTATTTTCGCTCCTCCGACCGACTCCTCTCCTGTTACGCAGAAACCGTTGGAACCGTAATTAGAAATTCAATTAAAACAACTACTTAGAGTAGTGCGTAAGAGTGTATTCCTCTGTTTCTAGCTCTCTTATCACCCTCGTTCCTCGTCAGAAGCATCACAGTAAAACAGAATGTTTTATGGTCCATCAGATACTGGAATATTGGAGAATGTGGATGGAAAAAAAAAAAGAGTAATTTGGATGAAAAGAAGGATTTATTCCAGGATCTCTTTGTTAGCTGCTATGATGTAAATGGAGCAACAGGGGGAATACAGTGGATGGAGAACTAGAATACTCATTTAGTTGAAAACATTTTGAATAGGGGTTTTTTTGGTTTTTTTTAGCGCTTATTATCCACTAATGTCCAGAATTATGGAGGTAATTCCTCCCCCTGGCCTGCATCCCATGGAGCTGGTATGGATTCAGCGTCTATTTTGCTCAAGGACATTAAAGGTTAAAGGAAGCATTAAAGGATGTGTGTCATAGCTGCTGCAGCGGTGGTGATTGAAGAAGCATATAAATGACTCAAGAAGAAGAGATGCAATGAGGTCGCAGTTGGGTTTGAGGTTAATGTCGTTCAAGTACAGCTTTTCTCGTGTTTTTTTTTGTAATCCTGAGGAAGTTGCTCTTTAGACAGTCACCCTGTTAGCGATGACGGCTCCTCGGATAACACCAGCAAACTCTGCCAGAAGCAAACAAGTACAACGCGGTGATTAATCTTCTTCATTTTACCTCTCAAGACTTTTGGATGTGAGAGTGCCATCTCCACAGATTAGACAACATCCAGTGTGACACATTTATGTACGTTTTTTTTGTTGTTTATTCCTGATGGGTGGAGTTTCCAGAGATCTCAAAACTATTTTTGAGTACTTCGGAAGAATTTCAGGAGATTCAATATAGACATAATATAAATAAAGTAGAACCCACTTCTTTCTTTGTTTTGCCTTTGTGATGGAGGTTACACCCTAGTAGCTACAAGGATCAAGACAAACGTGGAAATATGAACACAACAATGTTTCCAGTAGATACAATTAAAAGAAAGCTTTTATTTTGAAAGGGCTACAGTGTGAAAGGTCTCATCCCTCAAGCTATTACTATTGTGCACTCACTACTGCTGAGACGATTTATAAAAATATATATCTTCCAATATACAGACTGCAAAGAAAGAGAAGAGTCCAGAGATGCTTTCACTACCAGAATCATTACTCTACGAAATAACACCAACAGTAAGTGTGTAAGAACGGTATGTGTATATTTACGTGTACTGTATGAGTATATTTACGTGTACTGTATGAGTATATTTACGTGTACTGTATGAGTATATTTATGTGTACTGTATGAGTATCTTTATGTGTACTGTATGAGTATATTTATGTGTACTGTATGAGTATCTTTATGTGTACTGTATGAGTATATTTATGTGTACTGTATGAGTGCAGCATGAGTGTTGGTTTAACAGCGTTTGCTTGTTTGTGTATTGTAGTCGGGTGTGTAGACTGGAAGCGATACGCCCAAATAATCCATGCTGACATCTGTAGTTACGTTCTGAGTAGTTGATGGAAACTGTGTGTCTAAGTGTTTAATAAAGTGATTCTGTTACCACGCAGAAACAGAATCGGGCTCCACATGAGGTCAGATTTGAGTTGAGATTTGTCTTTCAAAACTTGATGAATGAATGAATGAATGAATGAATGAATTAATGAGGGTATCGCAGGTCAGAGGTTTGAGGAAAGACACTTGACAGGTAGCTAAAGACACAAAGACACAGCGAAGGTATCAGAGTACGGAGTCAAAGCAGATGACGCTACTAAGGCTCATCATTTTTTAGCTGAATCAGGATGAAAATTGCATCATAAAATATTCTTTAAATGACTTTGGGAGTCTCTGTCACCGTATCAGCAGCTTATTTGTGTTTCTTGACATTTTTACAACTGGAACACAGAAGAATTAGTTTACTACAAAATGGGGTGAATGGTGTTAAATAACCACTCTAACAGCTGTCCGTATAGGTAGCCACATTTTAACACACGAGCACATAAGACAGTTTGATACTGACTGTGACTTTGTATGTGATGGCTTTCTGTAGTCCCTCTGGAGAGATCTGCAGCAGCTCCGCCACCACTCTGATCTCCTGAGCGCTCACCACCGACGCCACCTCCTGGCCATCGGACTGTGGTGCAGAAATAGAGAGACAAAAAAAACACACTTGATCTGTCATCTGAAATGCTCTTTTTACGTTTATTGCCGTAATTTTTCCACAATAAAGTTAAGTTTAGTTCATGACAAATGTTTGGCTCATTTCATTTTCCCTAAAATCAACTGGTTGGCCAAAATAGTCCCAAAATGTTCCAAAAACATATGCTGTATATGTTCAATGGTTTTGGGATTACCTTCATTTTCTACAATCCAAAAAATATTAACAACAAAAATAAAATCAAAGAAAGATCAGTTTGTAAGCACTACCTCATATCTCTGAAAGTAGACGTTTCCCAGGTGCAGTATGGAAGAAAGAACTCTAAAGATGGCCGACTGGTCATCAGGGGTGAAGTGAAGGATCTCCATGGCAGCGAGCAGACGCAGGAAGTCCTCCGCGTCATTCTTTCCTGTTATTCCACAATCCCCTCCCTTTACGGAGAGAGAGAGAGAAAGGTCACAACAGTTTGAGTGAAGAGTTCACTTGACCTGAGTATCTCCACATGAGGCAGATGGTGATGCTGCTCTGTCTTCTACCTGGTTGAGGTAATAGTAGGTCTCAGCCTCTTGGAGATAGAAAGCCTGCCTCTGCTGCGAGGGAAGACCTGCCAGCATCTCGTAGAAGATGTGATAGTTCCTCTCATCTTTGGCCTGAGGGGAAAACACACATTTAACACTTTATACATACGGAAAAGTAAAAGATATAAAGTGTGATCTTGTGTATTTGGCCACGTGTCTGTCACCTGGAAGACGATACGGGACTTTTCCAGCAGATACTGAGAGGTTATGGCACCACTGATCACACCACTGGACACACAGAGAGAGAGAGAGAGAGAGAGAGAGAGAGAGAGAGAGAGAGAGAGAGAGAGAGAGAGAGAGAGAGAGCAAACCAGAGAGGAGAATTTAATAATAATAAAATGTATTTATATATCATAGTTAGTAAGTGTTTTACAATAAAAACAGAAAAAAAAGAATAAAAACAGAAAAAGTAGGTTTTAAAAAGTGATGGAAGAAGAGAAACTTGAACATGTGTGTATCTATTTCATACTCACTCCTCCAGAAAGACCTCTATGTATTTCCCAAAGCGACTGGAATTATCGTTCCGTACAGTTTTGGCATTTCCAAAAGATTCCAGCAGAGGAGCTGCCTCAAGTATCTACCGAACGATCGAACACACAGTGAGTGAACAACCAGGCTGAATGTGAAACAGCAGCCTGTTTACCACCGTTGTCTGTGACACACACACATAAACACGAGTTAACTCAGATCCTGATCAATCAGATAGTTGAAAGGATGCTAGTAATAAAGCAAATAAGAGAAAATTCACGTGGAAACACAACATCTCTCATGAATATTGTCACACACACACACACACACACACACACACACACACACACACACACACACAGCATCATGCATCAAACCCCACTACCTCAATCTGCACCCAAGGAGAGCCAGCAGAGATACGAAGACATGGAGAAAAAAAAGATACACAGAGGCGTTAGTCCTCCTTCAAGACAGGAATGTGTGTGTGTGTGTGTGTGTGTGTGTGTGTGTGTGTGTGTGTGTGTGTGTGTGTGTGTGTGTGTGTGTGTGTACCTGTTGCACAATATTGGATTTGTGATGAATTGCTGCTAGGTAGCGCAGGACTAGTTTGGTGGCCTCTGTTTTCCCAGACCCGCTCTCCCCACTGAAACACAGCAACATGCACTCAGTGGACATCACTATGACTCAGTAGTCGGTACATCATATATACAGTGAATCGTCCCAGTGCTCTGCTAAAGCGATCAGAGCAGTTTTTTCTGTGCATGTCAGACATGGGTGCCTAATGAACTGTGCTGCTCATCAGCGCGGGAAGGGAGGAAACCATGACAACTATGGTACATGTGAAGGATAAACACTCAAAAGGGTTTTCTACCTCAGAATGCTGACACGATCGTTCCCTCTAATATACCGAATCCAATATCAGTCAAAATAATCTCCAAATGACGGTTTATTACCGAAAACCGCACCGCTATCTACAATCTACACATACTTTTTGGACAAAACTAGAGCTGGTATTGAGCATTATTAAGTGGTGGGCTGGAGGAACTTTATTGGCTGTGATAATCCATTTGCTAAAAAGGTAAAGTAGAGGAAAATCCAGCTATTTTGATGGCAAAGTGGGAGCTCATTAAGAGTGAACATTAGCTGCACTTTAAGCACCACTACACCCAGCGTTTATTAATCACTTAGAGTGTCCATTATATGAGCCCTCTCACCTCCCTACTGGTGCTTGTTTGGCTTAATTGACTCTGTGATGCGAGACCAAGCTAATCACTCATTAGGCAAGGCCTCAATTTCACTTTTGGGTTAAACCACCCGAAACGCTCCAACACACACACACACACACACACACACACACACACACCGTGCTTCATCACTGCCAACAGCTTAGCGCTAAATACCACCATTATGTAAGCATGGGGGGGGGGGGGGGGGGCAGGAGTTTGTGTGTGTGTGAATTTAGGGACACCGGCACCTTGACCACATTCCAGCATAAGGTTTCAACTCACGGGCTGGTTAGCTGAAAACCGGGCCATTACTGGTCACTGTACACTGCCTCTAAATAAGAACCCAGTGACTTGCACACAAACACAGGGTCCGCACATGTGCACTTGGACACACACACACACACACACACACCTCTGAAAGATAATCTGGTCCTGGCCCAGACCTGGCTGGGCTTTCCTTACAGGTATCCCCTTCCGAGTGCGGCTAGAGTGTTCCAGGTGTGTGCGAGAGTGGGCGTTTGTGTATTTCATACGAGTGCTTCTAAAAGCACACGCCGATGCACAAGTGTGTGGATGTACTGTATACGTGTCTATGCTTGTACATCCGAGTTGGACGTAAACGGTCTCTGAGTGTGTGTGTGTGTGTGAGATCAGTTTTGACGGGGAGCGAGGCGCTTGTGATGTGTCAGACAGACACTCATGAATTTACAAACACTAAACCAGCTTGAGATGGAAACCAAGACGCTTCATGGACACTGCGTATACCAAGGTTAAACCGCTTGGTATACGCCTTGGACGGTTACTAATAATGTGCAAGAAAAACACTGTGAATATCGTTCCATTTAAAACAAACATTTACATCTGTCTCAATGAACGATATGAAATGTATAAAGCATGAAGCGATGACACAGACTCAGTCCTAGTTGATTAAACTCTTCTGTAAAAATCATATGCATGGTTTTAAACTTTGACGTCTGGTTTACAGGTACATGGAAAGTGATACAAAATTAGGATTTTGGAGAAGATTGCGGAGAGAGTGTGAGCCTCTTACCTGATTATTATGACCTGGTTGTGTTTGGCATCCATCATTTTGGAATAAGCAGCGTTTGCTATGGCAAACAAATGCCTGAAGGAGAAAGAGTAGCTACATCAACTCCCCAACGATGAAATCAAATTCAGAGGAGACAGAGGCACTCGGGGTGCTGGTGTAGCCACATAAGTGTCTTTTAATCTTGACATTTTGAGTCCATTTTTGTAAAGGTAACTCTACATGACAATAAGAACATAACTATTGGAAACATTTACAGACCCCTCTTCTGCACCTGTTGAATCCTTTAACTGTATGATTTATACTATAAATTCATATTCATAAGAGAAATGAAAGCAATCTACGACTTTGTCTCTACTTTTCCCTTCCCTGCATTAACTATTTACCTGCACTATTCCTTCCTGCCTTTACTTAAAACAGATGAGCTTCCAATCTACCTATTATTATTCTTTCATTGCAATCGAGACAACAAAAACATAGAAAATTATCATTAGTAATGATTTAAAAAATGTATCTATTCTGCTGTGTTTTTACCATATAATATACTTAATTATAACATACTAACAATTCTAGTGTTCCGTTGTTTGTGTTAGATTTACTGTCCCCACAGTTTGAGAGTGAATTTGACTTACGGAGGGTTCTCTCCCAGGGCATGACCCTTGTACAGCAACACCATGTCCGTCCCGTAGATGTTGTACATCTTGTAGGGGTTCACAGACACCAGAATACTACCTATGTATGTCTAGACAAATGAAGAGAGAGAGGGGAAAAGAATGAAATGGAAGTCCAAAAAGAAGAAAAACAAAAACAGGTTTGTAAAATCAACACACAAACTCAAAATAAACTGATACGACGCTAGAGTTATAGGTTTTTAAGTAGTATAATTTCCTTATGTAGGTGGTTGTATGTTGTATGTTTGTGCTGATCAGATACTTGCATAAATGAGCTCCCTCTCAGATCTTTTCTTCAGATTCAGCAGAATACCTCCTTCATGCATCTCCCTAGACAGAAGCAATAAAACAAAGGATAGCAATCTCAGATCACTCCACCATCAGGACCAATTTTGCATGTTTGCACTGTGCTTAATTCAAATCTGACCTTTCTTCACTAAACAATTTTCTAATCTCTTTGATCAATCCTTAATCCACAGCATCTACACACTTTTCAACCTCTAAGAGTCACCAATCACTTCTTGGTGTGTAAGCCTTCCCACTGACCACATTATATCCTCTATACTCTGATAAAGGCAAACATGTCTGCGGGTCATTATCATGATAAACCAAATAGAATATTCTTTTTTTATCT
This sequence comes from Cebidichthys violaceus, assembly GCF_023349555.1. Taxonomy (NCBI): domain Eukaryota; kingdom Metazoa; phylum Chordata; class Actinopteri; order Perciformes; family Stichaeidae; genus Cebidichthys; species Cebidichthys violaceus. The sequence continues at coordinate 75,721 of NW_027176978.1, read as the reverse complement.
GACTCTGTTTTTTATTTGTACACATTTTACTGTTGCACTTTGTAGGTTTCTCTCAGACAAAGAGTTAACTTAGTGTGTGAGTTATTTTACTTACTCTAACTGCGTCATATCTTCCACTCCATCTTCCTCTCGCTGCTCGCGGTGAGCCATGGTGGGCAGGCTTCTGATCGAGTACATCTAAAATACACGTGTGCACACTCAGAAATTATGACATGATGCATGCACACAGCGCTGTGCACAAAGGGTTCACACATTAATACATGCACTCACTCATTTAGATATATCAATTCCCTCTCTTTCCGATGATTCTAAGCTTGATTGTATCCAGAGTCCCTGCTTGCCATTCTCTCACCAAAATAAATGTACACATTTTACATTCCTGCTCAATGTGGCCATCACCTTTCTAATCATATGTTCTGCTCTTTCAACCATCAACACATCAGTTACCCAAGTAAGGTAACATCCCTCTGATTACTCCTCACTACTGAAAATCCACTACTATAACAGGCTTTCAACTTAATATTACACTTGCAACTGCAAGATTACACAATAAGCATTAAGACTTAGAGTACAGGGCCCAACATGAACTATTTTGTCTACTTGTAATTTGAATCATGTATTTAAAACTTTTACCTTGTCAAACCACTGCCCCTGTGGTTCCCCCTCCCTGCTGAGATTCCACTGCCCTGGTTCATGCCCCACTTGTCCCTGTCCCATCAGGTTGTGGGGGTCCAGCAGCTCCCCGTCTTTATACATGGACCACTTATTGAGGTTCTGCACTGTGCCATGAGGTAGAACCCTCTCTGCACCCCACACATCCACATCTTGCTGCAGTCCCAAGCTTTCAACTCCGGGGCCCTGTGCCCAGTGCTGTTCTGGACCGGGTCCCTGGACCTGGGGTGAAACTACAGCATATGAGGGTAGGCGGAAAGAAGCCCCTTGGAGTTGAGAGTTCTGCAGGGCACCAGAGAGATTAAGTGACCGGGGTTCTGGGGTGCTAGGGGCACCAAGCCGTGTCATTATATTACCATTAGGGAGACGGTAATTTGCCCCACGAAGATTTGGGTTCTTTGATAAAGCATTAGACAGGTCAAGTGTTCGGGGTGCAGCAGTGGGCTGAGAGCGGGTCATCAGAGTTCCATCAGGCAAACGGTAGGTGGCAGATCGGAGGTTCGGGTTTCGGAGAGCATTGGAAAGGTCAAGGGAGCGGGACTCAGCGGGATTAGCAGAACCAGGCTGCCTCAATAGTGATGTATCTGGGAGTCTGTAGGAAGCACCTTGAAGTTTAGTGTTTAAAATTGCACCAGAAAGGTTAGGACCGGAGGAGGCAGTGGTGGAAGCTTGGGTTTGATTTCGTGAAAACAATGATGATCCTTCTGGGAGCTGAAACTTTGATTTACGCAGGTTAGCATTCATCAGGGCGCTAGATAGCCCCGGTGATGATACTACACTCTCAGGATTCTGCGTGTCTTCTACCGGATATGATAGAAATGAACCATCTGGTAATCGATAAGAAGCCTTACGAACATTAGCATTGAGAAGAGCAGAGGAGAGCACAGAAGATGAAGGGGTGGCAGGCTGAGGTGCTGGCTCGTTTCTTGTTACCAAAGATCCATCTGGCAGCCTATATGTGGCTTTACGTACATTGGGGTTCAACAGTGCAGAGGAAAGCATAGGTGAGGAAGGGGATGGTGCAGGTGTGGGCTCTGTCCTTGTTATAAGAGTGCCATCAGGCAAACGATATGTGGCCTGTCGCAAACTAGGATTGAGCAAGGCAGAGGACAACATAGAAGATGATAGGGGTGATGGACCTGGGGAAGGTTCAACAGGTTCAGTTCTGGTGACAAATGAGCCATCAGGTAGTCGATAGGTGGCCTGACGTAGGCTTGGGTTCTGCAGGGCATTGGAAAGCACAGAGGGTGACAGCCTCCCACCAACACTGACACCACCTCCAACATCAGTGGTAACTGGAGACTCAACAGGGCCCCGGGACATTGTCAAAGTGCCACCTGGAAGCCTTAACATGGATCCCTGGATGTGGGAGGTCCGCAACCCACCAGCAAGAAATGATGAGTTACCTCTGATAGTCCCTTGTTGGGGTGTGGTAGGAGGAGGGGCGGGAGAGGCAGGAGACATAGGGGAGAGGTGGTGCTGAAGGGGTGAGGCAAAGGAAGCATTACGTAGCTGGGAGTTAAGCATAGCAGAAGATAAGTATGGGGAGGAGGGTACAGATGGAGCAAGAGGGGCTGCTGCCTGATGGGGGGAGAAAACGTTTGTATAGACATTGGCATTGCGTTGCAGAGGAGACGAGTACGAGGCGCTGGCAAGGCGGGAATTCTGCATCAAAGCATTGGATAGATGAAGAGTGGCATACGGGTTCCCCTCCTGGCTTGCTTGGACATCAGCTGATATCACCACCTGGCCACCAGGTAAGGGGGAGGGGCTTCTCTGTAAAGGTGTGGTATAGTTGGCATTCTGTAAATAAGGGTTCTGGACTGCATGCCCCAAAAAAGGTGATGAGGGTGCAGGTTGAGGGAGGTTTTGGGGGTGGACTTCATACTGTGTTTGTGGGGTGGAGGGTCTCTGTAAAGGAGAAGAGTAAGCAGTGTTGGGGTAAGAGATAGAGGAGGGACGAGGAGATGGAGGAAAGGGAGCACCTACAATCTGAGGGTTTGGTAAAGCATTTGTAAGCATTGAGGATGGGCCTGGCTCCATCATTGTGTAGTCATACTGGGTGATTTGAGATGGCTGGAGACTACCAGGATAAAAACTGGGGTGAGGTACTGGGGGTTGAATAGATGTTGGCCCTAGACTCATAGCCCTTTGGGGAAAGGGGGATGGTGGTTGAGACATGTAGTGCATGGGAGAGGCTGAACGGGAGGGCAGAGGAGATGAACGCCGCAGTGGTTGTGGAGATGGAGGTCTGCTCTGCAGCCTACGCACTGATGGCTGGGGAGAAAGAGGGCCACTCTGTTTTAAAGAAGGCTGTGGAGAGACTGGAGGCACTGGAGGAGGTGCTCTGAATGACTGCCTAGATTGCAGAGAGGGCTGGTTTCTGGGCATACGGACTAGTGGCTGCCCCCTACCTACAGGTCTGTGGAAGCCTCCTTGGGGAGTACCAATTCGCTTTGACTCCCTTAAGCCTGTAGGCCGGGAGCCGACCCTGGCTAACATGGGTTTTCCAGCTACCTGTCCTAAGTGAGGAGCTGGGCCACTATGGATAGAGGACCTGAAAGGGGCTACATGCTGAGTGACGGGGGGTCCATGTCTACTGCGTCTCTGTGAGTAGGGATTTGCTGGAGAGGGTTTCACGGCCCCCATGGGCACGTGACTTCGGCCTCCAGCACCGCCTCTCAGCCTGCGAGTCGAGGACCGGGTGGGTAGGGGGCGATTTGTGATACGTGATGGAGAAGGAGAGGGAGGACGATGCGGGGAGGTGGGGCGGAAGGTTTGGGGGGGAGACTGAGATCTCTCGGGCAGAGGTGGGCTCCGTCTTTGTGGGGATGGTAGGGGAGGTGAGGGGGAATGCCTCAACTTGGATGTTTGTTTTCTACCTTTAAATACATGCGGTCTGGTAGATGGTAGAGGCGCAGCATCAGGAGGTGGTTGCTGTCTGAAAGAGAGTCTTGGGGAAGGTGGTGGGCTTGCTCTCTTCCTCATTGATCCCCTCGGTGAAGATAGTGGGCTAGAAAGCGGAGATTGTGGTCGGACAGTTGATGGAGCCCTGCGCAACCCAACTCCCCCCCTTCCTCTTGAAAGGGATGGCTGAGCTCTAACTGACATCCCTCTCCTCTGGTGGGATGGAGATGCAGTTGAGCTGGGTGGCCTACGCCTTTGGGAAGATGGCATTTGGCCTGCCATTGAGGCCCGGTTAGTGAGCCCTCTCCTATGTGAGTGAGGGGTGAGACGGGGGTCTGGCTGGATGCCTGTTTGGAAGTCCATATGATGTGTTGAGAAGCGGGGTGAAGGAGGTGCCATTGCTCTTACTGATCCCTGCCTAAGTGACAGTTGAGGGGATGGAAGGGGACTCATTCGTCGCACTAGCCGAGGTGAGGCCACTGGCGAATGCAGTTGTGAATGCATCAGTGGAGGCATTGGTGGCAGTATTTGTGCGGCCATTGGTGGCTGTATTTGTGCGGCCATTGGTGGCATTTGCCCCATATGGAACATTTGTGGGTCTTGGGGGAGGGATGGTTGGTACACTTGGGAGGCCAAATGTAATGGTAGGGGAGATGGCGACATGTGATTGAGAGGAACAGAGAAGGAAGGGTGAGTAGGCAGAGGGAAAGAGAAATTATCCTGTTGAATGGTCATAGCTGTTGGGGAGGTGCCTTGTCTAAGAAAAATGGGGGTTTGTTGTTGGTTCATGACAGTGGGGTAATGGGGTTGTGCAGGAAGGTATGTGGGAAGGGGCTGCTCATATTGTATATCTGACATCATTTCCAGATTGTTGAGGTCAAGCGCTGGGGAGGGAGGGTGGAACGTTGGGGAGGTGAGATAAGAATTAAGAGGAGGAGGAGGTGGCAGGGTTTCCACCTCTAGTCTGTCTTTTCCAAATAGCCTAACCTGGGGCCTGGGGACCCTGAACTGCTCTGCTGAAAATGGCTCAGGAAGAGGGTAAGACAGTTGCTCCTGTCCATATAGCTGTCCTGTTTCAGCTGGATCCAGCCCTGCATCCATATAGAAAGGTTGCTGATAGGGGTTATGAATAGCAACGGGGTCCGCATATGCCAGTATTGGGTCATTGTATAGGCCTGACACAACATCATACCCACCACTCATCATGCCATGTGGGTATGACATCCCATTGTTATAAGCCATATTGTGGTCAAAGTAATCTCCATACAGCTCGGGGGGATAGGGGTCATAGAAACCATCCATGGCATTATCATAGTAATCATATGTCTCTGGCTCCACTGCATACATCATTCCATCTTCACCATAGTAATACTCAATCCCTTCATCGCCATTGTAATCCTCATACTCATCATCGTAATAGCCATAAGGGTAACTGTAGTAATCCACGTCATCCTCATAGTACAAGTCATCATCATAATAAAAGTTGCCCTCATCATCATAGTACCCATATTCATCTTCCCACTCGTCATCGTCGTAGTACTCCAGTTCCCCTCCATAAGGGTCATATGGGTCATAGGTCATTGGTTGTCTCAGGTAGCCTCTGGGTCTCCCACTGTTGTGGTAATCTTCCTCATATCCATACTCATCATCGTCATACTCATAAGCTTCATTGTAATGAGTCTGTCCCCCTCTCGTGTCCCTGTTAGCAAATGACAGACTCTTTCGTCCCCGTCCTCCTGCTCGTGCCCCCAGCCGACCATGGCCCTTAGCACTCAGGAACCTCCCTGTCAACCAGTTAGATGCTGCAGCCATCCTTCCTAACATCCAGCTTTTAGTCTTTAACCCTGATCCTGCTTTATTTTTCCCAAACATGCCTTTAAACTTCCCTCCCAATCCTTTTGCCTCTGTTGCCATTTTTCCCTTGCCCCCTAAACCAGACAGATTTATTGTCTTTTTAGGTGGTGTGGTTTCTTTTGGAGAATCATTCTTTTTATTAAACAAGCTGAAACCAGACAGACCTGGCTTTTTGTCAGTGGAAGTCGATTTACCCCCAAACCCAGCAAAAAGCTTGCTGGATCCCAGAAGTGGTTTAGCAACAACAGGGGGCTTCTTTTTCTTGGAGATTCGCAGGAAGAGACGGGAGGTGCTTTTGAGGTTCCTCTTTGGTTTTGCTTTCTCTGCTTGCTGTTTAGAGGGCATGCTAAAAGGAGAAGACTTCCCTGTGAGGCCTGTGAGGGCTTTTGATGCTCCTTTGAGAGCTGTTGCCTTCGGTGCTTTAGCGGCACCCGTGCCCTTCTTCTGTCCTTCTGACACAAAGCCCATCATCGCTTTGGAGGCCCCTTTGATGTTGACATTGCTCATCTTTTTCAGGTTTACCGCACCCATCCCTTTCTTCACCGGCGACTTCCCCTTTGTTTCCTCTTCCTCATCATCCGACATAGGTACGTTTTTTGGAGGCTTAAAACCCTTCACAGCCATGGCCTTGGATGCACCTTTCAGAGCTGCTTTCCCTTTCCCTTTATCTTTCTTGGTAACTACCTCTTCCTCACTGTCATCACCCTCTTCTTCCTCAGTCTCCATCTCCTCTTCTTCTTCCTCTGACCCCTCCTCTGACTCGCTGACAGGTTTCTTTCCCTTTCCCTTTTTTCCATCATCCTTCCCTTTCCCTTTAGCTGGCGGCTCCTCCACTTTCTTTCCCCCTTTCTTGTCATCTTTCCCTCCCTTCTTATCATCCTTTCCTCCTTTTTTTGGCTCTTCAGACTTGCCTTTCTTGGCAGCTGATTTTGTGTCACCTTTTTTTGGTGGCATGATGTTTCCTAACTCAAATCATTATAAGAGGAAGAACAAGTTCCTAAAATCTGCTAAAGCAGGTCAGTATTAATGTCAATGTTGATATGTTCCCTTAAGAAAAACAGTCCAAATAGTAGCAACATCCTCTCATTCCCAATTCTTTTCAGGTCTTCTCTCCCTTTTTGCTCCATTTGATCTGTTCTTAAGACACCCCAGAAACCCCAGCACAGTCCCAAGTCAGTTGTTCTATAATGCACACAGAGACAAACACAAACCACAGTACTTCAAAACACGATCTAGTAATGGAGTCGGAATCTCAGCCATCAGTTCTCGCTCGCATTACAGAACGTCTTCAAGCATCGGCCAAAGAGCTGTTGTCTCTGTGTGAGTAAAAAGAGACAGCAACCTGTCTAGGAATGTTACCTTTCAAAAAATAGGCAGGTGCGTCTTGAATTTAAAATGTTGTATATATGAGAAAAGAAATAATCAAACTGGTCTCAGTTTTACCCACTTGTTGACTCTGGCTCACTGAATTTTTCCACTGAAGTCCATCCACCATAGCAAAAATACTTCTTGTTCCTCTTTATAGGCTTGTAAGTAACTTCCCAGGGTCACACGATGAATAAAAGACCCTGCTATCCAAGTGACAAAGTCTGTGTAGTCCTTTGTGTGTCTCCCATTGTCAGTGCGACCTGTGAGTCCGGCAGTGAATCATCATCTTGGCCGCCGCACCAACTTTGGCAGGACGTCCCCCCCAACAAGGAGATCCGACGTGCATGCGTCTGTGCGAGTCTCGGCCTTCAGGGGTGTCCTCCTCTTTGTCTGAGAGTGTATGCGTGTTGTATCCTCCCACATCCACGTCAGCTTGCCTTTCTGACCTCCTGCAACCTTCTGCATCTCTCTCTGGTTACTGCCGCTCCATCCATACCCTGTTTGCCACTTGAGGCCTCACCATATCCTCAGCTCATGTGCATGCACATATGATCATTGAGTGTCTGTGTGTGTGTATAAGCATCAGAATGTATCCCTATGATATAGTTGCAAAGGCCCACTTAATGCACCAGCTATACTGCCTCGGAGTAACCCTATATGCAGGCTCGCTCCTGTATGAATAATGCAGGCTGCCTGAGCTGTTGCTAAACTGTGTCTGAGAGGCGAAACCACACAGAGCCAAAACACACACACACACACACACACACACACACACACACACACACACACACCCCACGCCAGTAGCGGCATGGACCACAGCTGATATTCTAAAATGTCCACACAATCATTCAACAGTATACACACAAACCAACAGTACATATGGGCACGTTTGATGCAGGAAGATTCAACTCAGGACTTACTTGGGTTATTCAAATAAAGCGATAAAATGAATTATTGCTGTACCTATTGATCTAGTCAGGGTTCCACTCCAGCTTGCTGAAGTCATTCATTTATAGCAACTTTCCACTAATGTGACCACCTATATCAGGAACGACCCCATCAGAAATCATATAGGCCTATTGGAGCCTGATTTACTGATTTACGAGGTCAAAAAAGCAGCATTTCTTAATGTGTTGTCCTATTCTTCATTTTGACACTGCCATGATCCTCTAAATGCTCAGTGGCCATTATGCATCTCTCTAAATATCATCATATACTTTCATACCTATAAGGTCCATTAATGGCTGATGTTAATTCATTGAGGATGGTCTGGTGTTAATTCATTGAGGATGGTCTGGTGTTAATTCATTGAGGATGGTCTGGTGTTAATTCATTGAGAATGGTCTGATGTTAGCTCACGGATGATGATCTGATGTTAATTCATTGATGACGGGCTGATATTCCAGGAGGTCATCTCAGTGGCAGATATGAATGTTTAATGGCTGCCCTGTGTTCTGGCTACGCAGCGCGGATAAAACATTCATCGCAGGTCGCTCTAAATATAACACAAAGGGTCAACCCCACCCTGGCCTGCTCCTCAAGCGATGTATTATACATACGGGCCAGTGTCAGGGGTTAAAGGCCAGACACCACAGAGCAGACAGAGGATCCAGCGCAAACAGCAAAAGAAAGAAAGAAGGACAGACTGATAAACATTTTCTGATAACGGCAAACACTAAACATTCAAAGACATTTATCTACACGACAATATTTTTTCTTCTAAGTTACAAAAAACAGCAGAAAGATCTTGATTACGTATGTCAATTACAGTTAACAGGTCCACCTCCATCTTTTCTTTCCGCCGTCTTAAGTCGGAACGACTAATAGTCTTGACCTAAGATACGATCTGAGAAGAAATCTGTATCACGTATCCTCAGGAGCAGTGACCATGACAAAAGTCTAAACTGTCTGCAGGCTGCACAGCAATAACAACAACAGCAGCTGTTGGTATCATCTAACTGCAGACTGAGATAAGGGGGGATGAAGATAAAGTTCAAAAGTTCCTTCCTGTCTCATCAGATGCGCACACAGTGGAGGTTGTTGGTCACCAAACAGGTAAAAGAGACACACTAAGCGATCTATTTGATACGTGTGATGTGTATCTGCCGTCTGATTGATGCGGTCTGTTGACTGAGTGAACTGGTAATGAAGAGAGCGCAGACGACAGCGATGGAGGAGGTGGGGAAAGGTAAGGAGGGAAAGGGAGACAGAGGCAAAGAGAGAGAGAGAGAGAGAGAGAGAGAGAGAGAGAGAGAGAGAGAGGTGCATCAACGAACTGCTGATGAATGAACTGCAGATTACATTAATGCTGAAAAGAAAAGTGGGAACGAAAAGAGGGAGAGGGTGAAAGAAGGAAATGACTGAAAGTAAAGACGGGGAACGACGGAACTTAAAAAAAGAAAAGAAAATCGATATAGTGAGAAACAGAAGATTGAGGGATGACAGAGAGCGATGGAGAGTGACGATAGAGAGCGAGTGAGAGAGTGAGAGATGAAAGGGAGAGTCTCTTCATCGACACGCCAATCACTGACAACATGCTTTCATCAGACGCACTCAGCGACACAACACTAATAAAGGAGATCACCTGAGCAGAGCACAGCCAACAGGCTCATTTAATGACTATGGGCGCGCGCGCACACACACACACACACACACACACACACACACACACACACACACACACACACTCAGGCTGGTTTGTCTCAGAAAAAACAACGTCCGAGTCTGCTAACTCTGAACAAGAAGAGAACGCTACATGCTCAGAAAGACAACACTGATGTTTAGCAGGTATCGTGTTTACCATGTTTAGCATCTTAATTTAGCTTGTTACCATGGGAATGCCATTAGTTTTGTTGGTATTTGGTCATAAAGAGATATTTCAGTTTGGACCAAGGCCGTGGACTGACCGACAGACATTGTCATCCCTACAACGCTTAGACTGTAATGATGATAGCAAAACATAATGGTATGAGTGTCAAATGGAACATGACAGAGCGACAGAGAGGGAGGGACAGAGGGAGGGACAGAGCGTCTTTTCAGACAGAGGAGGTGAGGCAGGAGGAGGACGAGGAGGCTGGACTCAGGTTTCCTGTAAGCCCTTTAAGCTCCATTCAAGTCTTAACCTTCGCTGCCAGATTACCCAGCGACAATGACACACTGAAGACCTGCCACCGAGGATCAAACACCAACACTTGGCTGGAGACACGGCTATTATTAGACCTGAAGATTAGATGCTCAATTTGACCTTAACGTATCTGTTACATGTGAATGTAAACACTAAATGCTTAGTGGCGCTATCAAACACGAACACAAAAGAAATCTACAAGATTTTGTCACGTTTCATGCGTCGGTTCTTCAATCTCTAGATGAAATCCATCACAAACTACTTGTAAAGAGAGAACACTTTGAGGCTCACAGTCACAAGATATTTTACCAAATAACTTGTTCCAGGGTGAATGGCATCAAAAGCTTTACAAATGAAGTTCACTTCACTCATCAGTCTATGAACAAAAGATATCTAATGTCTTCTGTGGTTCTGGAAGGAGCCTTTTCAGGGTTCTAAAAAAAAAAAGACAGCTGGAGACTCTAAAGAAAGACGCTATGGAGTTGCATTATGGGAAATGTAAGATCCAGCGTTTCCTGTGCTTGGCTTACACAAGAGACTAAAAGTCTCACCAGAATCAATTAGAACGACACTAAAAAGAAAGAGGCTGGTGTTACGTATTGCAAGCTGTGGTGCATTTAGAGGTGGTGCTTTGTCAACATCAGCAACAAGACGAAGCATCGCTCTGAGCTTCATCAACAACTGTGATGGGCGGTGGCAAAGCCGACTGTGTAACTGTTATGGGCTTTTAAAGTTTGACCAAAATTATAAACAATTTTAATCCTAAATCCATTTTTAATGCAAAAACAAAAGCGCCACATGCACAACTTCTCCAAGTTTCAGCTGACTTTAATAACTGACTTGGTGCAAATTCATCCAAAGAGGAATTTATGAAAAATAACCATAATCACACATGTTGGATGATAATACTCAAAGTGGTAAATACCATTTACAAATAAAGTAAACTGATTCTCCTTAGTAGTTTACTTTGCTACTTTGTAAAAATTGAGTGATAACACCATTTTAACATCTGACAGTTATCAACATGAAGTAACTCTCAGTTCTCCCTTCTTCCCCACAGAGCCGCTTGACTTCTTGAACATCAGAGGTATCAAACAAACAAGTCTAAAAAATGCAATATATGAACTGTCACACCCTCTTGTGGCAATATACAATATTTGTATAATTACAGGCAGTTGTTGAGTTTGGTACAGCTTACCTTATCTGTTTTTTTTATTTTTTGAATGATGTTATTTAGAGCTCTTAAATCCACCAAAACGTCTGCTGAACCCACTCGAGTAAAAATCAAACCCACTGGCTTCTGTCTGCACCTCTTCTGGACCCTGTGCTGATGCTTTATAGCCCTCTGCACACAGACACACACATTCACACATTCACAAACCTTTCCTTAAATTACACGGCCCATCTGAACACACAATGAGCCTTCAATGCTGTAAAACAAACAAACATCTGCTGATCAGTGAGGCTTCAGTGATTACCTGCACATCTACAGTACAAATGTACAATAGAGAGTAAAGACCGCGCTTTACATTAATCCATGCATCAGCAGTGAAGCGGTTAGGCTCTTCTTAGTAAACACGCTGCACATGTACACATGGTGTGTGTGTGTAGTGGTAGTGCCCCCCCCCCGCCTCAGTAAACAATTGTGCCGGTCCATTGTGTGTTAATAGCAGGATCACACACACACACACACACACACACACACACACACACACACCCACTACGCTATCATCCTCCCACACTGGCGTCCCGACGTCAGAGCCTAGAGAGTAATTTGTTATGTAAACCCCTTTAGTCACAATAGGTTGTGAAACATGTGCGTGTGTGTGTGTGTGTGTGTGTGTGTGTGTGTGTGTCAGAGAGCCTTATCAGATCTCCTCACACTCTCACACACACACACACACACACACACACACACACACACACACACACACACACACCACAAAAAGGCCTCTCTCCCACATGAGGACAGAGCTTTGGTAAATGTAGGACGGCCCCCTCTGATCGGTCCTGCTGGTCTTGGTCAACTAAGAACTCTTTAGTCGATTAGTCCTTTTTCAATGCTTTTTAAAGCTGAATGACTTCTGACCAAAAACACTAAACTAAACACAAGATTTAAAGTGGTGCTTTTATGTGATTCTTTGTGAAGAAACTCAGTTTTACAGATCTGTCGTTTGAATCAAATAATGAATTTGGAATTGTATTAGTGTTAGTCGACAGACGTTCTTTGGTCGAGGACGGCCCTAGTTAAACGTTAAATACTGTCTTCATACAGTATATGAAGACAGTATTTAGTCCCTGAAAGGTACGAAAGAAGATGACGATTGTGTGTTTCAAGGATTACTTTTAACATTCCGTCTCGATTTTTTTTCATGATAAAAACATCCACTTTTGTTAGTTAGCATTTCAAACCTTCAGGTCCAGTGCTCATGATCTGTATCAAGTGGCCACTATGCATCGCGGCCTATGTGAAACCCCTCATTGTTTCAATGTGTTGTCTGAGTCTTTGCATGGTGGATTACTTTTTAACGATGCAACCCGTCTCTTTAAAAAAGGGACAAACATGAAGGTTGTGTTCGCGTGGGAATTTATGAATGAGTGAGTGCCGGATTAGTGTTGTTTCTGTGCTTCTTTACGTACATCAATGAGCTAATCCGTCCTCTAGGCAAACATAACAGAGACTATCTTAACATAAAGGCAAACGTAGAACACAGCAGTCTGTTAGCCTTTACCTTATGCAAGTGCATATGCTCAGTCCAAACACGCAAAGAAAAGCCTTTTCATCCAATTGTTCATAAACTCTCTGTTTGCTTATAGAATGTCCTGTGAGCTCCATACGAGTCTTTTGTCATACACACCAAGAACTCGGGCTTGTACCTCATGTTACAGGGGATTAAAGTGTCTATTGTCAAATCAATTAAACTCTTCACTCATTTAGTTGAACGGTATCTCATAAAATCAATCTCCGAGTGAATCTATAATTAGTTAGAGGTTCCCCTCCGATCTTTAGCTGTTAAATCAAACTCTGCGATCGCCTGATCGGACCCTCAGCGTCATGCGATGAGCAGGCTGAGACAGAAGAGGGCAGCAGAGGCAAAGCAATCAGGGTCCTGACACACGTCTGGAACGCTGGTGATATTTGTCTATGAGACAGAAAATGTGAAATTATATGTGGTCATTTTTGGTCCCCAGGAAGAATAGCTGGTGCTTTGGCTACAGCTAATGTGGATCCGAACAAATGAAAGGAAATCTTCAGTCAGACTAAAAACACATATATATATATATATATATATATATATATATATATATATATATATATATATATATATATATATATACATATATGTTTTTTTTATATATATATATATATATATATATATATGTTTAATAAGGGTAAAGCTGCCCAACACATGTATATGTAATGGTAAGGCTGCATAGAGCAAAAGCTGAACGTCTTCCAGGAGGAACTGATGCTTATCAACCTGACGTGTAATTATTGTTGTTAAAACGAGAAGAAAGTAGTTCTCAGGTCTCAGTCTTTAGTTAAGAGTCACGGAGGCATCGCTGACTCTTTGAGTCATATGACCTCAATTTATAGTCCATTAAGTCTTCACACTGGTTCATTTAAAACCACTCAACAGTCACTATGCTCCACCGAGGGAAACTCACATGATATTAAATCAATTAGAAAGATACACGAGTCATGTTGCAAAACCATTTTCCGGTGACTTGTAGTGAAGGAAAATGAAGCTATTAGTAGCAGTGACTTTCTACCTGCAATTCAGCTGCTTTTTGTACAACATACATACAATATTTAACATGAATTATTGTTTTAGCACCAGCAAGAGAGGAGCTCTTTGGTTTCAGCGGGGTTTTTTTATGTTGTCAAATCAGGGCTGCCAGTTTTTTTGCTTCTTGATTGATGAATTGATTAGTTTGTTTGGTTTATGAAAAAAAGAAAAGTCCATCCCATGTTCCATGGTCCAGAGTCCATGGTGACATCTAAAACAACCGCAATCTACATAATATTCAGTTTTCTTTGATAAACCAGAGAAAAGACTGAAAACTGATATTTTATGGAATTTTTTGCATGAGAAATGACCTAAACAATTAGTTTAATATCTGTCAATTGACCAATCAATCATTCACAGCAGCTCTATAGCAAATTAAAAAGAACATTCGTTTGGGGTTACTTCTGATTACACTCAGGAAAACTCACAGGTTACAAGTCATCTGATTAAAAGGAGCTAAGTGAGGAGAGACTGCAAACTACTTTTTATCATTAAGACTAAACTCAGAAAATCAGCTTACCGTTTTAAACAACGTGGTATTAAATACTATCAAGCCTTAAACAAGCACTCTACTTAAACAGCCAGTTCTTGCTTATGTACAGTGGCACCAGGCATCAAACACACCCACACCCACACCCACACACACCCACACACACACACACACACACACACTCTTTAAGCCATGCCATATGGAGCCAAGCAGCATCAAGTGTCATGCCTGCTCCACACAATACACACCCATTGGACCGTACCTTTGTTTCTCCTGTTGCTCCACAGTAGTAACCCTCCATCATTCCTCTTCTCTTCCGCTTATTCCGAAGCAGAATCTCTCTCCATCCGCGACTCGCTCCGAGGAGACATCTTTTGAGGCACCTTTAAAAGGCCAGAGGTGTCGACACACAGCCCCTCTTTCTGTGGCTCTGGTGAAAGCCTCCCACTCCCTCACTCACCCCTCTCCCAGCCCCGGAGAGAGATGCTTCTGAATATTTAATGGTGCTATTGTGCACGTGTGTGTGTGTGTGTGTGTGTGTGTGTGTGTGTTCCAGTGAATGGGGAGCATTGGCTGGGAGTCCGTGCTTTATGGTCAGCCTGCCGTGGAGCGTTGCAGACGGACAGCTGGGCGGCGTGGATGGAGGCCGTGGAGACAGGTCAAAGGTGACTGACCCTCACCTGGTGTACGGAAAGAACAGTACATAAAGGTGTGCTCACCTGAGGGACGTCTGTCACAAAAACAATATAGACTTAGTTACAGTGAGGCTAAGTAACGCATTTAATTGAATACTTTAGGGTTCAGCTATATTTTTATAACATTGCTATTTACATTGAAGAGCCCTGCAGCATTATTTAGGTCCCTCTTGCCACTTAGTTTGTCCTTCACCTTCCAGAATGATGTAGCGTTAGCAATGTGCAGCGTCTGGAGCTAAAAGCTTGTTTTTACGTTTACCTGCTGAAGTTGGAAAGTTTATCTGAGGCTCACCTGAGCTCTGAGTTTAAGGCTTAGCCATATGGAGCTTTGGATGTTAGCAAGTAGCTAGCTGAACATTGAGTAGCATTTAGCAGCTACACACTGGAACATATTCCCCTCAGGAGTGAGCGGAGACAAAAACGGAACTAAAAGGAAGAGTGAATATCAGACTCACTTTCTCCAGGTGGCTGAAAACGAGCTCCAGATGAATGATAATGTTGCTCCATAACTGCAACAACTCAGTTCATGTCAGTGTTTCTGCTTCCCCCAAAAGACCCAAGAATGTATTCAGGTTTAAACGTTTTAAATAAATATGTAATGGGAATTAAGAATTAATTTCTATAAAATAAGTTACACCATGAAAATAAGAATAATAAAATAACATTTCATCATAATTGAGTTTTAATAATTTCACACAATCTTTAATTTATTTGTTACTAGATGTACTTTTCACTTTCAAGACTGTTCACTTCATAGTTACTTTTTTAAATACTGAACAGCTTCTTGCAATGGAAAAATGTCTGAATGTGACTGACTGTAATCCAGGTGAGATGCAGTTAAACATACCAATAATACATTAAGGTGAAACATAGAGTAATAAAAGAAACAAGGATTCATCATGTTATGGACTTTATTCTTCCCCCCCCCCACATTTTCTCTCTGAATCAAATGCATCTTCTTATAATCAAAAAGTAAAACACCATGTCTTGTCCACAGCCAACTCAAGTCTGCTCTGTCTCTTCAACGCATTTTGTTCATTTTAATATACAAAATAACAATGGCAGCTATTTTTTCTTTTTTTCTTTTTAACTCCTCCGACGAAAGTGTGACTCTTCCGGCTCAGTCTCTCCTCCGTCCCGTCCCCCAGGAGCTCCCTTTACTTCTTCACGACCTGGATGACGTCCTCGTGCTCCATGATGTGCGTCAGGCCGACCCTCTGGGGGCTGTACTTGGTACTGGTTCCCTGGAAGACCGACAAGACGGCTCGGTTCAGACCCTTCCCGTTTGTTTGTTCTAATGCGGTGAATTCTCTCCACAGTGAACAAGAGATCCTCCGCATCCGCTCTGCGTCTCACGTATCATGACACCGTAAACACAGCTGACGCTCTGAGGGTGGCTTTCATTTAGAGAGTCGAATGAGGAGCACTGAATATTACAGGGAGTATTACGGTCACAGCTTTTGTATTCCCTCAAGAGCTGCAGCTGTGTTTACTGTAGTGATGATGTGAGCATGGACATTTAATGAAGCTGAAGAACAGTGACTTTGCTTACAGTCAGTGTTCACACACCGTGTCCCAGTTTCATACAATAAATAATATCAATACATTCTGTACTATTTCCATTTCAAGTTGAGAATGCATACATTTCCATTTCTGTTGCACCCATTGTGGGATAAAAGCAACATCAATACCACACTAAAAAAAACCTTGATATGTTAAATTGTATGCTTCCATAAAGGTGTAATTCATTTAGTAATTAACTGGATTTACAGTTTATCGTATCTGCCACACAACTAAAGACAAGAAAAGACATTCACTGGCTAAATCTGTGACTGTCTTAACTACCTAGGATGAACTTTTAATGATATGAATTTTGTGTTGGGACACCCTTGAAACCTCACATCTGATTTGTTCACCACCTTTATGCAAACTAGAGATCATATTTACAGCAGGAATCAGAACCCATGAACCACTGTGTAGTGCTGGGTTTTTTTTTTTTTTTTTTTTGGTCAAAATAATAACTTACCCAAACCAGGGCATATTTGAACTGTCCGACTAAGGTTCTGTGGATTCGATGGCACTGTGGGGGAGAAAGCAGCAAAGCAACATCACATCACACACAGCGTGATCTGCTGACCGCCACGTTATTATTAATGTACAAATGTTGGCCAGCTTGACTCTTCATGGGTGAATTCATGTGTGTTTTACGTACCACATGTTCTACAGATGCTGCTCTTCTCATAATGATGGCGTCACTAAAGTCTGGGCGCTCTAACGGGAGAAGAAGACAGGAACACAAACTTAATATATTCGGTGTACATGTGATCGAGACCGTCCAACAAGTGAACGAGAGAAAGCGTGTGTGTGTGTGTGTGTGTGTGTGTGTGTGTGTGTGTACCTACCTCCTCTTTTCTTAGTGTAAATGCAAATCAGAGCCAGGTATTCCCACAACGTCTCTAGAAGGTAATCCAGGTTCAACTTCATCCCACAACTGACACACACACGAGGACAGAAACAGAGAAAGCTGCTTAACTCCCACTATCTTACCAAGATAGATACAAAAAGAGTGAGATGGCCGCTTCCAACCAAGACTACTGTTATCCACACACACACACACACACAGATATCTGACCTGATGACAACACTGTTAGGTCTGTGAGCCAGGCGGTCCACCTCCTCGATGGAGATTTGATCCACCTTATTGTACACCTGTGAATACCAAAAATAATATGAGGGGAAAAAGAGACCCCAAAGCTTGCCAGATTTGCTTAAACCTCCCAACTTCCCAGTTTTTGCACAAGAAATGAGTGTCTATGGGTTGAAGATGTTCAGAAAAACATCTTGGGACTTAGAATTTGTCTTAGAAACATTTAAAAAGTTAGACTCAGATGATGGTCACTGACTTACATAAAGGCAAGGCATGTATACTCTGTTCCCGACGATGACGTCGATGAACTCGTCCGGTGTGCTGTCCTCCCTGAAGAGGACTTCTGCATTAAAGATTTCTGAGAAGGGGGGGGGGGTTAAAGAAATCAAGCGTGTTCTCCCGAGACGTATTAATAGGTTCATAGAAATGCTCTTTTTCTCGGTGAGCTGCCTCCTCTGGTGCTTGAGCAGTGAAGGATACTGTATTCATGGAGGATGAGCTGAACCAGCTTCTCTGAGCACTGGGTGAGAGGAACCGTGGAGTTGTAGGAGAGGCCGCCACCTTTCTTGGGCTGCGGAGAGATTAATCACACATTTGTACACAGTTCAGTTTCATAATCTGAGTATTCATTTCTGAAGCTGACAAGCTAGCGTGGACAGGATGTTGTTTTGATGCTCTGCTAGCAGCAAGGCCCATTAAAGCCAAAGCAAGGTACCTGGACAACTATTTGGGACATAAAGAGCCATGTCTCTCTGAATTTAAGCGGTTGGTGTTGATGGATGACAGAACATGTACCTTGAAATATATATTAGGTTTCGATCTGTTGAGTCTGATGCCCACCGACTCCAACTCTTTTTCTAGAAGTTCTCTAGAAAGACGAAAAATAAATTAAAAAGGCAAGAATTAGCTGATGTAATGACTCATCAGCCTCTCACATTCCCTCCAAACAGACCGTCTCCCACACACACACACACACACACACACACAGAGAGAAACAGTGGGCGGCGCACACACACCTCTGCACTTCTCCTTTAGTGGCGTCCAACATCATGATGACGACGTCTGCCGTCCTGGCTACAGCAATGACCTGCCGACCTCGACCCTTACCTGAGAACAGTCAGTGTTTTCTCTCATTATTGTGAGCCGCAGCTTCTAAACTATAAACTGAAAGAAGCGTTACTCTGAAATCCCTCATTCATAATTCTGATTTAACACCATGATAATAAAATAGACACATTCTCAGCGTACCTTGGGCAGCACCCTCAATGATTCCTGGCAGATCCAGCAACTGGATGTTGGCCCCTTTGTACTGAAGAGCAACAAACAAACAGTGTAAACAGCACTTTCCTTTCTTTTTCTTTTTTTAACAATGTTGACGAGACGCCGCGGCTGCGACGGTGTGTACCTCGATGACACCGGGTATGCAGGTGAGAGTGGTGAACTCGTAGGAAGCAGCTTCACTGGCGGTTGATGTCATCAAACTAAGGAAGGTGGACTGCGGGACACAACAGAGGATTCAATTACACCCGGACACGATGAATCTTTGGATTACGTTTCAAAGATTCTCTTCCTGGTGCTTTTCAACCATCTCACTGTCTGTTTGTTTGTGTTTGAGATGCGGTGCAGCAGGATTAAGGAGGAAAAAAAAAAGGCATATTTTTTGGACTTGATCCAGACAAGAAAACACAGTCCATTACCCGCGGTGTTGACGTACCTTACCCACAGAGGGGAAACCGATAAGAGCAACACGAGCGTCTCCTGACTTCATGACATCGAAGCCCTCGCCTTTGGCCCCCGCTGTCTTGGGCTCCAGGAGCTGAGCTCTGTATTTGGCTAGCTTGGCCTTAAGCAAACCCAGATGGTACTCAGTGGCTGGAGAAATGAATGAGCAAAAAATTGTGACACAAGATGCTTTAAAAGTAGGAGTCTGACACCACGATAATAATGCAGGTGAGAGGTGGAGCAAGGTGGCTATAACACTGTAACACCAGCACAACCACCACACTGGAGTTCACTGTGATTCACTTGAATGCATTAGTTGTTACGTGGAGATAACGTGTGTTTTTTGGGGGGGGGGGTTGTTCCTTTAGGTGTGTGGTTGCTGTAATCAAGCTCGCGGTGTCAATTAGCACGCGTCTCCTTGGATTTCGGCGAGATGAATAAGTAACACAACACCGACAGCTGACACACAAAGAGTCAGGCAAGAGAGATGGCCACAAGTTCGCCCATGGGTTAGCTAGCAGTTAGCCTAGCCGGCTGCCCCTCTCTTACCTTTGTTTTTCTGCGTCCGAGCGATTTCTCGCTCTATCTCCGCGATTTTCTCCAAGATCCCCATCGTGGCGGCTCAGGTGTTCCCGTTACACCGTTAACGTTTCACTGCCGAGGAGAGAAAATAGCAGAAAGCAGAAACGTGTCACTCCACCAGTTGTTAGCTTTGTTAGCCAACCCGGCTAACAAGTGGGAACCTAACAGTCAACAAACCGGAAAAAAAACTACGAGTCGACACAACTAGCTTTACATGAATATCTACACAAAACACACGCAATGACAACTTTGTAAAATGTTGTAATGTAATAGCAATTTACACTTTGACGGAAGCTTCGCTCAGCGGCATGCACGGTTAACTGACATCACAAACCGGAAGTCGTTCCGTGACCATAAACGGTCCGGAAGAAACACGGAAACGCACGGTAACGCAAATGTTGTCCCATGTATCGTTATCGCTCACATCAGTCGGTAAGTGTGCAGCACGACGACGACGCTGTCCTCCCGGTGGAGTAAAAATATATATTTTTTAAAAACGCGATAATGTGCCCCGTCAGCTGTAGCTGCATTGTAACAGCCGGACATTCCCGATGATGTATCGCTCGCTCGTTCCGAGTCTTTAGGTAATGTAGACAGCGAACATGGCTGCGCCCACAGGACCGAGAGGATCATCAACCTCCAACCCGCCCGGGTTTGAAGGTTTTCCGTTTGCTGTGGTCTCTAAACCGCCGGAGGACGGCTCCGGTAAAGAGCCGGAGCAGACCGGGGATGTGAAGCAGAAGCCATGCAGAGCTTGTACGGACTTTAAATCCTGGATGAAGGTCCAGAAGAAACAGACGACAGCTGCTGCACAGGTGACAAGAGGTCAAGACGGGGTTTTTAGAGGATCCGTAGAAATATTACTGCTAAAGTTCGGCTTGACTAGAAGATTGTTTATAGACTATTAATGTGTTTTAATTGTCCATGTGCTAGAGTTTTCTCCTTCGAACTTTTGTAAACTTATGTCATGACGCAATGTATCCTGTAATACCAGAAGCTCTCTCCACATCTGATCCAAAGCCGTTTCATATCAATTAAGTTATTTGATCCTGTCCTCCACGAGACAAACGGTCTTCTCTGGCTGCGGCGAAGACAGGATATGAGCGATTCATGTGAAACCACAAATCGACACAAACCACACACTGCAGTTGGCCTCTCTTTTATAAAACACCGCTTTGACTCTCCAGGAGCCCCGAGCCGCGGAGTCGGAGCCACAGGACCCGCAATGTCCGTTGGACAGGGAGGAGCTGGGGCGTAACACCTGGTCCTTCCTGCACACCATGGCAGCGTACTACCCCGATAGGCCGTCTTCTACCCAGCAGCAAGAGATGGGGCAGTTCATCAACCTTTTCTCCAAGTTCTTCCCATGTGATGAATGTGCAGAAGACCTCAGGGGCAGGTCAGACCACACCGACCCTTTTTAGATTTAATAGCAGGTCTTGTTACCTGCTCGTTTGTGGGTTTTTTGTCTTTCACGGTGTTATTAGACAAGAGCAGGCCGTTTTTGTAAATGCGCCATTTCCTCTCTGCAGATTGAAAACCAACCAGCCGGACACCAGGAGTCGCCATGCTCTCTCTCAGTGGCTCTGTCACATCCACAATGACATTAACGTCCGGCTGGGAAAGGTCGTGTTCGACTGCTCCCGCGTCGACGAGAGGTGGAGAGATGGATGGAAAGATGGCTCCTGTGACTGATGACGGGTGCGAGGAGCGAGCTGAGACCTGAGAGGAAAACACTTTGAGTGGGAACACCACAAAGTGGAGAAACGTAACGTGGAGAGAGAGAGAGAGAGAGAGAGAGAGAGAGAGAGAGAGAGAGAGAGAGAGAGAGAGAGAGAGAGAGAGAGAGAGAGAGAGAGAGAGAGAGAGAGAGACTATGATGTGCACTTCAAATTCTTTTACGGTCAGTTAATAAAACTGATCCGGTAATAAAATGAAAGATACTAAACTAATAGGTATCCCTCTCTGATTCTCAGGTAGAACCAAAATTAAAACGCTTTAGTTTCGCTGAACTTCTTGTTAATTCCGGTTGTCGGCGAGTTTTAAAAGTTTGCGATGCAAACTTGATATTGAAATTTGACATTCGCTCCTGTGTTTGTTGAAGAATATAGCTCTGGTGTATCTGTGAAAGCAGTGAGTCAGTTACAATCAGCCCTTTAAAATGTTGTTTCCTGTTCTGTTCTGAAGTCTTATTTCACCCTGAAGGTTTAGGTTCAAATCTCATTTTGTCAGCAATTAATTAGAGATATCCCAACTTAATTCATTTTTAATGTCATATACAGTATATATATATATATATATATATATATATATATATATATATATATATATATATATATATATATGATGGACATGATGATTACAGAATGTTTCTTCATTGTGTGTTCATTGAATATTTGTACAGTTACTCACTTTGTGTGTCTGCCTGCAGAGTATGTTCATTTATTTGCATAATTTAGTGCTGAAATTAGTATTTATGTAACTTGTTATTTACAACTATGATTACTTGATCATTTAAATCATTAAATTAAAAACCCCAAAACTATTTTGTGTTGATTACAGCTTCTCATAAGTGATCACCTTCTCGTGTTTCTCTTATTCATGTCACTGTAAATTGATTTTTGGCTGTTGGACAAAATAAACACTTTGGAAGAGTTCAGGTTTCGTTAAGATGTCATTTTGACTTTCAGTAGAATAAACAATTCATAAAAGTAGATACTGTATTATATGGATGATTAAGACCCCTGTTAGTTGCACCACGTGAAGCCTTTCCTCCTTCAGTCAGGAGCCTGTGAATCCAGCATCCCAGCTATGTGACCTGTCTGTTATTAATAAACACTGATTATGAATTTGTTATATGAGGAACCAGCAGAGGACACAACCACAGGAGTCTAATGCTCAGCTGCTACTGTTTGTTTTTACTGCCATCATCATCCTATAAAGGGTTTTTGTGTTTGTTCCACATACTAACACAACCAGTATTCATCCTCAACTCTGCTATGAATTTCTTCTTTTAACGTCACTGTTGAGATATTGGATTTTGAAGTAGACGTCGCTGACCTCTGGTGGTGGGAGCCATGTACGACATGCATGACATTGTAATTCACAGCAGCTTCAGTTTGCCATTTTCATAACACAATTCATGTGATATTAGTGGTGAAAATGACACTGCTGGGCTTTCACAATACCAGGACTACTGTATGTTATCGTCTGAAGCTGCTTTGGGCTAAATGATCATCGCTGATTAACAAATATCCCATGACGAGCAACTTGTGACTGTACTTTATTGTGGTATCTGGAACATCATGAGACTTGTGTCAATGACATATTTCATAACCTAGCAATGTGTGTGTGTGTGTGTGTGTGTGTGTGTGTGTGTGTGTGTGTGTGTGTGTGTGGCTAATGTAGGATTCTCTTTATATACTCACCGTAGTGCTTGTAGCCTGCGTCTGCAATTGAGGACAATGAAGTGTCACTTTTCTTATCTAGAAATTCAAGGATTTAGAAATCTGAGGGGAGTTTACATTCTATAGTTTAAAAGTATAGTTTGGTGGATATGCTTAAAGGCACTGCATACATCCACACAGGTGTTGTCAGAGCCGGATCAGCTGACTTGAGGGGCTCTGATGTCTGGTTTGTGGTAATTTGCTCTAACATTATTTTATTTAAATGTTGGCTAATTTGACAGAAGGCCCCTCTTGAAGACAACACTATTTATTCTATTCTATTTAGGAATGATAATATTAAAATCTGTGCAAAAATGTCTTATCCCACCAGTCTATAGCGCGGGCACATCGGTCATGCTCCCCCCCCCACACCACACACACACACACCCACACACACACACACACACACACACACACACACACACACACACACACACACACACACTCACAGCGTCCTCCTCTGTGCCCGCGCGCCTGTGCGCGTGCGCGCAGGACCAGTCCTCACAGCAGCGAGCAGCAGCGCATCCATCCTGCCGTGGAGCCGGGAGCGTGGAGGAGCCGCGAGGAGCGCACAGAGAGACACAGAGAGAGAGAGAGAGAGAGAGAGAGAGAGAGACAGAGAGACAGAAGATGGACGGAGTGGGATCGTTCGGAGCGGGCCGGTCCGGGTCCACCATCGACCCGCTTTCCTTCGCCAAACAGCCGCAGACCATCCTCAGAGTGCTTTCCTGGGTGAGAGCAGGGGTCTTTTTTTTTTTTTTCTTCTTCTCCCGGCACTGCTGTTCCGTGTGTGTGTATGTGTGTGTGTGTGTGTGTGTGTGTGTGTGTGTCTGTGTGTGGTTGTGTATATGCGGGGGGGCTCCGTGTTGTCGTGGCTGCGCGAGACCCGTGACGTGTTCTCACTGCAAATACAGAGCCCAGAAATCCAGCGATAATTGATAAGCAGGGTGTGTAAACGGAAACCAAGGAGCGAGTGTTTATACCGGAGTCCTTATAGAAATGCAGCGTACAGGGTGTAACCAAGGCCTGCTGGCTGTCTGACACCCTGACCGTGAAACGGATTAATACAGATGTTTGTTTTGGGGTTTTTCCTTTCTGAGCAGAAACCGACCTGTTCTCTCTTTTCTTCCTCTAAATCAGTTCTCTATAAATAAGATGTGCAGCAGACCGGACCCGATTGTGTAGAAAACGAGACCGTTTCATTCCTCCTGCTTCCTGTTGTTCGCGTTATATAAAACGTAATTATTTACTATGTGTCCACACATTTTAAGTTTTTTTTTTTTTTTTTTTTTTTGCGTCGCCAATTATATTTTCAGCTCGTGATTTTTTTTTTGCCGATTTTCTTTGCCCCTAAACGGTCGTCGTCCGTCACCCCACCTTGTGATTGGTCCGCGGTCATCATTACGCACGCAGGGCCACGGAGGCGCGTCGTGCGCTGCCGGTTGATGTAACGCATCACCTTTGGGTGACACGGAGAAGGTCTTCTTCTTCTACCGGTGCAGGGGGGGGGTCTCTGAGACACACCGAGCAGGAGACACCTGTCTCAGAGCGTCAGATGTGTGCCGATATCTTTTATTGTTTTTGAGTCCTAATGAGTCTCCGGTGCCTGTGATTTTTTTTTTTCCAGTACAGCTTCCGCATGGTGTCCTACTGAGCCCGTTGGATACGTCGTTAGCTTATTATGAAGGACACATCCAGCTTAGCCTGTAGAGCAGTCATGTTTTAAACCGTTCGAGCTAATGTGCTTTGAACTTTAATTGCCCATTTTTGTCGCTTGTTGGTGTAAAACCGTCGAAGTGTAGCTCATATAATCACATATCACATGATATTAGAAGGTACATTACTCAGATCCTTTACTTGAGAGAAGGTATACAACATGTACTTATGATATCAGAAGTATAGCCTACCTTTTAAAAGGATAAGTATGTTTGCTTGAGCTTATATTCACAGAATAACGACCGTTGAGATGTGCACCAGGGAGAAGTTTCAGTTGGTTGCACTCTGCAGCCTCACTGCTCGATGTCGGCAAATCCTACACAGAAAAAGAATGTCCCGTTACTGAAGTATTAATATATATGATATGGTTACATCGTTAATACTGACGCAACGATGTATAAGAGCCATTTTACTGAGGCTTTTTTAAAAACTACTTTATATATAAATAGGCAGTTTAATCCAGTGGTTGGGGTCAGACGTTTAGAAATGCACACAATTTAAATACTGAAGTAAAGTAGGTCTGCTATTATCTTACTTAAATGCACTCGGTGACTTTCAACCACCGACATACATGGAGAAAGGGAAATTAAAGTGTAAAGCAGATCAAGTACATGGAAAGTAAACGAAACAAGTATATTACAGATGTGGAAAGTGACTCTTGTATCGCACTGATTATCACAAACTGATGAGATATCCCAATGTAAAAATAGTCGAATAGAAGTAGAATGTATCGCTTTGACTGGGTTTATAAATGTCTCTCTCACTCACACACACACACACACACACACACACACATCATGCAATCATATTTTAAAGATCAGTGAAAGTTTTTTCTTTCCATTTGGAGATGCATGAGCAGCTTCATCATTGTGATTCACTGAAAGCACCTGAGTGTGTATCTGCTCAGATGATATCCACACATGTGATTGGTTTTAAGTGGGGTTATTATCCCATTGTCCACCATCATATGACCCACACCCCCGAGTGTGAGTGCCCGTGTGTGTGTGTGTGTGTGTGTGTGTGTGTGTGTGTGTGTCACATGCCCCTATTCTGCCACCCAGAGTTAGTCAGCTGATCAGTGTGTGAGTCCAGACAGAGGCAAGAAGCAAAACAGATCTACAGATCTGGACCTAAAGAAGAGTCTCATACCTAAAACAAACAACAAGGGAACAAATAGTTTTATAGCATGAGTTATAGTAACGTTCCCGTTGTGATACACACACACACACACACACACACACACACACACACACACACACACACACACACACACACACACACACACACACACACACACACACACACACACACACACACACACACACACACACTGCCTCAGGACGATTCTTGATGGGAAGTGAAGCATCCACGTCTTCAGTCAGACAGAGACAAAGAGGGGAAATTAGGTTAATGCCTTTGGTCTGAGCGCGCTCAGAGAGACGCTGTGGAGGAAACAACCCCGTTTCCACTGAGAGGAGAGAGATAAGGGGAATGTTGAGGCAATCATTTCTGATCACAGTTTCTCCTTACCCCATCTCCTCCTCCTCCTCCTCCTCCTCCTCATCTCTCGCTTTCTTTCTCTCCTTTTCTCTCACTTTCTACTTTCTTCCTTCTTCTTCCTCCTCCTCCTCTCTCACTTCCTTCTTCTTCCTCCTCCTCCTCTCTCACTTTCGTCTTCTTCCTCCTCCTCTTCCTCTTCTTCCTCCTCCTCCTCCTCCTCTTCTTCTTCTTCCTCCTCCTCCTCCCTGTCTGTCACTTTCCTCCTCCTCCTCAGATATTCTCCCTGGTGGTCTTTGCCTCCATCGTGAACGAGGGTTACGTGAACTTGGGCAGCGAGCGTCTTTACTGCGTCTTCAACAAGAATGCCGATGCGTGTAACTACGGCGTGTTCGTGGGCCTGGTGGGGCTGCTGGCCTGCTCCTTCTTCTTCATGCTCGACTACAAGTTCTCCTCCATCAGCTCCGTCAAGGACAGGAAGAAGGCGATAATGCTCGAGATCGGCTTCTCGGGTGAGGAGGACGATCCGTGTTTCACTTGTGTTCTCTCTCACACACACACACACACACACACACACACACACACACACACACACGAGCAAACAGAGTTGACATAAATTGTTGACATACTATTGTCAATTTTCACATTTTTAGATACTTATACTATTGCATTGGGTTTATTTCCAAGCACCAAGACAAATTCCTTGCATGTGCAAACGTACTCGGCAATAAACCGTTTCTGATTCTGACATTTTTTTTTGTTAGTCTGTGATCTATTTCTAATCGGCAGGATTCAAAAGGCAGGGTTTCCCCAAAATGCCCCCCCCAAAAAAAAGGTAGCCCAACTAGGCCAGCATCTTTGTTTCAGATGACTGCACTCTTTCACCACAAGACAAAACGAGAAATGAAACCTGTAAACTTAAGAAGGTGTTAGAGAAGCGAGAGTATCTTTAATCTCTTAAGGGAATAAAGAACTGCCGGTCGTTGTGTTTCATGTTTAAAGTTGGAAACTACCTTTTCTCTTTCTGTCGTAACGTAAAGTGTTATTATTGCTCCGCTGGTGTCCGGCAGGTTTCTGGACCTTCCTGTACTTTGTAAGTTTCTGCTTCCTGGCCAATCAGTGGTCCCAGACCACGGCCGACGAGCTGCCACTCAACCAGGGGGCGGACGCAGCCCGGGCTGCCATCGCCTTCTCCTTCTTCTCCATAATCACCTGGGTGAGAACAAGCAACTACAGAGACACACACACACATGCATGCATGCATGCAGCAACGGAAACATGGACCCTCAGTAGGCATCTAGTTGGGTTTGGGTTTGTTGCTAATGAGTGCAGACCGGCCTTTTAACACACAGACGACTGTCCTTATATTGATCAGGACCTGCAGACTTTTTAAAAGAGCAATCTGACATTCCAAAGAGGAAAGCTTAAAGTTAACCCTTCAGACGGAGGCGTTGGATTAGAGGCACCATGACCAGTTAGGCCCCAGCTGCTAAACTACCTAAACCAGGAGCAGTAATCTGTCTCCGATTACATTTAAGGCCCAAAACAACTGGTCAATGCATCTTGTGCTTAATGTGACGCACCTATTTTTAGCAGTTTGTGAGTTAAGAGACATTGTAGGTTTTTAAAGGAATAGTTCTACATTTTGGGAAATACCCTTAATCTCTCTCTCTGGTGGAGAGTTAGATCAGACGATTGGTACCACTCTCACATCTGTCTGTTAAACGTAAAGCTATTCTGTCTATTCTTTGCATGAACTTTTCTAATCCTCTACCCCCCCCCCACACACACACACACTCTCTCTGTAGGCCGGTCTAACGGTGCGCGCGGTCCAGAAGTATCTGCTCGGCACAGACATGACTCTGTTCACCACGGAGCACATGGACGGCGGCGCGCCCACCCAGCCGTACCCCTCCAACTCACCAGTAGGCGGCACCACTGAGACCACAGAGACCTACCAGAGCCCGCCGTTCACCGAGAACAACGCGGCGCCCACGTACCAGGTTCCCATTTACTAGATAAGATGGTGGACGAGGAAGGTTCGGGGAGATGGATGAGAGGAAAGTGACAGAAAATTGCTTTCTGTGATGTTACACCTGCAGTTGATTATGTGTTGATTATCTGGGCTGAGTAGGTACCTCTCCTTCTTTGTTCCCTCGTCTCGTTCCCTTTCCTTCCTTAACATTCCAGCTTTATCTGCGCCTTTCTTGACCTGTATATTAAACTCAAATTCTTGCGTTCTCAAATCCTGTGTCCTCTTGAGAGGAAAAGAAAATGAGAGGAGAAAATGTAGAAGAGAAGGCCATGTCGTAGACACAATTCTGACCAAAAAATAAATTTAAAAAAGTGAGTGACTCCACCACAAAGCAGTATTAGATAAAAGATAAAAGTGCAGAAGGCACTCGCATACAGCACCTTCATCTTTTTCTTTCCATTCATCGAAGTGTCAAAATCCCTTTGTTTCGGAGAATGATATATTTTTTTTAGCTACAGTACGGTCTGGTCCGTTAAAAGTGATCATGTGTGTTGAATCTGCATGTTTCCAAACTTAGAGATCAACTAAGTGCCATACTGTACTGTGTGTCTCAGACAGTGACTTAATTTTAGTAGATTTCCACATGCTGTAAAAAAACAACAACAACAACAACGTTTTGTGACTAAGTGCAATATCTCACATTCTCATGTAGGTCTGTAGGTATATACTGTACTGTAGGTAGGCTAGTTACCGTCAGGTTACACCCATTTCAGGCACTGTCTCAAATTACATACTAGTCTTTGAATTGTACTAACAAATCTCAGGCAAATTTCCAAATTAAAAAAGTGTTTATCTGACTTTCAGTGAGCTTCCCGGGTGAAGTTTGCTAGATATGGAAGTTATATCTTAATCTAACAGATCCGCCACAGAAGCTTGTTTCCAGTTTAAATACAATTAGTATTGGTATTTATGGTCTTCCTCGATGTAATGAGATGTAAGACTTATTTTAAAGAAGTGTCGCAATGCAAAATATATTATCACAATACCTGAATCTGTGTGATTCTGGGTCATTCTTGCACAAGGGTTCGTTTTCCCAGGTTCATCAAAGATCCACAGGGAATCCTTTTTCAGTCTGTTATTTTTCTGTGCCAGGCATGGACGGATTATTGGAAGGGCCTATGGGGTCAGGGGCCCCCTGGACCAGAGCCTCTGTTTGAAGTGGTTTTTTTCAATTTCTTGTTGGAAAGTCAATCCAACAAGGAGTCGCAAAGAGACACAAACAGCTGCAAAGAGATGCAAAAGAAAACTTCAAAGTAATACAAAATGACCACAAAGTGACGCAAAACAACATCAAAGAGACTCAAAACGACCATTAAAAGACTGAAAACTACCACAAACAGAAGAAAAACAACCACGACAGACTACAAAGATACACAAAAGACTACAAAGAGACGCAAAACTACCAAAAAGAGACTACAAAGAGACAAATTAACCAGAAAAAGACTCAATAACCACCACGAAAGGGGTGGGGGGCTTTGCATGTCTGTGCTCAGGGGCCCATAGTCCTCTAATCCGTCCATGGTACCAGGGAATGTATGTAGTATGTGACATGAGACAGTGTCCTGTGTTGGGTGTTGTGTGTATAAAATAGGGCGAGAGGGGAGATTCTGGGTAAGTCAGGTCTGTTTATGTTTACGTTTTAGAAGCTGCCAAACTGCCCTGTGTTCTTATAGTTGTCTTCT
Source organism: Cebidichthys violaceus (assembly GCF_023349555.1). NCBI lineage: Eukaryota > Metazoa > Chordata > Actinopteri > Perciformes > Stichaeidae > Cebidichthys > Cebidichthys violaceus. The sequence goes on along the minus strand of NW_027176978.1, from coordinate 45,493 downwards.
GATTACCACATCACTACTCTGTTGTTATTGTCTGAAGGAGCTTTTATTCAGTGATGGAGGTCGGGCTCCTGGAAGATTCAGGGCAGTCTCGGGCAAAAGAAAAATCTTAAGGATCGCTAGCTGGCTGATTCATTGATCCTGCTATTCTGCCACTGAGGGAGGGGGGGAGGGGGGGGGGGGGTTTGGGTGGATGTTGGTCACTAAGGGCCCAGATGTAGATAGTTATCATACCAACCATGTCGGTGTGTAGCAGTGTCTGTGTCGTGGTTCACGTACACTCGCCATCAGCGAAACTGTAGTTTTGGTGTGTGTGTGTGTGTGTGTGTGTGTGTGTGTGTGTGTGTGTGTGTGTGTGTGTGTGTGTGTGTGTGTGAGAGAGAGAGAGAGAGCGTCCCCGTATAACAGGTGTACGTGTGCATGTGTACTAGCATGGGAGGCGTGTGGGTGGGACGTGTGTGGAAATGTGTGAATCTGTGTAGTCAATAAAATTTTGTGGTGCAGAAAAGTTATTTTCTTGAACACGTGTTTTAGTGCAGAGGAGGAACTCATACGTCTGTTACACCCTTTAAATCATCTCCCCCCAAAATAAAAAAGTCTTTCTGCTAGATATATTATCAGTGTCACTGTCAAGATGTATGAATTACAAAGTACGGAACTAAGAGTTTGTTTTGACGAAGAGAGCCAAATATAAAACTTCATATTAGTGATAATGTCGACCCGTAGAACGCTTTGCCTGCTTTTCTGATTGGTCCTTTGTAGACGGCGCCCTCTGCCGACCAGAGACGGTACTGCAGCGGCGGGACAAGAGTTTTAAAAGTAATCATGATAATAATGCATGGAATTGTTGTATAAATCTCATTATATATTGAATACTATGTAATTCTTAAGTTGACAAGTTGTTGTTTTTTTTTGCAAAATGAGATTGGCCAGGCGTCAGCGCAGCCGACTGGATTTATTCCTGTGTTTTATTAATCGCAGTTTATTGTCAGAACTTTGACCGCACGCCCGAACAAGTCTTTGTTTCTTCAGTGACGTCACCTCAACCTCATGATCGAGTCGCTCACATGCGCTTGTGAGCGCGTATCTCAAAGCTCCAGGGTGAAACTGTAAACTGTAGTGAGTGAGGTAGTCGGGTACAGTACACGCTCCGTATTCCAGCTCCTGTCCCAAAAAGCGTATACTCAGAGCAAAAAGGGTTATCTGCCATCTAAAATCATAATTAATGAGGTTAATGACTCGCAGTCTTTAGTTAAATGGGTATTAAGCCAATTTCTGTGTGTTCTAGTTGGAGCATTACAAGGATTAAGATCATTTTAAAGTCTTGTAAAACAAAGATGAGGTTTAACATTTACCTTTGAGCATGACTTTTTTTTACAAAAACATTTTATTCACCAGACTGTCTGTCAGCGAGTGCATAGTTAAATCAGTATATGTTATGAATTTAGGGATAACGCAGTAGTATTTCCTTTTTAAGGATTTTGGGGATCAGGAAAGCTCCAGAAAACACTTGTGGAGTATTCGGGGTTTCAGGACGGGTTGATTTTCCAAATACTTTCAGGTACTGTTTGGTACCGTTAAGTGTATTTGAAGTTAAAAGGACGTCCATGTCGCAGCTCATTATTACCTACAAGTTGTGTGAACATCACTGAAAACTATTTCCTCGAGAAACCGATTTGTAATCTTTAAAACAAACGTTTGTTTCGGTTCATTCTGAGGACTGAATATCAGCTTGTGGAGACTGCAGACATGAAATGTCCAAATTGACCTGACGCCACTCCACGACAGTGAACTCTGACACAACGTTAAAGTTACCTTAAAGCATGAATAAATATGCCAAAAATATGAAAAACAAAACGCCGGTACACTTCTTTAAATCTTGGGTTTTACTCGGCTGCTAGTTACCCGTTAAAACTGTGTTACTGATGGTGGTATCAGGAACAACTGGGGTACTATTGGGTAGTTTGGGGTACTGTCAGGTCAGGTTGTGTTATCGTTCTCAGTGCTTCGGTCTCTTCTTCAGTCAGTGTGGTAGATAAAAATAAAAATACAAGCATTCTCTATGTTTTGTGCTCTGGCCCATGTACACTACCGTGGTATTGGTTGTAAAGTTCAGTACGTTATTGAAGTAAATGGAACCTGTGTGTGATGCTGTCTAGGGTCTGGTTTGTCCTGTACTACTGAAAATATAAAAAAAAATAATAAGAATAATGATTATTTATGAACTAGAATGCACTCTCTCTGTTGGAAATACTTTGTTTGACCGCTCTTAAAGGGGCCGTTGGCGCCAAAATCAAAGTTTTGTGTGATTTCATGCCGTCGTTTTGTTAGACTGAGATTATAAAAAGGTGACATGTAGTAACGCGGACGCCATCACTTGTGTGGTTTCCAGTATAATACATTGCATGGATGTTACAATATCTCCCCCTATAATATTGATAATGAAAATGTAACCCCCCCCCTCCTCCTCCTCCTCCTCCTCCTCCTCCTCCTCATCGACCAACAATCAAGTAAACATTGATTTTTAGCGTGCTACCCCTTTAACATGTTTCCTCTGAGTTGTTTCTTTATGTTCTGAAGGTGTTTGACCTCTTCAGTGTAAAAACAATGTGTACAGAGATGTGTGTCACTGTCTATTACCTGAATGTCTCTGGACTGCAGTCTGACCGTCACTCGAATAAAAAAGAAAACATCTTTTGGACTGCCCCGTTTCTGTCCCTGACTTTACTGCCTGGAGATTTGTGAAGATTACGTTTAATCGATATTTTATGACAATAAAATCTTGTTGCTCTTAGTGATGAACCTTTAGAGAATCATCACCTGAATCTGCAGCTCCCCTCGGCTCATTGTTTAGCTGTCTGGCAACTTTACTGTTTTGGTTATCGATCACTGCGTTGTGTACCACTGTTTTCATTGAATAAGCACTAAAAAAAAAGAAAAGACTTACTGTACAATACTTGATCAGCACCAAATGGCAGCCAGACAGTCAGCTGCAGCTAAAGAGCCAGAAACAGCTGGTAGGGACCAAAAACGGAGCCAAAAGAGAGTGACTATTGAACTTACATTCATCCGGTGGACAGAAAAACGACTAATGAATGCGTTGCTCAATAATTGTTGAATGTGTAAAAAAAAAATAAAAACAGTTTGCTTAAAAGTTTGCCATATCAACATTAAAAAGGTGAATATTGTGTAAGGTTATTTCCCCTTTAAAGGCCTGTTTGTACGGTGATGAATAGATCCAAAAACAGCAAAAAACTCACGACCGCCGCCGACCTATCCGAACCATCTCGTGAGAGATTCGTAACACACAACCACATTTTTGAGTTCTCTACATCTGATAAACCAAAATAAACTCACAAAATGTCAATAAAGGAAATATTCTTACACCTAAAGAGAATAATACAACCTGAATTAAATAGCCTCGTTAACTCCTCTTCAAACACACTTCATTTGAAACTCAACAAAAACTAAAACTCACCAAAACAGTCGGTCTGTGTTTCCAACAATCAGCAGCTCTGGTCTGATCAAAGAGTGAGACGTGAAGAAGTGGCGGCTCTCACTCCTCCTCTGGATGAAGAACATTACATTTGAAAAACTAAAATCGCCCTGCTGGTCTTGGTTGTCTTCAGGATCCTGAAGAAGTTCTCAGTGAGGAGTGAAACTTCCATGTATAGTTCCCTCTCTTTTCAAAACACTGCAGAGGATGTTATGGTGGAAGATTTTTACAAACATATTTTGGGATGTCGTTTTCTCGGTTGGAAACATAACTAGTTTGCACTACAGGTGGGCATTGTGGACATTTAAGTTTTTAAGTGTAATTTCTCCCCACAGCTACCAGAGCTGAAGAAGCAGTCTCTAGTTCCTCTTTGTCTCCAGCATTACTGGATAAAAAGGAAGAACTGCAGATGAATCTCACACTATATCCCTAACTTAGATAGAGAGAAGGTTGGAAATCTGTGAATTTTCCCTTTAAATAATATGAAATGTTCAACTAGAATTGGGATGTTCACTTAAAATAAATGAATGCATTACAGGTATTTGTGGACAGTCATAATCCAAGTTATTAGTCAAAGAATATTTAATATTTAAGGTATAACAGTCCAGTGTAGATCAGGAAAAAAAATGGAGAAATGACCAAGTTCAGGACTATTGAAGGCTTGAAGAAAGAAAAACGTTCACATGATGTCGCTTTAGTTAAACAGACCGTTTGCTTTCCCTCATATAGACATTTGACACAACACATGATTTTAAAGATGTACAGTTTGTGTTATGTGAAAAGCAGAAATTACAAAATCCACACACACACACACACACACACACACCTACACCTCTAACAAAGATACAGACACGTATTGTGCTGACAGAAACGGCTTTATTGGAGCTAGACAGAAATTAGAGTAAGCTGGTGTGTGATGTTCAGACAAACTCTATATACACACACTCATCCACACACACACTCATCCACACACACACACACTCATCCACACACACACACACACACACACACACACACACACACACACACCTATGTGGGCAGCAGAGACGAAGGGTCCTGAGAGAGATGAACAGACTGTACTGGATGAAACCGATCCACCTCCAACTAACAGAGAACACATTGTCTAAGATAACTAATTTAAAAAAAATGTATAATGTAAAAACAACCTGGAGACCTAAACAGAAATAGCTTCTGGTAACCTCAGTGGTTAATGTCTCATTGTACCACTGATCCCACAAAAGTAGATATATTATTCAAACATAACATGAGGACCCTCGTTCATCGTTTAGTTCCATGTAGATTCTATTTGCAACGTCACTGAATAAGAAGTCCATCACTCACCAATGAGCCACATTGGTGAGTGAAGTAAACGGAATCTAAGAAAATGACGTACATTAAAAGCTGTGGGTTTGTTCCAGCTCCTGAAGCAGCTCACCTCCTGTCACTCATCCACTCAACAGGCCTTCCTCCGCATGAAGCGACTTAAATGAATACGGCGCTCTGCAGTTCAACTGATCATGTTTGTGTTTATTTAGTTATTTGAGCAAGCAGCCCCTCTGGGGAATCATACATACTTCAACAGCTTTGATGTTAACAAAATACATTTTGCACATCATTGTACTCGAGTGGAAACACAAAGAGAGGTGTTTATATAAAAAAAAAAAAAAAAAAAAAAAAAGTAAATCAAGACAATTTTCGTATTAAGAGAGCGAAGCGTTCAAGTAAAGCCTCGGCTCGTCTCTCCTCTTTCTTTAAATAAATCGACAGGTCCGGTTACACCTGTGTCGCCAGTGCCAGAGCCAGCTGGAGACGTCCTCAAAAGGGTGTAGAGTTGAGACGGAGCACAAGCCTATCAACATGATCCCCTTAGAAAGTAAAAACAAAAAGGAAGCCATCTTTCTTTCTTTTTTTTCTTAATTCAAATTCATACGAGCCCCTAACTCCGCTGGGACGTGGCTGCTGTTTTTCCACACTGGCTGCTGCAGGGGGGGGGGGGGGGCGACTGAACTATTACCCCACAATGGCATTTGGAGTAGAGAAAAAAAAAATAAAAAATACGAAGGGCTAGCTGATGATACGGCTAATTGACTGCAAGGAAGGGAACTCCTCACTATCCCTGTTGTGCAGGGTCTTGTGGGAGTTGAAGTCTTTAGGGGCAAGTACCTGTCTGCAAGTGGGGCACACCTGGCAGTCCAGCTCAGCGGCTGCGTTGGCCATCGTGGTCGGCATCTGCCAGGCGTTCTTCTTGTTCTTGTTCTTCTTTCCTCCTCCGGCGCCCGACTGCTTCTCCAGCGCCCGGCTGTCCCCGTGGGCCGTCAGCAGCTCCTGCTGCTTGCCGGTGTCCGGCAGGAGCACCAGCAGCTCGTTGAAGATGCGGTTGAAGTCTTCTCCGAGCAGGTCCTTACAGCTGCTGTGGTACTGGACCGCTGATATCACGCTCTGGGAACGAAGAAGAGGAGGAGGAGGAAGCTTTCAACACATCACCATTTATATATATATATATTTTAAATAATTCTTAGGATAATGATTTGTGGCGAGTACCTGTCTGAACTGTGCGGAGTAGTTTTTGAACTGGTTGAACTTTGACTCGTCGTTGTGGAGGTACTTCCTAATGGACTGGATCAGCTCCAGGTTCCTCTGATTGAAGTCGTCTGGCACCAGGTAACCACTGCTCCACACCTTGGGGGGTCTGGGGCATAAAGATAATACAAAATAAATGAAGTGAGTGTTGGCCTTGTGAGGTTCAAACCACAAAAAGGAGAGCGTGTATTAAAATAGGGGGGATTGTCTCACGGGTTGACTGCAGACGGAGCAGGCTCCACCACGTTGCTGTTGAGGGGGATCCCAGTGAATCCTGGAGGAGGTTTAGGGGCGGAGATTCCCAGGCCGGGCGGAGGTGGGGGCATGACGGAGGCCGGGGCCGGAGCTGAGGCCTTCAGCGGGAAAGAGGACTTGAAGCCTGAGAGATAAACGCAGCGTGAGCTACTAGTTCTACTGGCCTTCACGTTAACGTGGAAGGTGATACGTCATAGTGAGTGAAAAATAGAAGCGGAGAAAAGAAAAAGACAATCGATGAATGTTGTGGATATTACGTACCTGGTGGTGGGTTCTTGGTCATGAGAGCAGGGAAGTCCTCCTCCTCCTCCTCCTCCTGTTCAAGAGGGGGGTCGGCCTTGGGATGAGGCGTGATCGCGACTGGCTCCTTACTAACCGGTTGGGACTTGTCAGGGTGGCCATTAGCCAATCCGCCCATCAGAGCCGCCGTCACGGCGCCGGGGGGGGGTTTGTTCCAACTCTTCTCGGGGACGTTCTCCTTTTGTGCTGCCGTTTCCACCGAGATCATGTTTGCAGTTTGTGTCGTCCCTGAAGACACAGACGTGGAGGGAGCGGCCGTGTTCTTCTGCTGTTTTTTCTTCTTGCTGGCTTTAGAGGTAAAAGGATCAGGAATGGGGGTCGGGTTTGGAGGGTTGGGGGTCACAGTGGGGGGTTTGCCGTTGCCTCCTTTGACGGTGAGCAGAGAGGAGATGTCCAACATGGTGGGCACCGAGCGGAACTCCTGCTGCGTCAACCCTCCCTTATCGTCATCAGGAGGAGGAGGAGGAGACCGGTTAGATGTCGCCGTTTCGTTCTCCGTTAACTTCTTTTTCCTCCGTGATGATGATGATGATGAGGAGTTGGAGGAGGAGAGGAGCTGAGGGCCAGAGGACACAGACGGGAGAGGAGGGGAAGGCCTGGAGGACGGCGGAGGGTGAGTGTGGGGTTTAGCTACAGCGGTGTGGTTGGACCAAGCAGAGTTGGTGCCGGCTGCGTGTTTGAGGGGCCGGATTTTGGACACGAGCGCGGGGAAGTCCTCCTCCAGGAAAGAGGAGGTCTTCTTAGGTTGTGCAGAGTAAGCCGGGGTCATGGGGGAGGAAACGGCCACAGCTGAGAGGCTGGGGAAGTCGTCTTCCTTCAAAGCCGCATGGGCTGCCGTCACCGCCGCAGGAGCTGACTTTACGCTGCTGCAGGGGACGCAACAACAGAAATTGAACATTTGGTGTGCGTGGGGGGGATTTCAGTTTGTAGTGTTAGAAAGTAAAATCGTTACATGGGTGGAGCAGCTGTGGCTCCTAAAGCTGGGAAGTCATCCTCTCCATCCCCTGGATTAGAGCTCTTCATTGTTCTTACTGTTAAAGAGAACAAAACACGTCAGCAACAGTGACAGTCAAGCTGCTGAGGATCTCTTACTGCAGTCCCATGATGCAACAAGGCCACAGAAATAAAATTGATTTGAATGGGATCGTCTGTTCTACTCCTAATCTATTTCTATGAATAAGACTACAAATGGTGAACCCAGAAAACAACACATTAACTGGTTGTATACTTTTAAATATTTTTCCTTTTCACCTGGAGGTTTGATGTGTCCGGTCCTGTGTTTGGGCTCTTCTGGTTCTGCTCTCTCGGGCCTCTCCTCCCTGCAGTGTTTGGGAGCGCTCCTCTCCTGCATCGCTCCCCTCTCCTCCTGCCGACGCTGCGCCAAGGACGCCCTCATAGCAGCAGCCACCTCCCTGTCCTCTTCCTCTCTGCGTGGACAAGCACACATTCACATACACACGAATGCAACAAGACACCGGTACGTTACAAAAGTGACTGGAATTCGACCGTAACGGCTACTAAAACCGGCACACGACAGTCTCAGTGATGCAGCCATTCAATAATCTCGGCCGTCTTTGTCTGTCCTGCAGAGTTTCTGTATGCCGTCGGTGCTTCCTCGTCATACAAAGCCATAAACCTCCATCCAATCAATGCGCCATTGCTAATTTAGACTCACCGGGAATACCTCCAGCTCTTCTGTCCCCCGTGAAGCCTTCCTCCTCCTCCTCTTCCTCCTCCTCCTCCTCCTCCCCCTCGTGTCTGACGCATCTCCTCGTAGTCCTCACCCGTCATGACACCTGAGGACAAGCGCGTATTTCACGGTCACTGCCTTCAAACTAGTTACGTTACCTTCTGAACATAAAGACGAGGCCAAGGCAATAAGTTCCCCGACCTTCGTTTCTCCTGGTCTGTCTGGAGGTGTAGTTAAACTGCAGGTCGATGTGGCGGTTCTGTCGGGCCTCTGCTCGGTTCTTGCTGTGTGCTGCAGCTTTGTGGGCCTTGTAGTCGATCTCGGAGCGGAATGCGTGCGTGAACTGTTCTGTGGCACAGCGGCCCTCCTCACACAGATAGTGACTGTCTCTGAAGTGCTCGCTCAGGTACGGGTAATCACTGTTTTGACAGCAGGGGTTAAAAAACACAATTTAAAACAACTGCCTAAAAACTACAGAGCCACCGCGCTCCAGACGGGGGGGGGGGGGGTTTCTCCGTGAAACGGCGGTAAACACACCTGTAATATTCCTGGGAACCATCCGCGTCACAGAAATGGCAGAAGTAGTGGTCCCTGCGCAGGTGCTTGAGCAGCTCATCGTTGTCAAGGTAGCGGTCATCGCAGAACTTGCAGAGCGGGTGTCCTCTGTGACTGGTGTCGTCTGGATCGCCGTGTGCTCGGTGACGAGCCAGCTCCTTGCGGTTGTACCATTTACGCTCATGGGAGAAGATCTGGTGGCAGAAGTGAGGTTTAAAAAAGGAACAAGGTAAGACACAACAGGACATCAAAATGTTCCGATATGTATTTATGAGCCAGTGCTCCGGTGGATGTGGGCAAACCTAAATGAGTTAATATAGATCCGACTGAAAATGCGACCATGTGAGACCCCATGGTTATACGACACGGTTCCGTTTAAACCCACCGTTCGTTCTCTGCCCTCCAGATATCTCTTAATCCAGTGCAAAGCTGAATTGCACCCACTCAGTGCCTCACATCTGGTCGGTGATAAAGGTTTAGCCCCCTGCAGCAGCTGGTAGGGGGTTGAGCTTACCTTGAGATGTTTTGTGCAGAGCTTGCAACAGAAGACCTCGTGCTGCTTCCTCATGTGATACTCCAGCTCCTCATACTTGGAGAAGACCTTTGGTTCTGAGCAGCGGAGGCACTCTGGCAACAGCAGATGCCTGATACAACACACACACACACACACACACACACACACACACACACACACACACACACACACACACACACACACACACAATTCCATCAGTGTCAAGTTAAAGCAAACACAAAACAAAGAAAATGAGCTCCTGGTAACGCAGAGAAATGACTCAATAAAGTAAATTTTACATACAAGAGAAGTGATCACACAAGAAGACATTTTTTTTTGGATCATTTCACTTTAGTTGATGAGAAAGTTAAGCTTACGGCTCTCTTTGTTTTGGTTATCAGGTCATTTGGTTGACAGAGACAAATCTCTGCTGCTAGACATTTGCATATGAAACCCAATACGCACGCGCACACACACACACACACACACACACACACACACACACACACACACACACACACACACACACACACACACACACACACACACACACACACACACACACACACGTAGTAAGGGTACTTTGAGTCACACAAAAAAGTTGAATTGCCACTAAAAAAATAAAACAATGGCAATCCAGTGATCCAATAAATAATAATTTTGACCATACATTCAAAATGTTATTGTAGTTTTTTTTATGTTATGTGTTTTTAATTGACATTCTTCTGCGTTTGTTCAGTGACTGGATGTTTTTTTTGTTTTTTTTTACACTAGTTTCTATTCAGTGAAAGTGGTTTTCAGTTTCAATTCCCCCCAAGCAAAGAGAGACACAAACACATGTTACCAGCATTTAACTGGTGGAGGCTCCACTGATCGTAGTCGCCTGCACCGTCAACTTGATTACAGATCGGAGACTTAATAATAATAACCCGATCGTAACTAACGGAGAGCGGAGCAGAGCAGTACCTGTACTGGGCGTAGATCTTCTCGTTACAGAAATAGATATCGTGCTTCTTCTCACAGGGGAACTGCTGGTAGGGCAGAGACGAGAAGGCCTCCAGGTTCTTCACAAACACCACCTGAGCACAACATGAAAGTCAGAACTGATAAGCAACTAATTCAACACACACACACACACACACACACACACACACACACACACACACACACACACACACACACACACACACTGCTTGAGGAAAGTGAAGGGATAATGAGGCTGTATTGCACTGTTGGAAAAATGTATACTGGGGCAGGTTTTACTTTAATAGTACTTGTAAGTAAAGAGTTAGGTACTTAAAATGCTGCTTCTGTCACAAAGACATTATGTAACGTGTCCTGTGGAAGTATGGGAAAGCAGTCAATGTATGACCAGTATGTACCAGTAGAGCAGGTTGTGTGTGTGTATATATATATATATATATATATATATATATATATATATATATATATATATATACATACATATATATATACATATATATATACATATATATATATATATACATATATATACATATATATATATATACATACATACATACATGTATACATACACATATACACACACACACACTTGAAACCTGAACACATTTTGACAATAGCAACAACCATCTGTCACAGTAATTGTGAATGAACATGTCACCATTGACTGCTCCCATACACGTAACTTTTTAAAGGGAGTGGTAGCGTTAGGCCCTTTAGTGTAAGCGTCACGTATGACACTGACAGAGATGAATGAAATCCATCCGGCTCACGTTGCCTTTGTTTTTCCTTATTGAAAAGGGAACGATTGGAGAAGGTGAATTAGCACACTGACGCCAATTACCTTGAATACGGTTTAGCATTTTGCTAAATTAACAACCAGGCCAGCACCTTTGGTTCGTTTGAGAGGTGACAGCTGACATAACAGTCCACTGAATGCACAAGATAAACCCAGTTGGACTAGCACAATGTCAACTTGTTGGCTATTTGACTAGAACTAACTACGTTAGCTAACCTGCACCGATGAACGTGCTAATGCTAGCGCGAGCTACCTTAGCTAGGCTAATGACAGCGAGGTAGAAAGTAACGTTAGTCTGAGCGGTTGGTAGACACCGCTGGTCTCTATTTATCTGCTTTTCATTTATTATGAATCCAGCTGCGATGTTATCAAACAAAATCCTGCTTTTTTTCATTTTATTTCCTACAATAAAACTGCCAGAACGATGCGGCCTACTTAGCACCACCAGGCGGCACATCCCCGAGGCACAGTGGCGGAGCAACGCCCACCTTGTCGAGCTCTTCCCGGCAGACGGCGCAGTACTTCTGGTCGCACAGCACCCTCATTTTGGTGGAGCAGCGGTAACAGACCGGGTGGTCGCATTTCCCCAAGGCGAAGATGTCGACTTCTTGGCAGCACAGGACGCAGTGCTTCTCTGTGTCTTTAGTGGTTGTTGGAGCCATGGTGGTTGTAAAAAAAGGCAACTTCAGTGATATTTTGTTGTTAGGGAGAGCAACTGAGAGCCGCTGGAGCGTTTACGTAATCATGAAAGGTCTGAGCTACGGCCGTCACGTAATCTGAGGTACCTCCGATCTGCATAGTATGAGGATGGACGAGCTTCCTTCCGGTGTGATAGCTGCTTAGACCTGTCACATGCGTGTCAGTCTGCGCAGGCCAGCACGACGGCTCCACGTGTGTCCCAAAGGTGTGCGCCAGACAGCAGACCGGCGATAGCGGATGATGATACGAGGTCCTGTACTTTGAGGCCCATGTTAATAATTCCCGAAGTCAGATAAATTGAATATACGCTCGTACACTTCTGGATTTTGATTATGCGCGTTGCAAATATGTTAAGAATAGCAGAAGAGAACATTTAAAGCACTTACTCACCTGACCGCTTTGAATGAAATTAAGTTCCGTTTGTTATTTTTTGTATTGCATTATTTCACTATTTTTAAACTGTGTTTGTCATTTTACAGAATTTACAAATCCCTCTACACATACATATGCACATCTATGTACAGACATTAAAATAACAATAACACTAATTTAAAACCTTGTAATATAATGTATTAATGAAGAATATATTAATGAGTAAAATAAAGTGGGAGGGGGAGATTCAAATAAAAAAGATAAAATAAATAGATAAAAAAATATATTTTAAACACGTATTTCACTATTTTTAACCTTCTTTATGTAAACTTCTTTAACTATCATGTCATTATTTTTAATCTGGCTTGTTTCTATTGAAATATTTTGCTTAATTTATGCATTTTACTGTTTAAAGTTGCAGTCATTGTCATTGTAATAAAACCATTTTTATTATTCTGTATGTCCTATTTTCATATCTCAACAACTTTTCATTCGTTTTACTCATTTGACTCCTGCATTCAAAACGTAACAATAAACAGGTATCGGTAAAATATAGTCCAGTATTTTTGGTTAAACTTATTTATAAAATGTCCATTGATTTGTGACTCTTTATAAAGAGAGTTGTGATTATTTATCATGAACCATACCCGACATGAGTGCGTGTGTTTATGGAAAAGATTCAGATTTAGACTGATCTTGTTAGTCTCCTTCAGGTTCTTTCATCGTTCCCCTACTTGAACTACTACACTGTAGGATGTCCACTGTGTTAACGCTTTATAAATCTGTCTGTTGAATTTGTGTTCTTTTGTATTCCACAGTCGGACCTCGAAGGAGCTCATCTCACATCCAGATGGACTTCTCAGCCGCCGCGTATCCATCGTCAACTCAGGGTTTAACAGAGAAACAAAATCAGAATAATTAGAGGGAGAGGTTTACTTTAAGTTTGTGATGTTTTATTGGTTAGAGTATTTGTAGAATGAGGATGAAGTAACCATTAACGATTTACAGAAATATTAAAAACTTGGTTCACAAGAAAGATTTCCAGGACGTTGAAGTCCCATCAGGGACTCTGTGAGCAGTGATCACCACAGTCAGTCAGTGCTTTAGTGCGGTCAAACGTTCATGGTTGTGAAGCTAGCTAGCGTCTCTTGTAGTGCTTGCTGCTCAGTCCCATGACTCTGAAGGTGCAGCTGGCAATATTCTCATAGAGAAGGAACATGAGCGCAGCAGTCAGCACCGTCTGCAGCAGCTTGGCCTCCAGGCCTTTAAACAGACCCAGCATGCCATACTTCCTATAGACGGAAACCAGGGTTAAAAAAAACAAACAAAAAAACATGTCAATCATCTCTATCGGTTGGGAATTCTTAACATTTACTAATTTAACAATCTGTCTCCGCACACACAAGTCACAGAAAGAGAGCTGCATTATTACAGTGTAATAACTGATAGATGTTCAGACTACAGGCAAATCTGATTTGTTCCTCCATTGTTTACTCATCTGCAATGTTCCATGTGGTAATAACATAAGCGTAAAGTATTTACATATGATGCACACAAAGTCACATAAAGAACATAAACAGCAGGTTGTAAGCCAGAGGAATAAAGGCAATGTGCTCTCTAGTTCTTAGTGTGATGGTGACAAAACATGTCATTTTAAATGATTCAAAGGTTTGGAATTGAGCGATATGCCCAGCTATGAATGGTTGAAACGTAATAGTTTAATTTGTTAATTGTCACCCAGATTGCATCAAAGCAAATTTGATTGTAATCTGGATATGCCAGAAACCAGATTTGGACTGCAAGTTTCAACACAGACAAAGTTATTTTACCACTTTCTTAAAAAACGTTTTATAGCAAAAGTGTGTGTGTGTGTGTGTGTGTGTGTGTGTGTGTGTGTGTGTGTGTGTGTGTGTGTGTGTGTGTGTGTGCACTCACCTGACCCTGTTGACCAATAGACACTTGATAGTCCGTATGCTGGACAGTAGTTTTGACTTGTCCTTTGACTCGCTGAACTGACCAAACTGTGTGTGATTAAAGCACATCATCATTCATTCTGACAGCATAAAGGCTTTTATTCTTTATATAAAAAATGAGACAAATCTGTGAGGAGGGCTTTAAATACACATTTAAAAAAAAAAAAACCTACCCTGAGAATGGACTGTATGGTCTGCAACGGGTACGTAACAATGGTGGCAAACGCTTTGGCGACGGCGCCGATGATGAAAAACTCAACAGATGACAGCTTGGAGGGGAAGAAGAAGACAACTTTAGTGAAAATTCATATTATTAGAGGAGCAGTGGAAGCCTAGAGGTCTGAGGAGTTTCGCTTCTCTTGAAGGCTCACAGGATTCAAACGTCCACACTAACTGGTGAGGTGAGTAATTGACACTCACCGCTCCTCCATCGTGAGCGTCACGTTATCCTGAACTACAACATTTATCCACCTTTGCTCCGGTGAACCGCCAAAATGTGAAAAAGTGTGAAAACACACAAAAGCATCTGCTTCACCAGTCTCTTTCTTTTTAAGTCACACAAAAATCATGTGAAGAGAATTACTGCATAGCCCGTGTTTACCCATCCAGATGATGGGATGAGCTGAAGTAACCTCCCTCCTCTTCTTGGTTTATCAAGGCAAGAGCACCGACCTAGTTGGAGCGGAGGACCTATTGTTCTTCTGATGTTTATTATTATTATCGTATGTGTTTCGTCGCAAAAAGGAGGTGCTTGGGATACTGGTACGATTTTGAAATTTGGCACGCAAGGAAGTCGTGGTGCGAAAATTGCAGTCTGATTGGGGCATGAAAAATTGGCTCGATAGCGCCCCCTTTTGAGTAGCCCCAACATTGGGTTTCACCGAGCTGTATGACATTTTAGTAGGTATGTGTAACTTGATGGGACGTACAAAAGATCCTCTTGGAAGTAAACCAAACAGGAAGTCAGCAATTTAGAATTTTTTGACCATTTCAAGCCTTCGTACTTTAACAAAACTCCTCCTAGAGATTTAACCCGATGGACATCATATTTGGTCAGTATGCTCTTGAGACCATGGCAGTGAAAAGTTACTCAAAAGATCAAAAAGTTATCGAACTATGTATCCGTGGCGGCAACAAAACAAGTTGTTGTCACTCTGTCAAAGCACTTTGTAAACTCTTTTTTTAAAAAGGTGCTAAGGTCAACATTTCCTGTCTTGGACAGCGCTAGCCGCTATTTGCCTGTCTCGAACGCACTTTCCTGCACATTCAAACATATCAAAGAATCTACGTGTCAAATTTCATGAATATATATATGGACGTTTATAGGAGAGTGACTTTGATGAGAGAAAGCAGAAAGAACACTTGTGCGATGGTCTTTACTCTAAAAAGCGCCTCTGTATCTCCACCGTATTGCTAATGTGAGTTAGCATACGAGTGCAGTTTGTAGCTAGCTGTACACTACTTTGTCTAGCCAATGAAAATATAGCATTAATGTGTGACATAATCGGTAGTCGAGGGGAGGGAGGCAGAAATGTATGTCTGAAATTTTATTTATTATTTCTCAGTCATCCAGATTCATGTGGGAGCTACCCGATGGAGCATCGTCTTCACTGGGCGACTGCTTTCAGGTTTTGACTTCTTCCTTAAATGACGGATGAAGAAACCTTTGAATTTCTTCCAAAGGGAAACGTTGGCAGCCTCAGGGCGGACATCTTCCTGCGGGAGTTTATCTTTCTTCTGCTGGAGTTCACCGAACCGTTGTCAGGATTTTATCGATCTTTGTCTGGAGTATGTCATTTTTGTTCTGGAGTTTGTCGTAGTTTTTCCGGAGTTCTTTGTCGTCTCTCTGGAGATCCTGGTTTGTTTCCAGGAGACAACTGTATTTGAATCGGAGGCCTCAGAGTTCTCCCTGAAGGTCCCTGTACTTCACCTCCATGTCTTCGTCCGACCATTTTCTTTTGTTTTGGTCAGAGCTACAAGGCTTTGTCCAACCTCCATAGTTACTGTTGCTATGGCTGTCAGGAAGGTATGCAACCTTTTCTAAAATATGTTTTTGTAACCAGGTAGAGGAGTTTGAGTCCCTAATATTTTTTTATTTTTAGTATCATTTTTCTATTTGTGACATAACCCAGCAGATAATTTAAGTATTTATTGTTATTTTAATTCAACCTTATTTCTGTTGTTAAACAAAGTGTCAATCACAGCAGTTTTACCCAGATAAGCTTCTCATCGGTTATTTCGGGGAATGCAGACTCCTGATTGGGGAAAGGAAAATAAGTCCCGCCCTACCAGAAAGACATTTGATGTTACCAAGTGAGCGAACAGGGAATGAGCGCAGTGTTTCCCCTACCATTGTATTAGGAGGCAACCCGCTTTAATTATGTTATTATATGTGTTTTTCATGTATTTTATTATCATGATGTGGCACTTATTTCTACCTGAAATATTACTGTATTATCATTATAATAATATATCATATTAATAATTATATTTAGGGTATTCAGCAACAGTGTATTTTTGCTCTTGTGTTATCTATACGACATTTTTAATGGCAACATTTTTTTTTTTCCACTTCACATTTGAGGGAAAACTGCCAAATAATTTATTGACCATCACAAAAATGCCAAGATCTCTTTATTATGATGACAAATAATAAAAAACATAATATTGTAATTTTCAACATCAATAGTCAAGACTTTGTTCCTCATATATCGTCTCCCCGCATCAGTACTTTCTAAAAGTACTGCTCTGATTTCAGCATCGATCTCCCTCTCTCTGTTCGTCACTCACCTCCCTGGGAGCTCCTCTCCTCAGCTGCCTCTTCAGGCCTTCATAAATCATGAACTGGACGGCCGGGTTCATCACCAGCAGCAGGGACGGGAAGGTCCCGTTCCACAGCGCTCCAACGCCCTCACCGCGGATGATCTGAGCAAACGCATCTGTCAAAAGCAAAAGAGCAAATCAGCCATTAATGGAAAAAAACAAAACAATGTAGACCCATTGGGAAAAAGTATCGGGCCCCGTGGCATCACATGACAGACCAGGAAATAGTCATTTACCCAGAATGCCAGAGTAGTTGGTGGGCCGTATATCTGCATTGCGAAACTTGGAACCCTGAAGCTTCAGCCTGGTGTTGACCACCCACAGAGGAGTGGTGAGCAGCACGTTCACAACACCTGGAGACGGAAAAAAAATCAAGACGTGGACTCAACTCGGAGACTGGGTGGACTTTTCTTGTCCCGAGTCACTAAAACGAGTCAGTCATTTATGACGAACACGACCCTCCTACCTGCAGCGATGCCTATGAGTAAGTCGGTGCTTGGCGTCGACTGCTTTCCCTTCAGGCAGCCAGCCTTGAGGCTGTGGAAGCAGTAGAAGTACACAAAGTTGGAGCAGCACAGGCTGCAGATGACCGGGAACCAGCCTCTGTACAGGGCGGATCTGCAGGAGGGACAGCAAACACAGGGACAACTTAGAGCCCTTCTAACCATAAACTGTTGTGGACAAATCTTTTCCAGTTAGGATGGACGTGTGTGAGGCGCTTGTGATGCGTGTGTTTATGTAATTACATATATTAGGATATAAAGCTAAGACTAAGAATTTACTCACAGTCCTTCCTCTTTGATAATTTCAGCCAGAATGGCTGGAGTTGATTTGGCCTTCCTACTTTCATCCACTGAACACAAAGACACCTTTGTTTTTAATAATGACGTTACACTGATTACTGTAATACATGTAAACAATGCACCACTTGTGTTTCTCACCTTGTAGCCTCAGCCTGGCGGTGTCAAGAGGGAAGAACACCGTCATGGCAGTCACACTTCCCTAAAACAAGACTACAATCAGTTCTCTGGGAGGAGATATAGAGCCGTTTAATTCAGTATCAATAGTGAAAGTGAAGCTAACTCACCATCGCTCCCGACACAGCATGAACCAAACCCTCATACGACAACACCGCGAAGCTCATTTTAAACGAAGTCACTCGTTTATTTTATGCTTCGACTCAAAACGAACCCCAGCGTCCACTTTTTAAAACTCCAGCTCCTAAAACAGAACGGCAGCTGAACCTTCGCTGATTTTAATGTCGTACTTCCTTGTGGCTGACTTGTAGACGCGCGTCTACCTAACAGGTGCATTGTGGGTAATGCAGTTCTCGTCGGTCTGCACCTATCCAAATCATTTCATTGCCTGTATATTTTGCCTTTTAGGGAATATTTGCAGGATCAACCTAAGGAGGGATTCAGGAACAATGTGATAACAGAAGATACATGTACTTATTACACATATATAATATGTTGTGACTTACTGCATTGTGTTATTAATGAGGATGCCGCTCAAGTTACTGAGCATCAACACTTTCACCCCCTAAAAACACTTATGGATGAGGAGCACCATCATCGGTACTTGACTTCAAATTGTGTTTATAGTTACCCAGTAATAAAGCACATTTTATTCTCATTGTTTGTAATATAGTAACTATTACCCTGCATCGTTACACATGTATTGTTATATTTAGAGCTTTCTTCACTTTGGCTTCTTGTACATTTATTTTAATCAATAGTCTGCTGTTTCCTTTATAGGTCCTTACAAAAAAAAAAAAAAAAGAACTGTTATTACAAAGAAAGATGTAGAAGTCAATGAGGAGGTGTAATATGGTGCATTTTGAGCATCGCAAAGACACCGTTGTGCGTTTGCAGGGGGCTAAGACACAACCGGTGGTCGTCAGTGACTGCATTAACAGGTTGTAACTGCACCGTTGTCTCGAATGCTGCAGAGGAACATGAGCACATCAACCTGTAATGCAGGATTTAAACTGCACAGGTATGCCACTGGAATAATTATGAGCTGTATGGTGCTTATGGCAGCAGAAAGTGTGTGTGTGTGTGTGTGTGTGTGTGTGTGTGTGTGTGTGTGTGTGTATGGCCTCAGAGCTCAACAAACCCCATGTAGGCAGTTGCATTTTTAATGACGTAAAGACGAGGCTGAATTCTTGTTCAAACATTTATTTAGCTTTTTATATTTGTACCGCATTTGTATTTGTTGTTACTTTGACACAAACCTTTTTTTTTGTGTTGGAAACAGTTTGATTCAAAGCAGTAAAACAATGACGAAATAACAGAAACATACAGTGTAGTATGCTAAATGCTGTTATATGGTTACAGCCATGCAGTGAATGTGACAACACACATGAGGTTATGAGCATTTAGACAAGGACACAAAACAAATGCTGCTGCTCAGAGTGAAGTCACATGACCATGTACCAAATACAAATTCTGACACTTTTCAGGGGGGGGGGGGTATTAGAAAATAAACATGGCATCAACCCAACCCCTCACTTGTCCACATGAACCTGAGAAAGGCACTCATTTCTCAGCTACTGTGGTGGAACTGCTCAGCGAACCAGGAACTGGTTTGAGTGGGAAGCTCCCAGTTGTTGATTGTATAAGACAGCAGCAGCTTACATCATGCTCACACACGTCTCCTCTAAAATCATGTTTGTGAGGGAATTAAGGCGCTGGGTTTACTTCTGTGTATGCCACTTAAATGCAACGGGGGGGTGGTCAGTGAGATGGAGCATGCACGCTCAACATCACCCTCATTAGTAAACAGCTAAAATAAATTAAAATACATAATAATAAAATCAGTCCCCAGACCATTCGCTCAGCCACTCCTGACACTGCCTCCTCTGCTCCTCACTCTCCTCCTCAATCCTCTGATCCCGGCGTCCTTTCCTCCTCTCCTCCTCCCTCCTCGCCCTCTCTCTCTTCTCCTCTTTGAGCTTCCTGTCCTCCTCCAGCCTGCGCTCCAGCAGTGCCCCCACGGTGGCCGCCAGAGTCCGTAACGAGCGCTGCGGGAGCCACTTGGGATCCGCCGCGGGGAGAAAGGGGTCTCCGGCCGAGACGAACAGGGGCTCAGGTTCCAGGGGAATGTGGAGGAGGTGTGCGTGCAGCATCATGCGGTAGGGGGCGTCGTCCGCTCCAGAGCTGTAGGTGAAGTCCCCGACGATGGGGTGGCCTATTGCGCTGCAGTGGACCCGTAACTGGTGAGTTCGGCCTGATGGAGGGGGGTGAAGAGATGGTGAGGAGCCAGAAAGACTTTTCACAGCAGAGTCATGAAACACAACAAGGTACTCAAGTTCAAAACAATCCAAAAAAAACATCTCAAACACCAAGAAATAAACGCAGCAGACTGCGAGTCAGGGCGAGAAGAAGAAACAGTCATGTCCTCTCTATGAAAAGAAGTGAGTGTTGTTACCAGTGAGCGGCTGCAGCAGCACTTTGGTGACAGAGTCTCCGTCGTACAATCCGTACTCCAACACCGTCAGCTCAGTTTGGCAAGGCTTCGGGTTCTCACAACCTGACGACAGGAGGAAGAGGAGAGAGATCAGCAAGTCAATAAAAGTCAATAGTTCAGTCCTCCCAAGCATGCTTCACAGAGTATTCAACAGTTCATTTAAATCATTATTAGACCTCTTAAACTCTGTGTGTGAATATTTATTTTGTTTTTAACTTTATGTGTCTGTTTTTACTTTGTGTGGACAAAAAACTTGCTGAACAAAATTTGGGGTTTCCAGTCCAGAATTAAAAAAACTGTAAAACATGTTAAAAGACACACACACACACACACCTTCTGTTCCCTCGATACACATCATGTGTGTTTTTCCCTCTGAGGAGTTCTTGCCAATGGAGAAGTCCAAGGTTTGTGTCTCTTCCTCCACCCAGCCACGAACCTGGGAATCAAACCATTTACTTACTTACGTATTAGTCACATGTAAAAGGTGTCACACGCAGGCTGACATGTGGTACCAGCTCTGTTGTGTACATGCGACGGCTGTGTTTGTGTTTGATACCAGGGCGAGGTAGGCTTTGGTGACGGTGCGGTCCTTGAAGCAGCGGTAAGCTCGGCCGGCAGCAGCCTTATTGAGGGCGACGCAAAGAGCCCCACTTGTGGAGAAATCCAACTGATGACAGAACCTTTTTAGAGAGAAACACGATGAGACTCTCAGTCTTCGTGAGCCTGATGCATGTGACCCGATGCAGTTAGCATTGGTGTGATCCTGACCTGAATCCGTAGTAGGTGCTAGGGTCTGCCAGCTGAGGGAAGCGGCGGCCGAGTTGCGTTTGCACGGTGTGCTTCTCGTACCACATCTTGCTGTCGATGCGGATGTCCCAGTGCTTGTCCACCACGATGTAGTCGTCGCTCTGGTGCAGCACACGCAGGCTCTCCAGGCTGGCCGGCTCTGTGGTCATCGTGTGCAGCGTGTCTTAACTCACACAACTCATCCAGACCTGCAGGACAAAAGGTGTTGTCTCAATTATATGACTGAATCAGGGAGTAATGCAGTCTTAAGAACCGTTGTTTAGAGTATAGATACGACTTAAAAACTATTAAAAGCAAAAGTATTATTAGCAAAATGCACTTGCAGCAAATCAAGTATGTATTATGAAGAATGACCCCTTTCATACTGATACATAATTTCATACTGATGCATTGATGTTCAGGCAGTTAACTTAAATGACTTGATATACTGTTGGATATAATACTGTGTAACGGTGTGTCATATTCTATAAACTATATATATATTTGTACTCAAGTATAGAACTTGAATGCATGTGAGTAAGCAATTATTCAGACAGTGGACGCGATTCTAAACACAACAACCACTCATGAAATTAAAAAATAAGCCCAACGAACAACACATTAACATGTTTTAAACAGTGAGAGTAACAGGTAGCTTAGCTGCTAGCAGCCTCTCGTGTTAGCTGGGTAGTCTTCCTGTCTGATAAATAACTGACGTTTGCCATAAAGCAAAAAAAAAGAAGAAAAGAACCGTTGGTCGGTTTGCTAGCCGCTGTATGCTAACACCATATAAGATAAGCTAGCTGTTTGTTGAGCGTCATAATAGTGCGACTGTCTGCATAGCTTACCTCTAGTAACCAGGCAAGACTGACATGTGGTGTATTTTTGTCGACATAGCGAAAGTTACCGTACATATAAGAAACATCGATGTAAACAAAAACCCCACAAGTTCTTCTTCTTCGTTGTTTATTAACAGACACCCAGTGTGTACAGCGCCATCTACTGTACTGATGTGTGTAGCATCGTGGCTCCATGTCGGGGTCTTTTTCTAGAACCAGGATTATTGCATTATGGATAACTTTGCTCAGTAAATATTACAGGTTTGAGTGCGCTCTGGGTTTTTAGTCAGTAATCCAGTAAACCTACTTGTTGGTAATAGACCCCGGAGATAAAGATCTCCATTATTCGTCCTCCTTTGCTGCGGAGACCCTTTCTGTTGTCAGTTTGTGTCTGTGAGTTTCCTGTAGTTCCCTAACTTTTTATCCCATGACCCCTTAGAATAAAGCAAATGTCTACTTGTCGCCCCTCCCGTCACAATATGTTGTGGGAAGATGTTCCACCATTGAGTCATTTTTCCTTCTCAGATTCACAGAAAACAGTGACCCATTGAGGTCCTGACCCTCAGAGCATTGCTCCACGTCACTCACACATCATTCATGACGTCCATAATCCCTCAACTTAACCCTGACCTTCACACTTTTATCTGGCAGAGGTCAGTATCTATTGCTGAAGGAGGAACCAATGGTGACTGAGCCTGTGGCCCACTGATGAAAGTACTACAGTATTTATATATTTGCAGTTTTGAGTCAAGGCACAAAAAAAGGATAAAAATAACTCCTTCAACACGACGGTCTTCTGTGCTGTGGATCCATATTTTCAGCATGTTCCAAACATTTACCACCTCTCCGTGCTGTGACCTCCTCGTAGCTCAGAGCTGGGCTTTATGGTATTAACAAAGTTCTGATTGTTGGGAACAAACTGTGCCTGAAACGTGCAGGTCAAATAAAGTACAGGTTAGAGTTCTATTAAGTAATCCCTCGACACTGTAGCAGGTATGAATTAGTTTTCAGCTAAGAAGATCAAGACATATTATTGAATTGGAATTTCATTACCCAATCTGCTTCCCGTTCTGTGTGTGTGTGTGTGTGTGTGTGTGTGTGTTTAAATGAGACAGATGTTACTACAGAACATGATTTAAATGTGGGGTCGTGTCTCTATTGTTGGGTTTCTGGTGATTGTTACATAACATTTCACAGCAAATCATCTTAGAGAGCTGAGTGACAGATTGGCATGTTTACCTGGGCGTGTACCATGGCAAGAACACACCTCACACACACACACACACACACACACACACACACAAACACACACACACACTCACACACACACAAACACACAAAGAGACGCACGTGACTCAACGTAATTTCAGTGGATGTGACAAACATTTCAGTCAGATAACAGTGGACGAAGAAGACGAAGAGAGAGCTGACTGACGTTACAGACATTCACGATGACCTCTTTCAACAACAAGGATCTATTATTTTCACTTGATGCAAACCTGGATATTCTTTTGCTCTTTTAACTATAAAATCACAACTATTCTCTTTGAATATTGCCAGATTCATCTTTTGTTTTGGGCTCTGGGAATGAAAACCTGCCCCTGCATGTTGCATTGCTCTGGATTTAGCTGACTCCATGTTGTCCAAGGTGACTTTCTCCATCTGGGATTTATCCTCTTTGGATAAACTACAATACCAGCTGTGACTCGGGTCTGTTTCCTCCACAGGTTTGCTGCCTGGACACCACAGTGTTTTCTCCCATTTTCAGGAGGAAAAACACCATCTAAATCATTAAAAGTGTTGGCGTGACAATTACAAACTGTGGACTAACTTTTCTGGCCCTTCTGGAATTTCTTTCCGCCTCACCGTTAGTGTTCTGTGATCTACACTATGCAGAACCAGTCCTTTCTGCAGGCTCGCTGTGAAGAGCCCATAATGACATCGGACTGGGGCCTCCCTCTGCTGGTGGCTCTGCTGATTCTGGCGCTGCTCTACGCCTTCCTCTATCTGCCGGCCACCGCGCAGCGAGCCCTGCTGGAGCAGGCGCTCCGCAGCAACAACACAACCACCGCGGTGACCACCAAAGAAGACTGGCTCACAGATGAGTAGGACAGATGGAGACGCTGGAGCTTCATCAGAGGACATGTGTGGGACAGCAGAGATAGACGCTGCCCTTTATTCTGCTCTAAGTGTAGTTTTTACTGGCCAAAATGACAAAGCAGAAATCGGTGAAATTGTTCTGCAAAACTAACTTTAATCCAACACACTTTGGATTACTATGCACTCCCAAAACCCTCCTCATACGCGACAGCATTTTCAGCTTCTCCTCATGAGATTGGATGACATCAAAGGACAAATAGGGGCGAAGAATGTCGTAAAATCCAAAAGAATGTGACAAAGCATGTTTTGGCAGTTTGATAAGTGGTTATGAATTGCTGTTGATGCCAAAAAGAGGTTAAGAAAGCTAATGAAACGTCTTTAAGAAGGTGCTGAACCACCTTCTGGATCATCAGCTAATAGGCCCCTCCCTGTGGACCAACGTATGGACGGTAGTCGATGGCGTGAGAAAATAATGTTTTGATCCTGTTTGAATTGTGCCATGAATTACACACATTTTTGTCAATTGAAAACGATAACTTTGCACGTTAACGAAGTCTCATATTGTCGTAAAACTGTTGAAATACAAGACTGTGAAAATATGTAATTAGAAAGACGACACACCCAAAAAGGCCCACAAGTGACGTCTCACATGAGGCTAATGATACCTGTGTGTTTAATACCAGGATGTTCTCACACCAACAACAGGTCCCGCTCATTCTTTGGCTGATAAAAAGACTTGCTGGATAAAACACATCAGGTAAGAAAATGTAACAGTTGTGCATGGATATAGCTAAGTTAGCTAGCTTGCTAGCAAGCCAAGGTAACGGCCGTGTTGGTGACGAACATTGTGCGAGTTGAGAGATGTAGTTCACTGACGGGTTTCGTATAAAAACTAAATGAAACCGCGACAAACTGATATCTTTTGTCGTAGTTGAATTGACGAACATCACACATGTAATTCATGGCACAATTTGACTAGCAAACGTTCAGAAGTAAGGTGTCATGGTGATCCACAGGAAGAGGAGGGACTTCACCTCTCTGCGATGTTTCAAAGATAAATAACTCTCGAGCACAAACACTAATACACTCAAAGGTTTCAAATTACTTATTCAGATTGTTAGACTGGGAGATTGATACACAGTCAAACATTAAATATGAAGCTTAGCTTAGCATAAAGAGACAGCTAGCCTGGCTCTGTATGAAGGGAACACAATCAACCTACCAGAAATGCCACCATGTTATATCCACAATTATTTTTACACATTAAACAAACACGATTAAATGCGTTGCTACGAAGCTAACTGACTACATCACTGACATGATATTTAACGCGGATATATGTTTATGAGTTTATGGCGTCAATCTGCTCAGCTAACTCTCGGTAAAAACAGAAAATCTGTTTTTCCCAAATATTTCCCCAAAAAAGTATTTCTTCAGACCTATAAGATATGGTGATGATATGAATGACTAAACACATTATAATTAGCTCTTTTTTTTCCCAACGTTTGGGTGGAAATGCTTCAAGACAGTAAGAGTCACAGGACCATCACAGCAAATGTTGTCTTTTGAGGAGAAGCATTGATCATTAAATGGTTTTGGGTTTGAAGTTTAATGAGTTTGACTTATAATCATCTTTCTATAAAGCTTCTCTTTCAGAATCCACCAGGATTTGATACTTTTCTATTTGTTTCATCAGTTATTTTGCTGAGTGGTGACTGATACTCGTGGTTATTTAACCAGCTCCCTTATCTTGAATTAATGAAGCATTTAAAGACATTTATGTGTGTAACATACTTACTAGTTATAATATGTAACATTTCCACATTAAAATGTCTAAAAAACTACTATACTTGTGCTATATTTTGTTGAGTTGTGTACTAACATTATCCCAAATGTTTCTGTAAATTTATTAAAGGTTTCGTTTATGATCCCACGCTACTCAGCAACGTCATCAAAGCCTCCGCTTTTGTTTTCCTTTTGATTGAGAGGCTCCTTGTGGAAGAAATACCACATAATGTGTGTATAAATATTGTATCATGTGGTCACATGTTAGACCAGCTGAATCATGCGGTCTCCTGGCTACATATTCTATTTTCTCATCTGACAGGCGGTAAGAAATGTGAATAAGCACTTCTAATGCTTTGTGTGCATGAAGGAGGAACATCTCAAACGAGGCCTCTCACTGGTTGTTTGAATTGCCTTTATTAAAAGATACAGGATACTAGATTTGACACCAATATTTGACGATGCAGCACTTGATTGTTACAGGCTGGGCATTGAACACAGACGAATGTTTCCAGCTGTCTGTGCCTTTAAAAATATCCCTGTAGACGCTGTATCCGCAGTATACGGCAACCGTTGACATCTGGATATTGCGTCAGTATCTCTTTTTTTTTTTAATTTTTAAATCACATTCAATTTTACAATAAAGTCGTAAAAAAAGGAAGAGAATCTTGCTAAACCATGCAACACCCAACAAGCCAACATTTACAGTTAGTCTTAGATCACAACGATTTCAAGTTCAATGTTCAATATGTTCGGCGACAATGACAATATCATATCCAAAGACTTAACACAATAATGATACTTCTTATTTTTTTTTAAGGGGATTTAATACATCCCTTGATATACTTCTCAGTATTCTTTCAGCTACCATCTTAAAATGTTTAAATAACGCTCAAAGCAGACTTCTATTCACATCTTGTGTCCTTGGTACATGAGAGGAGTTCAGAAAGGGCACACACTGTTCACTTTTAATGAATGAATTGTATCAAATTATTAAAGGACATACATGCATCTCTTTCTACAATATGCACAGTTCAGTTACAGTCTTTAATTTGTCTTTTTTAAAAACGCTCTTTGACTTGAGAAAACTGCTGCTTTTCGAAGCACACAGCAATAGTTAGAGCGTAATCTTAATCATAAA
Source organism: Cebidichthys violaceus (assembly GCF_023349555.1). Lineage (NCBI taxonomy): Eukaryota > Metazoa > Chordata > Actinopteri > Perciformes > Stichaeidae > Cebidichthys > Cebidichthys violaceus. The sequence goes on along the minus strand of NW_027176978.1, from coordinate 18,334 downwards.
TGTGTATTATCACTCTTCTTCAAGTTTGTAATGAGACAACGATATTTGTGGGTGTGTGATGTGATAGTTTGAAACCATGGAACCATGGAATTGAAGAGAAGTCACTGTGATAAATTGTTGAACCTCTTCCCTTAATCAATCCACAGCTCAATCAATCGATACCCCTAAGCCATGGGATAAAATATATACTTTAACTGAATAAATGCATGAATAAAATGCAGGAGTGAACCGACACCTACAGCTGAGAAAGAAATAAAATCTCCAAACTCCAACGGCTTCTTCTTTTCTTTTACAAATATTCTAGAGAGGGGATTCAAACTTTTGCTCCTCCTATTTAAATATCTTTATTTTACACCTATTTGAGGGATAGTTTTGCTCTAAGTTTTAGAACTACAGTAATCAAAACATATATAAACCCTTGGGGGATGTAAACTGGAATTGCAAATGTTGCCATTGATCCATTTTTTTTAAGCCTATATTTGTGTACATTTTGGCACACCATTGAAAATATGCAGTTCCTGTTTGCAGTGTACCCAAGGCTGTACATGCAGCTGTCACTGGATTACTTTGATACTGAAGAAAACTTAAAATAAACATGGTGATTCTGAGGCAAGTTATGGAAATATGAGTGAGTGTTTTTTTTCCCTACGATTTCTGAGTAGATGTATGTGTTTTTCGCGATGGACATCAGAGACAGTGATGATCCTATACGTCACGCTGAATCTAAAAATACGTGAATTATGTCTGAGAGAGTTATGGGTTATGCATGCATTTTGACGCATATTGTGGCAATCGGGTGCTATCAAGGGCACAAATAAGTGGCTCATGTTTGTTCCCTGAAGGTTTTCAGGCCTTCATGAGCTGCATGTCACACATCATCTTTGCCACATGTCACTATCCCTTTAACTATTATTGGTATAGTATTGGAATAATTCCTATTGAACATCCAAATGCACAGTATTTACATATTTCCTCTCTTCTCTTTGGGGACGTCTGTGTGACAGATATCGAGTGTTTGTAATTATGTAATAATGCGTGTCGGTCTATATATTGTATTTCCATTTGTGCCACACACTGACTTCCTTTAATTGCTTCTTTTACAGACCACAGATCTACAGATGTAGAAGAATCTGGAAGAAGAATATAAACGCAGTGACAGAAGGCAGAGAGAGAGGGGGGTGGGGGTGGGTGGGTGGGGTGGTGGGGTTCTTTTCTCTAAAAGTTCCCGCCAGGACAACTGCACCGAACAGACAGGGAAGAAAAGGTAGAAGAGGAGACTGAGGAAGAGGAAGAGGGGAAGTAGAGCCTCCTGTCTCGGGACCGGGACAAGATGGAGGAGGGTGAAAAGAGGGAAGGAAAAGGGAGGAGGGGGAGAGAACAGGAGTGAAAGACGGGAAGAGCAGCGTCATCTCTCTCTCTCCCTCTATTCATTCCAGTCCTTGTTGAGGTCGAAGTTCCACTCCCAGTCCAACAAGGTGTTCTTGTCGTCGTCGGTGAAGTGGGACTTGACCTGATAGTGGCCGCGCGAAATCAGGCCTCTGGGGACCTCGTCAACCGGGCAGAGAACCTCGTGCTCCTCCTCCTTTGGGCAGTAACTTCCCACCATGTGCGACACTTTGTCCACTGCGGGGGAGAAACAAAATGGACACTTGGAGGAATACCACTTTACTAATGCGGAAAACAAGTTGGATTGAGCCGTTTGTGGCTCCATGAGGGAGCTGGGTGAAGTCCGACAAGTTGCCTCAAGTGATGTAATTTGAGTCAGTTTCATTTCGGGATGAAAACTACAAACTGTTACAGAAGAATGTGGGGATGTGGAGTTAGAAAGAAGTGAGCACTCATCGCTCCTCATCTCTGCTTGAGGCTACAAATCCTTCTCATACTACAAAAAAATATAAAATATCAAATATCAAATATCTTCTTCGTTATCTGTACTGATGTATATCAGCAGAATGATGTCTTTCCTGCTCCAGTTTTCTTTCTATTGCCTATTATGTCATCCCTATATATATAGTAAATGTATTTCATTGTTGGTAATTTCACATGGCAATCTCTAGTTTCTACAGAAATGAAATAGTATTTAAAAAAAACCTAAAATCGGTTGTGTTTGTGCAGAAAACAACATATCACTGACTAAAAACGTCGTCACTTGAGAGCTGCTCATTAACGTTCCTCCTGCTCCTCACTGTACGGAGGAGTTGCTTCTTATTTTACACATTTTTGCTTTGTAATAGTTACACGTTTGATAATTACAGGTAATTACAGATGTTCAGTTATGTGTTATTGTCCCTTTATGAGAGAACACTAGTATTGACTAGTGTTCATGTCTGTAGTCTTAACACGGTGGTTGAAATTGACCTTACCTGTTATTCCTTTTCTGGAGGTCACATGATGGTACCGCAAGCCAGCAACGATTTCTCTGTTCACCTGCACACACACACGCATACACACACACACACACACACACACACACACACACACACACACACACACACACACACACACACACACACACACACACACACACACGCACACACACACACACAGTTTCATCAGATCTCCAAATATAGTCAAGGACTTTTCTGACAGTTGCTGACAAAACTGCCCCCCCCTGCAGATTTCCCATAATGCAACTCAACAGCTTCTTTTATTAAAAGTATTTTGTAATTGTTGCTCGTTTTGATGAGAGCTTTATATAAATAACCTTTATCATTGTCAATGTGTCTTTACTGCACAATTACAATTACACAGAAATGTAAGATTATCATCAAACTGCATTGAAAGACAGCAGTGAGGCCATCTGTCCAGCAGGTGTCCTCACAGCAGAGTCGATCACTCTCTGAGCTGTTTGGTTATTCTGAGAACGTCTCCCTCTCCCCTCGAGACCAAATCCCACCAGCGCTGTAGACGATTTGAGCCATTTTCAACCATGAAATGTCAATATTACGAATACATTACAACCATGTCACTCGCAGCTTAACAGCATGTTTACTTGTGCAGTTACTCTGTGATCCTGACGGGAACATGAATGTGTATGTCACAGCAACACATCTAACATATAACAATCAATATCAATACATTAGTTATAATAGAGATATTATAAAAGTAAAATCCAAAACGTAATCACTAGTCAGACTTGAGGAAGTAACAACTAAAGACAGAAAGTTGCCTCTCTGGTATTAATCCTTAATGGCACCATAAATGAAACTAAAAGTCACTAAAAAGACTCATTAAATATGATAATGGATTTGATTGATAATGTGGTTTGATCGTACATTGTGGCTGACTCAGCTATCGTTTAATCACTTTCGGTGAATACCTGATCATGTGTTGGTTCATTCTCTGCTCTGAGGTCGTCAGTATTAGTTTTGCACAGTGTAACAATAGTTTCTAAGATAGGGTAGCTTCAAAGGAAAAAGGTTTGGACGCAGTGGTGTAGAGTAAACCTCTCCATCCTTCGAACCCCTCTGTTGCTGCATGGAGCCACCTCACCTTGAAGTGTATCTTCAGTCTGTACGTCACGCCTTCCTTTAGGGAGAGGGTCTTCTCCTTCAGAGCGCTCAGGTCTCCTGCACAGACAACAGCCATCAAACATCCCTCACGGTCAGCATGACTCATTCTGTATGATATCACCTGCTTCAGCCTCTCAGCACTGACTCACTACATGATCACACCGCTGCTGAATTACACAGATATATATATATATAAAAGCTGAATTGTATGAGAGAAATTGCTCCTCTTTAGCCCAAAATAGGTATTTTTATAAAACTAAAATAGGTTTTATTAGATGGCATTTCATTCTTTTCCCTGTTTTTCCAAACTTTACAGATTGAATATCCAAATTGAGTTTTAATTAAAATTAAAAATTGATTTACAATCAGAACAGATGAGAGAAAAAGGGACTTGAATGGTCAAAAGAAACTAAAATACGTGCACAAAAAAAAAGGATTTTGAAACCAACAAGGAATTAAATGTTGCATAGTTAATTAAAATAAGTTAACGTAAATAAATAATATAGCATTAAAGTTGTTCTTTCTTGGAAGCCGTTAGTAAGTCTGAGTCAGGTTTAACACGATAGCAGCTGGAAATACACACTGACATGTGTTTACTTACAATAAGATAAATGTAGCTCACTGCAGGTTAAAGTCACTAAAATATACACTTCACTGTCATTGTGTGAGTTAAATAAGAGGAATTGAAGTCATAAAGGTGGGAAGTCTTCTGCTTTCATACAGAAGAGTTACTGGTAAAAAAACAGAGAACGGCTTCTTTGTTCAGTAAAACCATCTTTGTCTTGCTGTCGGGTTGAACGGGTTCATATTGACGAGAGGAAAAGTGTCCTGGACCATTGTAAAAAAAAAAAAGCAACACGGCAATCAGAAATGCATCCACTGCCTAATCACTTTATATCTCAATTTAAACCCGACCATCAGTCCTGAGTGCCTCCTAATGGACGGAGGGAAACGAGGGAAGGAGGAGAGGAGAGGAGATGGAGGACAGATAGAGGGAATGGAAAGAGAGGCAGAAGACAGCCAAGCAAAAAACAAAAAAAAAGGAAGTGACATCAGATAACACACATAAACAGAACATATAGTGAAGAAGTGCACGTACAGCGTTATAGGTTTGATTCCCACTGGCGTCACCCAAATGAAATATATATGCACTTGTGGAACATTTAGGTACTTTACGTAAAAAGCCTCGTAGAATCGACACATTGCTCCTTCTGATGAAAGTCTTCCAACTCTGCTCATGTTGACAGTCATGTTTTCACTTAAATTGAGAATCTACATGTGGTTTAGTAGATTCATACCACCACAGGAAATACTTGAAAGTCCCCGTTAAACTAAATCAGAAATGTATGTCATCAAGGTAATAAAGCTGTTCCTCACTGGCCGACATTTGAGAGATTTATCTCTATCTGTGTCTCGGCTTCATGGATCTCAGCCTCTCTCTCTCCTTCTATGAACTGTGTGGTATGTAAATCTCCTCTCCCTTCTCCCTTCTCCCTTCTCCTCCCTCCGACTCGTCTCCTCCTCTCCTTCCTCTCGTCTCAGGAGACAGAGAGAAGAGAAAAGATGCCGCCCTCCCCCGGGAGCGTCTGACTGAGAAAATAGGTCAGTGTGGAGAGCTGTCTACCTGTTCTCCTCACCCACACACACACACACACACACACACACACACACACACACCCATACACACACATATGCACACACCCATACACACACATACGCACACACACGCGCACACACACACACACACACACACACACACACACACACACACACACACACACACACACAGTATGCATGCACAGATGCACATGCACAGGCAAATCCACACACTGAGCACACAGCTGAACCTCACACTTGGCAAATATTGCACCGATGCCACGAAATATTTAAATATTAGGGAATAAATCAACTGAAAAATTCCCGCTACACCCTGCTAGTTTACTTTGAGACCTATATATAACATGGCAAACAAATGACAACTGTTTAATTTGTTTATTTTTAAAGCTGCTGCTTGAGACTTTAAATCTTAATTCAAAATACATGATTCACTTACTACATGTGATGTGTTCTTACATATTAAACTACTCAACAGTGTGTGAAGTAGTTAAAATAATACTCTTTGATCAGCCACATAGCAGGAGTCTACAGCCATGCTAGCGGCTCTAGCATGCTAGCTATCCTATAAGACACAGCTGCGCTCTGAGCTAAATGCTAACATCAGCATGCTAACACGCTCATAACGACAAAAAAGAGTAACTGCACCATTAATGGAGGTCTATTTTAAAATATATAATAATTTGAACACTCGAAGGACCATTGTGCCTAATGAGAACACTACTTAAACTTTAATTTACTGTTTTCTATTCACAAACTTTCCTCCCATTATTAGGTGAATTTCACAATAAGTATACCGTTAAATTGGTCACAAATGACATAAAACTAGGCCCCCAGCACACAATAAATGTGGGGTTAATATCAGTGGCCGACATAAAGAGGCTGCATGTTTGTGTGTGTGTGTGTGTGTGTGTGTGTGTGTGTGTGACAATAGCGTGTGACTGAGTAAATGTGTAGCAGCATGCATGCTCAGCAAAACGCCCCTGAACCCGGGGGAACATGGAAGTTTAACAAAGCCAGGGATTAGGTTCAGAGCACTAAAGCACTGAGAAGTCATAGCCTATATATTGTATTGAACCTTGTAGCACATAAATATGGTTGTGTGTGTTTCTCAACTGAGAAATAGAATGTAAAGTAGTACTATTGCAGAAAATTACTATTGTCAAATTACCTCCAACTGAAATAATGATTTACAGAACGTTTTCTAGTAAAATGTTGGATTCAGGTTTATTTGATGTTTAATGTATATGCATCTATATTTAATGTTTATTCGAGCCAAACTAGGTCACAGCATTGTGCCTATGTTATTGCATGGGTTCCCCCATTGGGCAATAAATCCTCATCTACTGGCAGTCGTATTGCTTTTTCTTCCACGGAGACACAGCGACACGTTACGAGTTGTTTTTGTGCTGCCAGCTCAGCCTGAAAAAAAATAAAAATGGTTTTTTTTTTATGTTTAAATGCAATCAATGTTCAGGCCATTGATTTAAGCGCGAAACGACAACGAAACTGCAATTTCTTGAGAGCGAGAATGACTCTAAGAGGAAAGTCATAGTCTGGTAGCAGTGCTGATAAAAAAAAAAAGAAGGCGATACACTGGATGATGAAGTTCAGGAGGAGAAAGAGGAAGTGTCATGAGGCGATGACCTGAGGCAAGAAAAAGATGAGCGGTCAAGAAGATCAGACGGGTTTCAGAAAAGCCAACAGTTTAAAAAAGATAATCTGAACCACTGTAGTTGGAGGTAAAACAGGAAATGAGAGCTCTCTTATATTGTCAGCAGTAAAACCTCAGAGCAAAGGAAACTCGTGTTTCTAAGGTTGATCTTAAATCTCAATGAAAATAATAAGTAATAATTAACCAGAGAAGAAGAATTTGGGATAGTATTACAGTGTGAACAAAACCCTGCAATTCAGCTATTTGAGGTCATGAATTACTGTTTTACTGAGACATAATTAAGTAAAACTAGTTGTAAACGCTTCAGCGGACATAAATTATGAATCATAAACTGTGAGAGTTTTGTCTCTGAGAGCTTGGATGTGCACGAGGGAACACCCAAACGACCTCGCAGTAGTCAAAGGTCTCCGATGGGACAACCAGTCCAGCCTGCAGTGAGACAGATTACCTCTTCTACACTTTCAAAGTGTGGAGCTATCACCTTTACTGTGGTGCAATGTACCCCCCCCCCCCCCCCCCCCCCTTCTCTCTCTTACACACACACACACACACACACACACACACACACACACACAGAGTAGTAAATGCTCGTCATCACTTAGGGCACTGTGCTGCATTGGAATCAGCCGATAGTGTATAATGAGGTCTCTAATGCATTCAGCCACCGATGGAAAGTCCATTTCACATCCAGCCTGGTGCCGGCTCGGCTATCTAACTGCAACACGATACACCAGCAGGAGCGATTATTACCCCACTGCTTACACAATAGATTAATGATGAAAGATGCTTCTCTCTCACACGGCAGCGTTCAGCAATTTCTTTAGCTCTAGGAACACAAACACACACATTCATCCAAATTAAACCTGATATACATTTGAACGGCTTCCAGGGAAAATATGAGAAGGAATAGTTGAGAATCCGATTTTTTCCAGTTGCACGAGACAAACAACACTGTTTCTAAAACAACAATTTTTGTATTGGACTGACGGCACTCCCAAGCTCATACAAGCATGCCATTAATTTGGATTATTGGAATTTTTGCAAGACAAAATGATCTCACGCTGCAAATTTGATAAAACAGACCCCAAATTAACTGTGTTACACACACATACTCCTCCCATCTCGTCACATACTGAAGCTTGTTGTGGGACGTTGGCGTCACTTTCTAAGGCACTGGGTCGCCCAGCGTGTGAAACCATGACGCTCCGCTACGTTCCAGTAAACGCGTGGTTACCGTGGTGAATTCAAACAACAACAACATCACGGTTGGGCTTAAACGAAGTACGGAGATAAAGTAAAACGTAAACAACGTAACATAAGAACTTCAAACTTCAAAATCACTTTGGGACGCAAACACTGGTCCTGGCTTTTAGTCCCTAATATGGGTCAAACCCAAAAACTTTGCATTCTCCATTTCCCATAATGCATCTGGATAGCGTCCTTCATTCGATCATTCCTGGCTGGTGAACATCCCCACCTGCAGTTTGTAATGAAGGCTCTTAAGATCCTGCTGGTAGGAACCAGTCGGTGTTATTTTTGTACACCTTTTTTTGGTCATTTACGGTAATTGAGTCACTGGTCTTAACATTGGTAGCAATGGGGATATCAGCTGCTCAGTAGTTTAGTTTGGCAATGGAAGGAGAGCTGGTGATAGAGGGAGTCTTATTTTTTAAGACCTCACACTACAACTGTTTTTCTAATCAGTCCTCCTTGTGTCGAAGCAACTGAACTTCTCGTGTATAATCCATGAGCTGCTCCTTTAAACTCCCCCCCCCCCCCCCCCCCCCAGTACATAATGCAGTCTTTCTGTTAAAAAATTGTCCAAGTCCAAGCTGAGATTACACAATTGATTTTCCATCCACCTCTCACTTCCTCCATCATCTATGATTGCGATCAGATCTGAAAGCATCTGTCTGGTGTGGAGGAGCAGCGTGCTCTCTCCGTTTAGTGCACATCAGCAGATCTTCCATTACACGGTGAAACGTGCACATTAAAGGCTGCTGGACACTCCGTGTGGGAATCAGAGAAGACTGCATATAGTGCAAAGTCAGTATTGCCTAGCAACCAGGTGACCTTTCCTATTAGCAGTCTGTGTTCGTGTCTTTGTGTGTGCGTGAATGTGCATGTGTGTGTTATTGTGTATGTGGTACAGACAAGGAAAAAACAGAACAAAGCACACACACAGCTACTGTTGTCCTGTTGACACACCCTGACACACAAGTCAATGATAGGTGAACCTACACACACACGCATGCACGCACACACACACACACACACACACACACACACACACACACACACACACACACACACACACACACACACACACACAGATCGATTCTTTCCTCAACTTTATCCCCTGTAGGGATTGACATAATCTCTCTGCAGCCACCTGATTACCATGCACTGCAGACACACACACACACACACACACACACACACACACACACACACACACACGTGCACTAACATACACGTGAACTTACAGACACTTCACTCTGACTGTCGCTTGCGCCTGCACCCTGGGGAAGATGTCAATACAGCCCACTAAGCAAACATTTGTCTGTCTCTCCTCTCTCAAGCATAGACACACCCACTGCAGTCTTTCTGCACATAAAAGGCAGAACGTGGGGTGAGACGCCTTTGCTCCGGGGCGTATCAGCGGCGTGTCTCACCACATAAGGGGTGCGAGGCTATAGCGGCACCCTGCTACAACTAGCCAGGGTTTAGGAGGGAAAGTAAGGCTGGATAGAGAGGAACAAACAGAGGAGTGATGGAAGGGAAGCACTGTGTATACCTGTCAGGTCCATGGTGATTGGCTCAGGAGCCTCGTCACACAGCAGGGTCAGTCTGGTCACCTGGACATTAGCCACAGCGGGGTCTGGTGAGGAAAAACACAGTATTCAACATTCACTCATTCATATATTTGCTTGTTTGTATATTTTTTAAAAGAATAGTTAGAAATTTTGGATAATAAGTTTGCTTTATTTGCTTTGTTGCAATATATATACGGTATATTTTGATCCCGTGAATTGTACCATGAATTACACATATGACATTTGTCAATTTAAAAGATAATTTTGCAGTCTGAGGACGCATCGCAGCGAGAGAGACAGAGACAGAGACAGACAGAAGGGGAGAGAAGGTAGAAGGTGGACTGTCACTATTACGCACAATGTTACTGTAAGGGTGAGTGTCCATATTGCTGACAGGGCGATAGGGAGCGCAGCACTTTTCTGTAAAGTTTCAACTAGAAGCGCAAAAAAGGTTGGAAAAAAAACGCTATATGGACACTCCACACGTCAACGAATGAAGCTTCTAATTATTCGATTCAGCCACACGAGCCACAAAACAGTATTCCAGCAGGAACAGCCAATCTGGAGGGGGGGTATTTGTTAAACCTAATATTTATAATAAAATATAAATGTCTTCATATATATATATATATATATATATATATATATATATATATATATATATGTATACTGCAGCAGCTGAGGCTGAATGTCATTAGAATGTGACTAGGTACTGGTCATAAATCAAAGTACTGGACATTTAACTCAACACCACACATGTCAATTGTATGGTGGTACTACAAGAAAAGTCGTTACGACTCATCCTCTGGGAACCATGAATGTCTGCACAAAATCGTCAAGTCCAGCAATCCATCTGGTTGTTGAGTTATTTAAATCTGGTCCAAAGTGGTAGTCTGACCGCTAGAATGGCGAAAATATATCAAACACCCATTATGCTAATGCTGAAATTATACATATTAAAATATCAGTCCATAAACATTTCAGTTATTGGAGGAGAAAGTAATTGTCCAATACCAGTATTGTAGGCCATCCGGATTCAGCAAGGACAGATTAAAAGCTTAACGGCCTCTGTTTGACAATAAAGTCCTCTCCGACCCCTCCCCGCTTTCCCTTCCTCTCATTACAGCCTTTCTCACTGCATTTAATATTACCAAGATTAAGATGAGGCGGTGTTAAGTTACAGCAGTGGGGGAGTCAGAGCTATTCTACTGATATCAGCTGTCATGGCCCGGCTGCTGGATTAGAGATGCTGAGGCAGGCAGGTCTATTCCAGTGTGTGTGTGTGTGTGTGTGTGTGTAGGTGTGTAAGTGTGTGTGTGTGTGTGTGAGTGCTTGATCAGAAGTTGATGACTGCGAGGAACTCTGCACCAAGTCGTTATATAGAGTGAATGGTATTATTAAAGCTGCAGTACCATTAGGTACAAGAGTGAATCACCAGTTCTTCTATCACCTCAGGTAAACAATACACATACACACACACACACACACACACACACACCTGCTGGCATTGTTTCCGTCCCCAGCAGGGTTTGCTTGTACTTGACCAGACTCTCGTCATCTTTGTCCAGTTGCCGAATCTCCTCCAAACTCTTCTGGACCGGAGCGATGTAGTTTAGGTTTCTGTCATCCTCTTCCTCCTCAATACGCACATCCTTCTTGTCGGCCATGATACCTTTCAGAGAGAAGAGAGAAGACCAATAAAGGGATGCTGTTATACGTTGCAGTGATTGCAGGTGGTTTAATCTAGAGCAGACGTATCCCTGCACTCCCTTAGCTTACAGATGAACTCAGTTCCCCGTTCTTCGACATCATCCGTCATTTTACAAATGTCTAAATGTGTATACACTAAAAGCCTATATTGTTACAATAACGTGATCAACACTACTCCGACTACAAAACATAAACCAGAATGTTTGCGATACCAAAATCTTGTCCCATTGCCTAGAGAATAATTGTTTCACCAAATTAATGTCAAGTGTGCATTCATACTAACACTTGGATTAACAGAAACGGGATGATTCAACCATTTATCCATCAATTAAGCTAGCTAACTATTTAAACATGTATCCTTTAGGCTACTTCTGGCTTTTAAAATTGTTTTTATATATATAATTCAAGCATTTATCCATTACTTATAGCCAACTATTTCAATTGTTTATCCATGACTTTTAGCTGACTATTTCAACCATTTTAGCCATTTAACCAACTGACAACCATTTAGCATTACTTTTAGCTAACTGTTTCAATAGCTTATAGCATTACTGTTAGCTAACTGTTTCAACAGCTTACAGCATTACTGTTAGCTAACTGGTTTCTAACAGTTTATAGCATTACTTTTAGCTAATTGTTTCAATAGCTTATAGCATTACTGTTAGCTAACTGTTTCAATAGCTTATAGCATTACTGTTAGCTAACTGTTTCAATTGCTTATAGCATTACTGTTAGCTAACTGTTTCAACAGTTTATAGCATTACTGTTAGCTAACTGTTTTTAAACAGTTTATAGTATAACTTTTAGCTAACTGTATAAACAGCTTATAGCATTACTGTTAGCTAACTGGTTTTAACAGCTTATATAATTACTGTTAGCTAACTGGTTTTAACATTTTAACATTATAAAATTACTTTCAGCTAACTGGTTTCATCAGTTTCTAGCATTACTTTTAACTGTTTCAACCATTTATCAACAGTATAACTTTTAGCTAATTATTTTGAATGCTTATTCCATTAATCATCTGTTAATGTTAGTGCTAATTAATTTTAGCTAACCATTTGAGTGAGGGTAGGCGAACTAACAGAAACATCTCAATACGGTTCAACAGCACCACAAACGTCATCTTCCATAATGATCAGATAACGAAATCAACACCCAACAGTTTCCACAAAAACTGAACATTACCACGTTACTTACAACATTCACATATTTAGAATTAATTGCTGGTCTGTTTGTGTCATTGTACCTATTGCTCCAACTTCTGTTTGACCAAAAATCCTCATATTTCTGTATAATGTTTTGTCATTTAATATAAATTACTTTGTTCCGTGGTTATAAAGTAATCTTAGTCTAAAACTGGCTTTTTTTCAGTATTTCACAGAATATTAAGAGAGGATGATGAGTGCCTATATCTATATCTCTATCAAAAAAACTAAGATAAAAATAATAAAAGCTGACTTCTCTCTGACTATCCCCTAGAAAGTGCAAAGAAAAAAAAAAATTTGCAGCAGAGCTCATCTGGGTCAATATTTCTGTTATATTTCAGTGCCTGAAAACTCAACTGACAGGTGAGATTGCTTTACTGTCGGGGATAAGATGCATCTCACTCTCTCCAGCCATCCGGGGTTGGATTTCATCAGGGGTTTTGATTTAATATAGAGTTTTACAGACATTCGATAATGTGTTCTGCAAGCTGAAATTTCATTTTGGCATCTCGATCTCATCCGCACCTCCAGAGAGAGAATACTTGCAGACTGGAATAGTTACACTAACTGACAGGATTTGACCTGACAAAACCACAGTTCACAGTTTATTTTAACTGAACAGTAAACATTTGAACCTGTATCACAATAAAGAGAACGTTCAACACAGCAGGCTCTTATTTACCAAGATGTACCGACAGCAGGAATTGAAAACTTTTTATCAATTGACTTGGTCCTCTCTAAAATGTGCTTTCAGTGGGCAGTCATCACTACAATGCAAGCTTATAGCAATGGCAATAAAGGAACTTTGACCACAATGAAATGCTCTCAACAATGAACGAACTCAAGACTTTTCAAGTTCCTTTGTGACTTCTTTATGCTTGAAAACTCGCTGGTCCAAAAAGTCAAGGGCCGAGATAAGAAAGCGCCGGAGAATGTTGAATAAACAAGATAAATGACCTATTTAATGTTCTTTTCTCATAAACACTCACAGACATATCATTTATAAAACGTTACACGGCCTCCAACACAAATGCACAATGTAACCTCTAGACTCCAATTATCTGGAGAGCAGGATGCAACAGACACAAACTGCGAGCTGGACGTGTATTTACCGTGCTGTACCAGCCTCGCGTAATAGCCTCTGGTTCTGTTTTTACTGTTCATAATGAGACGGCTCAGTGTACATCAGCTCAGAGCTGTGTGTAGAGGTAATTGGATGGCACAGAGAGTACACACACACACACACACACACACACACACACACACACACACACACACACACACACACACACACACACACACACCCTTTAGTCACAAACATACACCCACCAAACAGCATATGGATGCAGTCAAACAGTGTTACAGATTCTGTAAACATTAGTGGAAATTAAACGTGTTGAACAGCAACATAATGACCCAATAATAAGTGTCAGCGCACACCCACACACACATGCACACAAGCACGCACGCACACACCCACACACCCACCCACCCACACACACACACACACACCCCACCCAGTCAGGGCCAAACCCGGCTGCCTTCAGCCCGTCACCATGGCAACCCTTTCAACTCCCCTCGCAGTGACATCACCTCCGCCGCGGATCCGTTTTATACGACCGAATAGATAAAGTGGAGCATTTATTTCTACTTGCAGCATCGGAGATCCATGGTGGATCAGTTTTAATACACCCTGCGAGTGCAGTTCCATAAATCAATATTTAAAGGGATCATTCCTCTTTGTAATGGACTCAATCAGTTGTATTTGTTTATTTTTAAATCAAATTTATGAGTGTTTTCATGAAATAGGCTACAGTAAAGTTCACACTTAACACAGAGGGAGGTAAACTGTTTGCATGGAGCGCTACAGCGATAGATTGGTGGTTTACACATGTTTAAATGTGTCTGTTAACACACATTTTTAGCCTTAATTTACAAGTATTAGGCACAGACAGGTTTCCTCACCTCATACTTTGAGTCTACCTGGCAGATTAACTATCCCCACACATACGTTTCCTTTCTATTATGGTAAAGGTGTTCAGCACAGGAATGGACATTTCTTTCCCATTTTCCTTCCCATGTTTGAGAAAAAAAAACCTCAAAATGTTCTTTAAAATCCTTGATTCTGATATTAAATATTTATACAAGAAATAGCATAAATTAGCCTGTTTTGAATCTGCATATTTTTTTTTATCATTAAAAACAAGTGTTGTTTTAAGATCATTCTGTGCTGAATCCAGTTCAGTTAAGAAGCTGAAAACACGAGGAATTGTTGATGTAAAAAAAAACAACGCCTGGTTTAAAATATGAACACAGGGATCTACATAAACACACACATGTTAAACTCTATATGTCAGATCTGCACGGTAGATGACTTCATAAATGATTCACCCTGCTGTATTTACATATCAAACTCTGCAGCTCATCCCCACGTGAGTAGCGTAAAATGTGTTTCTGAGCCGCTGCTACCTTCCCTCTCTGACATCTGATAGCTCCTCTTTGATCTCCAGACTGCTGACCTGTCACAGTAACCGGCAATTAACATTCATTTTCAAATCCGGGGTTCGGTCCTCAGAGATGCGAGAGTGTTTTTTAATATGTAGTGTGCGGTAGTAGAAACCTGTCAACCAAAGAGGCATTTCCTCCTTTGTTTGAAGTCGTGCTACGAAAACCAATGCTACGAAAAACATAGGCGCAGTATTTCACCTCTACCACTGAGTCAGATACAATCATGAGTATATATATATATTTACATATATGTATATAAAATGACAGAAAAGGGGGAAGAGAGGCATCATCCCACTGCTCTTCCCGGAGAGACCCGCCCCGGCGTAGCTGGTTGAGGCAGAGACGACTGGTTCGGGTGAGGCATTGATCTTGAGTCGTTAGGGTCAGGATAGAGGACAGGACTTGATGAAATCAGGTTACCGGTACCTCGGGGAGCATGCAGTCCTGGCCAATCCGAGCGCTTGAATGCGCTACACAGGGCGGGTCTTGCCAAGAAAAGTAGTGGGATTTTTTATAATGTTCTAAACTAAAATTCTGCCCAGATCTTAGACATTGCACCTTTAAAAACAGGTACATTTAGTTTGTTTATCAGATATGCAGTCTGTACAAAAAAAGAGTTTTATTTCAACGAGCAAATTTGGAATCCTTATGTGAAAACCTGGAATTGTTTTCTGAAACAAAAAAAGTTTTATGAGACCAGAACAACTTCTTAGAGACAATTTTTGTTCTTTACTTTGCACTATTTTAATCAGTTTTGTCAAAAGGAATAATAAAAAAACAAATCTACTGTTGCAGCTGATTCAAGCAGAAACATTCAGAGCTAAAACCCTCCATATTGAGCGGATCTGGTGTTAGAGACGAGCGAACACCAGCGAAAAGCCAGCAGTGTGTCTGTTCTGGTACGTGTGCGGACGTGTGTGTGTGTGTGTGTGTGTGTGTGTGTGTGTGTGTGTGTGTGTGTGTGCGCTCTTCCTTCTGTTGCAGCTCTCCATCTGTGATGTGATATCAACCGGTGGATTTTCTTTGATAGCCATAAAACTGCCTCATTACCCCACCAGCTCTTCTGCATCGTAACGCACCCGCCTGCTGTTAAAGTGACAATCAGCACTCTTGTGTGAATTTTATTTATTTATTCACTTTTAAAAAATGTGTACACAAAATATTTACGTGGATTTCTTTAGGCTCCTCAAATGACTTGGTGTTCATTTATCTTCATTGTTTTTGAAAACAGATTTATCTTCTTGTGTCTGTAAAAAAAAAAAAAAAGAGTTTTAAACGGCCTCAGACTTTTCTATCGGCTGCCAAGTCAATACCCTGCCGTCAAATCAAACCGCATTTGCACAAGCGATATATATATATGATTTTACACTAACACAGAGGATCCACAGCCTGGATGTAGAACCATAAGACACAGAATCAGTGTTCATCTGCTCATATTTACAGCTAAACCAACACGTTTAGTGCAAAACCAACACAGCAATCTGTCTTGGCAGGAAAGAGGTGGCTTCAGGAGGAAGAAGGATTTGAAGAGGACTGCTAACACACACACACACACACACACACACACACACACACACGTTCTTCTGTTGGTTCCTTGTTGACATGAGACTTTCACAAATGTCTGTATCCAGATTGTGACTAAATCTACTGTAGCTGGTAGACACAACCAGGCTCGCTGATTTCCAGCCTTAATGCTAAGCTAAGCTAACAGGCTGCTGGCTGTAGCCGTATATTTAACAGACAGATATTAAAGTGGTATCGATCTTCTCATCTAATTCTAGCATATTTCCCAAATTGTTAAACTGTTTCTCTGAGGACACATGGATTATTTAATGGTGTTCATCCACGCGATGGAGGATCAACAAACAAACAAGAAAGAAATCTGTGTTTGACATTAATTGGGGCATTATTGGGACTTTTAAGTAATCAAAGTTAAACCTCTCTTCTATTTCCTCAACAGCCCTCCTCCGTTTTACTTATCGCCTCCTCTTTCCTTAACCCAGATAACTGTTCACCGTGTCAGGAAAACACTTTCTTCTCACCATGTGTGTGTGTGTGTGTGTGTGTGTGTGTGTGTGTGTTTGAGCCCAAAGCTTTGCTGTTTTTTTTTTATAGTCCTATGAGGCCCGCTGTCACTGCTCTGCTCTAATACTATAACGAGACCTCTGGGACGCTGAAACACACATACAAGAAGAAAACACACACACACACACACACACACACACACACACACACACACACACACACACACACACACACACACACACACACACACACACAGCGGAAGATAAAAAGAAACCTTTCAGGTCTCTGCGAAGCCGATAGCGGCTTTTACAATGAAGGAAGAGGCAGTAAAGGAAGATTGATCTAAATAACAGCGTTACAGCAGGCCATGAGCACGGTTTGCCTCCATCTCTAAGGCTGCTGTCAGCGCGTGGCCCTTTTACCGCTACAACACGACGGGAATCAATATGTCACCTGCACGAGGCTGCAGACACGCCGTCAACGCTGGAGACACTCATAACACTTCATCATGTTAACCAACAAATCGTTCACATCTCATTTCCTGCTTGTTTCCTTGCTGATGAAACACCGAGATGACAAACAGCTGATACCAGCTGCTGTTATTGGTGACATCAACACACGGAGGATGTCTCACCATGACACTGCAGCATCTGTAGCAGGTTGCTTTACTGCAGACCTGATGCTTTTAAAGGGTATGCTAAACAAAAAAAACAACAAAAAAAGGGAGCAAGAAGGCTAGAGATGAAACCACGCCCACTTACGTATGACGAAAGCCTGACAGCTACAGCACGGTTTTGATGGATTTACTGTTTATCAGACCACAAATGAGACAAGAACTGCCGCACTCCCCGCCGCCGGGAGACTACTTCGCCGTGAGGAAAGCGGGCGCCAGCTCCGGAGTCGGACCGATTCGGCTGTAGCAATGTATCAATGAGCCTCGGCCTGTAAGTCCACGCTGCAGACGACATGCTCGTCTAAGCCCCGCCCCCCGCTGCTGCACAGAACGGGTGTCGACATTTGATCCAAATCGCACCGAATTTGACACTGCACACCGTTGGGTGGCCAGCAATACTTCCGCTAAGTGTGAAGTAGATCGGATGAACGGTTCTTGAGATATGCGGAAGACACACAGACAGGTCTCGCTTTATCGTTATATTTTTGTCTGCCTTTAAAAAACACCATGAAACAAATTAATGGAAAAGGTTAATGTAGAAGAGAGTGTTGGACGAAACAGTGAAGCCAATGTGGAAATGCCTTAAACCTGCA